>NC_141033.1:31956250-32312500 GCF_052040795.2 Danio rerio | reverse complement strand
AAAGATCACTTCAATGGCATTCCAAACTTTTAAACAACAAGGCAAAAGATCTATCTGAAGATACTTGATCTGGTGAAAGATCTTTCTGAAGTTATTATCCACTTATTTGTAATTAATAGGTTTTATTTCATAAGCTACTGAAAATGTGTCTAAAAGTTTAGACGAGAATATGATTATAGCATGTATTTGCAGAGAATGATAAAATTCATTCATTCATTTTCCATTCATTTCCTTCGGCTTAGTCCCTTTACTAATCAGGGGTAGCCACAGCGGAATGAACCACCAACTTATCTATCATATGTTTTACAGAGCGGTTGCCCTTTCACAACGACAAAATGTCAATATAAAATATTCTGGTTCAGACCTTAATACTAGGAAAAAAATATACATGCATATTTTACATGTGTGCACTCACACCCAACCACACTCATATATATTTACATATATACTATTACTATATACGTTATATACAAGCACTTCTGAATGTTTAAAAAATGGATATTGTTTATCATGGTTAAGATTTGTCACTGTCAATGTAATTTATATAAAATGACAGAATGGACCTCATTACAGTTAAGGAGAAAACAACATATATTTAAATCTTTGGTGGGTAATTTACCACAGTATATTTCTAATTTGTTGAATAACTGTTTAAATACTTAAATACTTTGAAAAATACCAGATCAGCAGATATACTCTTACTTAGGATGCCATTTTTTCACACAGAGTTAAGTCGATCTGCATTCTCTAAGTATGCTCCATATGTATGGAATGAGCTTCAAGATATATTATATATGAAATATGTACTATCGCTATTATTTAAAATAGTTTAAAGGCTTTCAGTTTAGAACAGTGCACGTTTTAACAATTTATTATGATTTATACTATTTTTGTGTGTGTCTACGTGTTATGACATATTTTTTTAATTTTTTGTAGCTCTGTTCTAATCTGCCTGTCTTGACCAGGACTCCCTGGTAGAAGAGATATTGTATCTCAATGGGGCATTCCTGGTTAAATAATTAGATAAACAAATAATTATTATATACACATATTTCTTTTTCATTATTTAAGGCTGAAATCATGGACTTTTTTTATATCTCATTGAATATTTTAGATTTATCTAGAAACACATACAGTTGAAGTCAGAATTATTAGCCCCCCTGAGTTATTACCCTTTGTTTTATTTTTTCCCCATTTCTGTTGGAGAGCAGATTATTTCAACACATTTCTAAACATAATAGTTTTAATAACTCATTTCTAATAACTGATTTATTTGATCTTTGCCATGATGACAGTAAATAATATTTGACTAAATATTTTTCAAGACACTTCTATAAAGCTTAACGTGACATTTAACTAGGTTAATTAAGTTAACTAGGCAGGTTGGGGTAATTAGGCAAGTTATTGTATAATGATGGTTTGTTTCTGTAGACTATTAAAAAAAATATATAGCTTAAACGGGCTAATAAGTTTGACCTTAAAATGTTTTTTTTTCTCCAGAAGAAAAAATATTATCAGACATATTGTGAAAATTTATATTAATCTACAGTAAGATAGATTTTTCACAGAAAGAAGTCTCATGAGTTTATAACAGCATGAGGGTTAATGATAACTGATTTTAAATGTTTGTGTGAACTGTTTCTATTTAGAAACAAAGTTTGAACAAAATGGCAAATTAAATATAGTACAAACTGACCTGGCATACTGGTGAAGGGCACAAAAACAGTAGTAAAAAAAACAAAACAATAAATAATGCAGGAAGAAGTTCTCCCTGCGGAAATCTGGACGCTTTTGTGAAATCTGGTCCCCACAACAGCGAGCCCCATCAACTCATCTCCCCTTGCCAGCTTTTCATATTTAAAGCCAGTACGGGTTTAATTACCAAATGATGACAGTGTCATATGGTGCCATGATGGCACAGGATATGTGCGAGACACTGACTGACAGTGGGAAGCTGGAAAGCAAAACGGGGGAGAAAAAAAAATAGCTGAGACAGTAAAACATCTGTAATTTGCAATTCACTGGTGTTCAGTGGTTGCTCATGGATTAAAGATTAAAAACTATTGTCTAGCAGATGGAAGAGAGAGAGAGGGAGAAAGAGAGGGAAACATGGAGGGAGGGGGAACTTCTAAGCAGCCCATTTACATTTGTATATAAGCAGCACTGTTAGGATAATCACATGGAAAAAATAAGCTGTCTCCATCACACACCCAAGGCAATGCCTCCATTAGCCCCATCTCCAGATGCAGATGCTTCTGTTTTCAGATCGATTTGTGGTGACAGCATGTTGCCCTCTGTAACAGCTTGGCATATAGTTTGGTAGAAGTGCAGAGATGATATTTTAGCTATTTTCTGTGCTCAACACAGCTGTATACAGTACCAAACTTTCTTTTATATGCGCCTAGAGTAAAACGCGTTTCTCTGTTGTTGATTGAAGAGACCAGCTACACCTGATCTTTTTGTAATTGTAATTAATTAGTGTTTTGTTAGTCTTGCTGTGCCTTAATTAGTTAGCACTGCCCAGTAGAGAGAATGAGAGACCGTATACCTGGTGCACAGCAAATAATTATTAGAAATAAGCTAATGCTCTTGCTGTGAAGTTGACCCTACTTTGATATGCTCATAGGTTCCTTTGATGTATTCGGGTCCAGCCTATTGGAGCATGGCAGACCACCTGAGAGTTGTTTTCTGGACTCTGGGAGGTCACCTGACACCACTGCTCTGGAGAAGGTGCACAGCACTGGATTTCACGTGAGTTAAAGGACCTCTTCAATAAAACATCACCAGCTTTCAATGGGGCACGCTTGAGCTGCTTGTGTAATTGACTTTTTGACTTTTTCCGGATTTGCATGGACTCTCCAAAAGTAGCTCACCTGGCAAGTATCGCTCTGCTCCAAAAATACAGTAGTGCTGCTTTGTTATATTACAAATAATAAGCACTCTCCACTGGCCACAGCTACTCATACCGTCTTTTTTCACAAACTTTCTTCTTAAAGTCTGTTTACAGCAAGAACTATAAAAAATAACTAGAACCAGGGGTTGACATGATTTAGGAACCCAAAGCAAATTCCAGGAATGTGATGAAAAATTTTTTGTGATTTTAACTAAAGCAAATTTGGTGTTTACCACTACACAAGTTGTCTGTACGATAGCATAGATAGATAGTAGTATAAGGCAGTTTAGTAAATAATTAATCAACTTGGTGTTGTTTAAAAGCAGTGTTTTTTTCAGATGACATACATGCACTTCAATTTATTTGTAGTAATGTGGACATTGGTCACCAAAGTTGGTCACACTTTACAATAAAATTCCAGTAGATAATGTATTTGCTAGCATAAACTAAAAATAAACAATATGTATTAATCATTGGTCAGCATTTAATAATAGATTATTAAAATCCCAATTTGTGCTTGTTAACATTATATAATGCACTGTGAGTAAACAACGAACAGCCTTTCAAACAATAACTGACGCTAATAAAGATGAATATATACTGTAATAAATGTATTGTTTATTGTTTGTTCATGTCAGTAAATATATTTAAGGGATAGTTCATCCAAAAATGTTCTGTTATTTTACTCACTTACAGGTCATCTAGGAAGTTGGTGACTTTTTTCTTCAGTAGAATTTTTTTAGCTGAATCTTTGGTCCTTGGTGATTCATATAATGGCAGTGAATAGTGATAGTGTTTTTTGATTAAAAATAAACGCATACAAACGAGTCTAAATCAATAGCCATGGCTCCTGATGATAAAAAAAGATCTAGTGAAGCAAGATGATTGTTTCTTGTAAGAAATTAAACATTATTTACAATATTATTAGCTTACCTATGAAAGCGCAAGGGCGGGCTTGGACAGGAGGCCAGGGGCCTCATGTATCAACGCTGCATACGCACAAAAACTTTGCGTACGCCAGGTTTCACGCTCAGAATCGCTCACGTTTGGATTTACTAACAATGAACTGAACGTGGGAATGTGCGCAGCTTCACGGCAGCTTTCTGGCAGGCGTACGCACATTTTTTGTGCGTGTCTGTTTTATTTCCATTAGCGACTCCTAGAGGCAGTTGTGTTAAATTCCTCTCTACAAAGTGTCTGAGCCTTGCAATGGCAGCTGTATGAGGCGGGTTCAGCAGGTATATAAGGTTTCCATACCATACATTTGACCAGCTAAACATTAAAGCACAATTTGCAGCAGTCGCCTGTTTTCCCAATGTAATCTGAGCGATCTACCGCACGCACATTGCTATAAAGACACTATCTGAAGATGAATTTGCATACGTGAATCAGAAACATTTCCATTCAATAAATGTGCAAATAAAATATGATGCTTATTGATATGAACTTATTGATAATTCCTACTTGTCTTTCTCGTGATAAACAGTTGGCAAAATCTGATATGTAGCGGGGAAAAAAAAAGAAAGAGTTCATCAGACGCTGGATTCGAGCCGAGCTCATGTTCGAACGTATCAATTCATGATCACAAGTGTCTTACGAGCGCGCCACTGAGACTGTTAAGCGTCCTGCAACATTTTACAGATACAAACCACACTATTTCTTTATTTTAATGCACTCAGTGCGATATGTTCAGACCCAACTGTGTTGACCGCATCAGCTAAACTCTCCCACTCTATTTTTTTCTTTTGTTGTTAATTCCGGAGAACAAACTTGCAAATAACACCGCTTTTCTCCGGTCTACCTCCGAAAGCAGCACCTCCAATTCACATTCTGTTCAAAGTTTCTCTTTTTGCTTGCTTTTGCCGTTGCTTTTTCGTTGGGTTTTGCCATTAGCATAGTCATTAGCATATTCATACGGGGGAGGAGGCAGGGAGGGGTTTGTGCTCGTGCATGTTGCGCTCAGTTTCACGTTCATTCAGATGTACAAAAGAATATGCGTGAGATTCGGCGTACGCAGTGTTTCATACATCTGAAATTTTTTCTGCGTACGCACATTTACAGCTTTGTGCGTACGCAATGTTTTAGTAAGATTTCCACGCAAGTCTTCGTACATGAGGCCCCAGGTGATGTGGTTTGTTGATGGAAATTGGTAAATGCATTACTACCTCTTGTTTTTATCATCAAAAGCAACTGTACTTTTGTAAAGAAAAAATCTGTTCAAGAGCATAATGAGATGTTTTAACATCTAAAAATCAGTGGAAGTGAATCAAACCGGAAGCCTCGAGCCAAAAAGATCATGCATGAAGAATAAGATCAATATGCTCCAAAAATTTTAAACTGTCTTCCAAATGATGTGAGAGAGCCCTTAAATTTATATTTTAAAAAGTACATTAAGACATACTTCTTTAAAGTTGCATACAAACATGATAGCTTGTGAAGTGTGAAATAAAAAAAGTTTATATATAACTATAAAGTGTGTGTGTGTGTGTGTGTGTGTGTGTGTGTGTGTGTGTGTGTGTGTGTGTGTGTGTGTGTGTGTGCGCGCGCACACACACATACAGACTTTACTATTATTACTACTACTACTACTACTACTACTACTACTACTACTAATAATAATAATAATAATAATCATCATCATAATAATAATAATAATCATTCAGTCATTCATTTTCTTGTCGGCTTAGTCCCTTTAATAATCCGGGGTCGCCACAGCGGAATGAACCGCCAACTTATCCAGCAAGTTTTTACATAGCGGATGCAATCCAGCCACAACCCATCTCTAAGAAACATCCACACACACACATTCACACACACACACACACACACACACTCATACACAACGGACTATTTAGCTTATTCAATTCACCTGTACCGCATGTCTTTGGACTGTGGGCGAAACCGGAGCACCCAGAGGAAACCCACGCGAACGCAGAGAGAACATGCAAACTCCACACAGAAACGCCAACTGAGCCGAGGCTCGACCCAGCAACCTTCTTGCTGTGAGGCGACAGCACTACCTACTGCGCCACTACTTCGCCTAGAAATAATAATAATAATAATAATAATAATAATAAAATTATTATTATTATTATTATTATTAAAAAGTTTAAGCAAAGTTATTTTTTTTTTGAACTAATATAAATCTCTCACAGTCACTGTCAAGATTATGCAATTGTCTAGATAAAATCTTGAGGTGTCGTGGGTAAAAGATATTCCAGACTACACGTTGCTTCACAATCAATCATCACATGACGTCTACGTCGTAGACGCGTTCCGTCATCAAGAAGATGCATTCATTACAAATGTCTCTGTAATTGTCTATTGAGTGTTTCCCACAGATGGTAGTTTACCCCACCCATATACATTATGTGCATATGTGTGTGTGGGTTTTTCTCAACGAAAACAGTGGATAAAGTAGATATCCCCACGATATCCTACAGCAAGCAAATTGTGGCAAATTTAGGAAAAAATCATGTAATCTGAATGAGTCTGTGCATGACTATAATGATAGCTATATTAGCTTCCACACAATTGCACAATTGCAATTTACTTATTGTATGTGTGCAATGCAGTTTTGTCATCTGCTGCTTTATATGTTCATACTCCTTAAATTCTGATTATTTTAAGTTTTTATCATTCATCTACTGGAAATAATTGATCTGAAATGTATGGCTCTTGACAATACATTAAAATCGGGTGAAATTAAATGATTAGTTTGTGCAAGAAACTGAAAATTGTTTACAATTTATTATGCCAATTATTTATTTACTGGCAAATCCTGAGAGCATTCATGATACGATGGAGCTTTTTGAAAAGGTTGTCATTTTTAAGTGAACTATACCTTAAAGGCAGTGGTGCTTAACCCTGTTCCTGGATATAATAATAATAATAATAATAATAATAATAATTCTTTTCATTTATATTGCGCTTTTCTGGACTCTCAAAGCGCTTTATACATCAGTGGGATCTCCTCATCCACCACCAGTGTACAGCATCCACCTGGATGACGTGACGGTAGCCACCAAGCCGCAACACCACACACCAGCTGGTTATTGGATAGAAGACAAAGTGATGAAGCCAATTATCATATGGGGATGGTTAGGACAGAGGCCAGTGGGCAAATTTGGCCAGCATGCAAGGGTTAAACCCCTACTCTTTTTTTTTTTTTTTTAATGACATCCTGTGATTTTTTTAATGACCACGGAAAGTCAGGCCCTCTGTCATCCTAAAGACTGCGCTCACTGAGCAGTATAGAGTCCCCATCAATATACTGGGGCGTTAGGACCCACACAGTCTGCATGTTGAGCGCCCCCTGCTGGTCTCCCTAACAACACTTCTGGCAGCAACCTAGCTTTCCCATGTGGTCTCACATCCAGGTACTGACCAGGCACAGCCCTGCTTAGCTTCAGTGGGCCCACAAAGGAATAGAACACACACTTAAAGTACATTCTGTTTCTTAGAGTTGCAGAGAGCTAGCTGCCTGCTAAGATCTACTTTCCTGCAGATTTGAGCCCCAACCTTGATCAAGCACACCTTCCTGAAATTATCAAGTACTGTTCATGTCCTAATTAATTAGTTCAGGTGTGTTTGATTAGGATTGGAGCTGAAATCTGCACGAAGGTAGATTTCCAGGAACAGGGTTGAGGACCCCTACTTTAAGGTATGACACCTGAAATGCTTGTTGGGGTAGATGCATAACACATATGTGGAGAAATAAATCATTTATCAAAATATCTTCATTTATGTTTTACAGATGAAAGAATCCCCTGCAGCTTTGGAATGACATGGGTGAGTAAATGATGACAGAAGTTTGATCTCTTTAATGTATTGTAAAAGGCCTCTCAGACAAAATATAAGATTGTAGAATATCGTCTATAGAAGCAGAATGTACTTTAACCATGTTGGTGAAATTTAATATAGTCAAACTATTTTAGCCATCTTTGGAGTGAAGAGACGAATCATTTCTGTTCTGAATGGATGATTCAGTGCCAGAGGTGAATCATACAGGGGTTTGTCTGTATTTGTGCCTTTGATCCCCCTCTGATAGTCCCTACAACGCACAACATCTGTCACGCCGCGTGCCACAATCGCTCACGTAGAGCTTTAGGTGATGCTGCTGTATGGCTATTCCTGCCACACCGTCCACATGGGCATCCCCAACGCCAGCGCTCATTAGCAGGCAGGTGGCGTTAGAGTTTTCGACTGGGGCCGAGACGAAGAATAGAACCTGGCAAACCGGGTTGTACGTCCGCATTGGGTAATCCCCGCCAGATTGCCAGGATATCAGAAGTGACATCACAAAGCCAACAAAAATTAGCATCCCTAATGGTCTGCCAGGCTAAACATTATTCTTCATGATGAGAAGCAGTCATGCCTGCCCAGGGCTCCTGATGATTTGGCCAAAAGCAGTGGAGGCCCCTAAGCTCTCAGCTCCAGCCAAAAAAACCAACAGGCTCTATATTCTCCAACCTATAAAGATCGGTTCAACTCACAATCGAAAATCCTGAAGAAAATCCATGGCTGATTCCTATTATTCTGCTGATGATATCCAGTTCTAGAAGGTCCTTGGATGTTAGTGTTCTGTAACCTATACTGAAGAGCACATACTGTGGTGTTACTGTTGGGCAGAAACCTTTAATATCCAAAACCACCACTATTCAGGACATGGGAAAATATCCTAAATTCCTAAATGATTAAATATTTGATTTTGATTTGATTAGCCACTTGCATATATTATCAAATTTTTATCATCTACCAAAATGAAGCTCAATTGATTAAACAGTATCAGCTTGATTTGAATGTATTTAATGTATCATAGGATGTTGTAGTGAATGAAAATTGTTTTGTAGGCATAATTTATAGATTAAACCTAAAAATGACAAGTCTGTCAGATGAAGAAGAGCCGGAGTCGGAGATTCAGTTAAAACTAAAGTTTACTAAAGATAGTTTGCAGTTTCATCAGCAGAAGCCAGCTTCAACACTCACAAATGAGTTTGTCAACGTCAACAGTTATACTCTTACATAACGTCATTAACTGTGTCTTACATATAGGGGTTTTAAAGGGGTGGTCCAGAATGTAATTTTATGGCTTAGTTGTGTTAATAAGATGCAAAGCAATGTGTGCTCATGTTTCACTTGAAGGAAATCATGTTATTTTTTCAAAAATCTCACTTTGATTATACACAGCTACTCAGCTAACATGAAAACGGCTGTCATATTTCCTAGTTCCTCTGAAAGGCCCGCCCTCAAGTGACTCTGACTGGTCATCGTCATAATGTGCTAGGATTCTCAGATCAGCTCCGCGTCACGCCCAGACAAGCACGCGCGTTTTGTGTAAACAGCCAGTCAGTCAGTCAGTCAGTCAACAGGGTCTGTAACGGGTAAAAATTGGATGCGGCTCCTTTAAGAGTGTTTGTTTGCCATTGTGTGTGTGTGTACACTATGAACTATCTGTAACACGAGAAGCGCATGTGTGCGGGACCGATGTTTATTTTTATTTTTCTCTCATGCTCGAATTAAGTTATTTTCTGTGGTGATGCTGGTGACAGAATAAAGCACACGATGTGGGATGAGACCTGTGTGAGCCTTGATGGATTATTTTTTGCTGTTACACTCCAGTTGGGAGAGCATTACTGTATTTTTTTTTCTAATCAACGCGTTACAGGACGTCTTCCACGCATATCCGGAATATGCCTGTGTAAGTGAATCGTTCACATATCTTTTGCGACTTTATTGTCTGAGATTTAAAACGCATGTAAAAGCTGCCGTCTCACACAGAGAGATGCACGTGCTGTGCGTGCGTGCGTGTGTGTGTGTGTGTGTGTGTGTGTGTGTGTGTGTGTGTGTGTGTGTGTGAGTTTACAGTGGTTTGACTGATAAATATGGATTTGTAGCTAAATCGTTGGTGGTGGCGAACATTATTTCCAGTTGTTTACATCTTTGTTACAACATACTGTTAAGGCTAGACACTATACATGTCATGATCAATTTTAACAAATAAAAACACTTACAGGTCGTGGCTCAGAGTTCACAGCGTCTGCTTGCTCCATCTTTGAGGAGATTTTAGCCGAATCCAGCACTGAACTGGGAGAGATTCTGGAAGCTGTTTTGTCAAATCATGTTTGCTATGTATTTTATAATTCTCTGGAACATAATTAATATTGAACTGTAAGCACTTCTGTCTTTGGGTCGTGTAATTTGGAAGCCCAAATACAGAAACAGAGAAGCTCTGTGGAAACAGCAGGATGGCATTTTCTCCCTCTGCTTTAACGTTACAGCGCCTCTGGCTACGGCCCTTAGCTGCTCAGTGTGGGTGCGCAGTAAACGAACCTTTGTGATGTCACAGGGGGCGGAAGTATTTTTTGTAGTCCCCAAAATTCGTACATTGTTGGGTTTGCTAAGCTAACTCTGTAAAAATCAAGGTCTCCCTTGGCATTGAACTTAGAGCATTTTACATTCAGAGATGCTGTTTATGTTCACACAGCTACATTACACATCAACTAAGGTTTAAAATATGATATCGTAGTGGACCACCCCTTTAACCCGATTGGTTAAAACACAGATAGACTAAGAAAATTTCCACGTGGGTGCGTGCATACAAATGTCAGACACCCACTAGACTGTTCAGAGCTGACCCCAGACCTGTGAAAAGGTCCACAAAGGAATAGAACACACACACACTCAAAGTACATTCTGTTTCTTACTCAAAGCTGAGTACTCTCAGCCATCTTTATCAACACCGATTTAATCTACCCCGAAACTGGCAGCTTACATACAAAGTGATTAACTTTGTAAAAGATTTAACACAAAAAATGGCAAACATCACTTTAGACATAATTAACACACAGAAAATAACAATATGAACAGTTGCTTCCAATTCTTCAAGAGTCCAGCTCCACTCAAGAGCTCTCTATGACCTCTTACCTGGCTGATTAGATCCTGAGAAAACAAGTCTTTTGGCATAAAGAAAAAAAAATGACACACATATTATTCTAATTTTACTCTGAAGTGGGATGACACTAACGTCATCATATAGTATATGCCCTTAAACATTCAACTTTATTAATAATCATAAAGAATCATTTAATCTTTTACAGTGCGTAAGTCAGTTGCTAATTTCACTTTTTCATTGACATCAAACATGTAAAAGATGACAAGAAAATATTGATCAAAAACAATTAAAGTTTGATGCTTTTTTTCATTCATAATGTGACAATTTTTTAGGAGTAAAAAATAAAAAAAGCATAGTCTGAACCAGGCGTAATGATGCTCTTCAAATATATCCTTTCCCTTGCATTGCAAATAACCAAAGCAAATTCACAGTTTTGTAGTGAATACTATAATGATGTTCTTTTTTTAAATGCACATTTTGAAACCGGTGGTATGCAAATTGCAAAGTTGCATTTTCAGGCTTCCTGAAACATTGACTTGAATCTTTCCCAATAAATTATATAAAATTAGATGCACATTAGATTATATAAATTAGATACATTATTACAAAAAAAAAAACTGCAATGCAAGTTTTATGATAAAATATACTATGCAAATCATTAGTTAAATGATACTGATTTTCACCTTTGATGCGTAAATTATACTCAGGTTTTTATTTTTCTCTTTCAGAAGTTGAAAAAAAGGATATTGATTGCATAAATACAGATGGGCCTTTAGTTTTTTTCCTATTGTTGAGCTGCAGATTGGAAATGATCATATTTGAATCAGCCAGCATGAATGTGCTTTCTAATAATACCAAACAATAAATGTGTAAAAAAAATCATTTATTTCATTCTTTTCTTTCCGGCTTAGTCCCTTCATTAGTCAGGGGTTGCTACAGCGGAATGAGCCATCAACTTATCTAGTATATGTTTTACGCAGCGAAGGCCTTTCCAGCAGCAACCCAGTACTGGGAAAAACCAATACATACTTATTCACACACATACACTAAGGACAATATTAGCTTACCCAATTCATCTATAGCGCATAGTCTTTGGACTTGTGGGGTAAACCCACACAGACACGGGGAGAACATGCAAACTCCACACAGAAATGTTAACTGACCCAGCCGAGGCTCGAACCAGCAACCTTCTTGCTGTGAGGTGACAGCGCTACCCATTGCACCACCACGCCGCCCTGTGTAAAAAATCACTATAAAAATTCCTTGATTTTGGCCAATTTAAAGTAAAATGATACAGACAAGAACATGAAATGCCAAAATTTGTGTTAAATTAGACATTAAAGAAAAAAAAATCCACACTAAAATCTGAAAACTGACCATTATAAAGGATCTTTTTTGTCTTATTTTGGCTCAGTGGTTATGGAAGTATTGTGTTTTGTGCAAATATCACAACAAGCTCTTTTAAACATTTAATTGGTTAAATATTTGCTTGATCCTGAAAAAGAGTGACCAATAACAGTGATTCATGAAAAAAAGAAATATGGAGATACAAGTTTTCTACCCGACAGCGATGATATTTAAATGAGACTCCTACCTGGCACTTGATAACCAGTGAAAAAACACCTTGCCTCAATTTAGAAGCTGAAACCAAGAAAGATCAATGAGTGGCGAAGGGGAGAGTGGCAGATTTAATTAATTACTGCATATTAGAATGTTTGTTTACAAAAGTGAACAGTTACAAGGGGCCTGATGGTAATTAATTTAAAACGTACTTCCCCCTGTCCCTGCCTCGCGTCGGCACTAGACATGGCTGTTTCATGGCAGGTAAGTCTACGTCTCATTGGATTTCCATCAATTGCTCAAAGGTGTGTTTGAAAACAAAGATGCATGGTACGCAAATTAGCCTGAATGTTAACATGATTGCATATTAAGAAATCTAATTAGTATTCGAGGGAATCAAAAGGGAAGCACGGCATTTTGTGATAATGCATATCTGAAAGGAAAGTTTCTGAATATTCTTTTTCACTCTCTATATAGTGTTTAAATGCATCTTAACTTTTTGAATGGATCCCTGAATTCTTTCACTGAAGATGACTTTATTTCCCCAACAGTGTCACAGTGGTTGCATGTGTGTGTATTTTCAGGAGGTCTCTCGAGGTCCCCGTCCAGGACAATGATGTATTTAAGTCCCCTAAGAGGTCAGTTGGACTCTGTCCAGCACATCACCTGCAATCAATAGTGTTGGTAAACCAGGCTCAACTGAGTGGCCATGAAGACTCCCCTTATAAACACGCTCACAGAGAGGCCGGCATGGCCCATTGCTTTGCTAAAACCGCAACCAGCATCCTCCTGACACACACACATAACACATGCCACCACTCTGAAAACAAGTGTTGATGACAAAGAGAAGAAAAATAACAGCAACTCAGCGGTAAGTGGAGAGCCTCCAGGTGATGAAATCCTCTCTAAAATGACACAAAATTGAGGCAAATTGACAGCTTTGTGAATGTGTTTATAAATGCTGGTGGGTGGCGCTGCTGCGGAGTACTATGTGGCTGAAATAATTTATTTTTATTTTGTTTTAATTTGCAAAACGGCTTAAATATATCTTGGCAATTTTTCTGTCAGCTTACAGAATCACTTAAGTGACATGCAAGGTTACGGTAATATAACAATATGCTTTTTTTGTAAATTTTGTGACTTTTCAGGTCTATTTAGTGATAATTGGGAGTCATTTGTTTTAGTATTAAGAATGGCAGTGTGTGTGTGTGTGTGTGTGTGTGTGTGTGTGTGTGTGTGTGTGTGTGTGTGTGTGTGTGTGTGTGTGTGTGTGTGTGTGTGTGTGTGGGTTTGTGTGTGGGTTTGTGTGTGGGTTTGTGTGTGTGTGTTTATACACAGTTGAAGTCAGAATTATTAGCCCCCTTTAATTTTTTTTTCTTTTTTAAATATTTCCCAAATTATGTTTAACTGAGCAAGGAAATTTTCACAGTATCTCTAAAAATATTTTTTTCTCCTAAAGAAAGTCTTATTTGATTTATTTCGGCTTGAATAAAAGGATTTTTAAATAAAAAAAAGAGGTCAAAATTATTAGCTATATATTTTTATTCAATAGTCTACAGAACAAAACAACATTATACAATAACTTGCCTAATTACCCTAACCTGCCTAGTTAACCTAATTAAGCTAGTTAAGCCTTTAAATGTCACTTTAAGCTGTATAGAAAGTGTTTTGTAAAATATTATTTTAAATATTATTTACTGTCATCATGACAAAGATAAAATAAATCAGTAATTAGAAATGAGTTATTAAAACTATTATGTTTAGAAATGTGTGGAAAAAAATCTTCTCTTCGTTAAACAGAAATGGGGGGGGGGTAAACGGGGGCTAAAAATTCAGGGGGGCTAATAGTTCTGATTTCAACTGTACAATTTGTGTGTGTGTGTGTGTGTGTGTGTAAATATGTACACACACACACACACACACATACATATATATATATATATATATATATATATATATATATATATATATATATATATATTATAAATTATATATATTATTATATTATAAATTATATATTTTATTATATTATAAATTATATATTTTATTATATATTTATTTATTATAAATAAATAAATAAATATATATATATATATATATATATATATATATATATATATATATATATATATATTTTTTTTTTTTTTTTTATTATTAATTTCTCAGTGAGTATGGGTAATATATATTAGCACATTTAAACAAAACAGATTTATTAAACAGATACATGTATTAAAATAATATTTTAGTCACAAAACATCTTTAGAAATGAAAAGATAATGCATTTAAATTCGTGCAAAATATTGCAAAAAAAAAATGTGAAAAATACAAACTACAACTTTTCTTTTTGAAAACATTACTTAATATTTTTCCCTAACATATAAATTTGGGCTACTAATTTTGTGATCCATTATTGTAAAAGCTCCAGATTTGGCATCAGTGCTGACTAAAGTAATATATACACACAAATATAATCATGTAAAGCATCCTAGAAAATATTTATTTAAATGAGAGATTTGTGGGTGGTGGATATATACACAGCACTGTGTGTTTGCGTGTGTGAGTGTGTGTGTGTGTGTTATAAATATGTATTGTGAATAAAGAAAAAAAACAACAGAGTCTGTAGAAAAATGCATTTCGGTTTAGATTTTTGCAAAATGACAAGCTAAATATATGTAACAAAATATATAACAAGGCATACATGTATTTTAAGCAATATAGCAATATTCTTTGGACACAGGACTACTTGAATAATATAGTATAGTATAGTAGTAGGATTACCATAATAAAACATGCTATAATATATACTACTAAGGCTTTAATATGTGTTTATATAGGTTAGTGATAAAGTAATTCATTTTTTATACAAGTTTTCCAAAATGTGTCTGTCCATACTACACTGGAAAAAGTTTGTAAACCACTGCTGTGTAAACATGCCCTTAATGTACAGTTTTCATTTATCAGTTTATTGATATCTGTTTTTGCTTTGGCTCATTATGATAATTACAATTTTTCTGTATTTTTGTTTTCCATTTTGCATTTAGCTTCGCTCTGTCATACAGCACAGGTTGCATGTTCTCCTCAACGCCCAGGTGAACTAGGTGCACCACTTCAATCAAGCTTCACTATTGGCTTTGAGAGTCATCTAAACCCAGACAACAAAAGCAAACGCTACAGTGAGTGTCTCTACTGTAAGTGGCTTTTGAAGAATTGGCACAGTCATCTGGCGAACACCTCACATCTCTCACAAACAAATGAAGGCCTGGCGCTTCAAAGTGAGATTGATATCTCTCTCTGAACTTCAACCAGAATATTCTGAATATTGAGAGAGGTGCAGTCCTCCCGCGGGACCATTGAGGCGCCTCTTCCCTCCCTCGTTCCGCCAAACGGGGGGAAAAAAAGATTGCCCCTGTAGATCCTCCGTGTTCATCAATATTCACTCATTCATCGTGAGCCATGGCAGCTCAAATCTGGCCTGGTGCTGCTGAATGGATGACCTGAGGATGCGCTTTGTTGCCACAAGGGTATCTGCGATTGAGATTTAGGGTTAAAACAGAACAATATACAATTTTTATGAACTATACATTTCATGCTCTGACAGAAAACTTTTCAATTTGCTTGGTAAGTTCTTAAGAGTAGCCAGCCGTTTAATACGTGGAGAATAGAGGTGTCTATATTGTTCTGCTTTAAGACTGTTTGCTTGTTCATTTTTTTATGGAAGGTTTTAAGGAAGGTATATATATATATATATATATATATATATATATATATATATATATATATATATATATATATATATATATATATATTTATATATATATATATATATATATATATATATATATATATATATATATATATATATATATATATATATATAAAATGAAGTATAAAAGAAGCTAATTAGACCATAAAAATGTGTATGGTTTTATGAAATTATTTTTATTAGTTGACAATGTACCATTTTAAATGACACAAACCGTTTTTTTTTCTTTTGTTAATTACAATAAAAACTACACTGTAAAAATCAGTGTAATAAGTGAAATAATTACAAATTAGTTGAACATATTGTTTTTAATGTTCACTCAATTTCTCTCTTTAAAATATTACCTTTTTGACTTTCAATTTCAAAGGATTATCATATTTGCTGTTTTTTATTCATTTATTTATTTATTTTTTGTTGTTGTCAAGTCAACTTTTGCCATACAGGGGTGCGTTTCTATAAAGCATATATAAATCATATAAATAAATAAATATATAGGCTATTTATTAAAAAATTAAATTGAAAATGAAATGATAATGATATCAATAATAATAATAATAATAATAATAATAATAATAATCATAATAATAATAATAACAATAATAATAATAGTAATAATAATAAATATTAATAAAGATACTTAATAAATAACCCACTATAAATTAAAAGCATTAACGAATGTCCTTTGTTTTCACAAGCTTTGGAGATGGAACAAATTCCACTTTTAAATCATAGGTCACAGCTGTGTTCAAAATGACATCAATGTTTTCAAAGTGCACTATGAAGGGAGCGCAATTGTAAACATGAAGATCGTTGAAACTGAACTGTAAATAGGTTGAAAGAAAATTACACCTAAAAAAAATGACTTTAATGATTTAAAAAATTGATATATTCCAAGTTTAAATGTTGGAATATCCTAAATGAATAGGGCATAGGGGGGATAAATGGGAATAGTGCACAGTCAGGAACTATGTTTCTAACTACAGCTTTGGAGGTGTAGTTGCAAGCATACAAGTTTGCGACGCAGTTTGCGAATGTTCGTTGAAACAATGAATTTGGGAAATGCCAAATCAACGAACTATGTTTGTAACGACCAAACTTGTGACCTTAATTGGCTTACAATAGTTTTCGGAAAAGCACCCCAAACTGTTGATTGCATTTGAATAGAACCCTCCATTTAACAGTTTTAAAAGTATTGTTGCAGACATACAGTTGAAGTCTGAATTATTAGCCCCACTTAATTATTAGCCTCTTTGTTAATTTGTTTCCTAATTTCTTGTTTAACATAGAGCGGACATTTTTCAACACATTTCTAAACATAATAGTTTTGTTAAATCATTTCTAATAACTGATTTATTTGATCTTTGCCATGATGGCAGTAAATAATATTTGACTAGATACTTTTCAAGACACTTCTATACAGCTTAAAGTCACATTTAAAGGCTTAACTAGGGTAATTAGGTTAACTAGGTAATTAGACAAGTTATTGTATAATGATGGTTTGTTCTGTAGACTATCAAAAAAAATACAGCTTAAAGAAGCTAATAATTTTTACCTTAAAATGTTTTTTTTTTAAATTATTATTAAAAACTGCTTTTATTCTAGCAAAAATGAAACAAATGACTTTCTCCGAAAGAAAAAAATATTATCAGATATACTGTGAAAATGTTCTTGCTCAGTTAAAAATAATTTGGAAATGTTTAAAAAAGAAAAAAAACAAACAAAGGGGGGCTAATAGTATAATATAATATGTCTTTAGAACTAAGCCTAAGGAAGAATATTGGATAATGTAAACCAAAATGTTTTTGCTCTTCTTTTATTAATTGTAATTTTTCCAGCGTGTTTACAGTGTACTGTATTAAATACTGACTAAATATTTAATCATAATACAAGCAAAATGCTTTTACACATAGTCAGTTTTCCTTCTCTGTTAGTGTCTCCACAGCTGTGACTTTATCTGTGCATCTTCCTGAACGCTCCTTAGTAGGCAAATGAAGAGGCAAACACAGATGATGATGATCATGGTCATGACATAGATCGTTGAACCACTTGGGAAGGAATGGCAGCTGAAGGTGAGAAAACCTTAAGATTTTCATTTAGAATTTGTGCTGCCCAATTTGTTGATGTTTACACAGTGTAAAAACAATCTTGCATATAAAAATGTGGGATGTGGGATTAGGCAGTTAAGGACAACTCAAAATTTAGATAACCTCAAGTTGTTCAAATCTTATATTAATTTCTCTCTTTTGTTAAATACAAAATAAGATATTTTGGAGAATATTAGTAATCAAACAGCTTTGATTGTAGCCACTGACATCCAAAGTTGAAAAAGGCAAAGGCAACCATTAACGATTCAAAATAACTTCTGTAGTATTCAACAAAACAAAGAAACACACAAACGTTTGGAACAAGTGAAATTAATGAGTTAATGATGAACAAATGTTCATTTTTGAGTAAACTCTCCCTTTAATATTATGTTGATTGCAGTATAAATTTGCCTTTAATCCCTCTACCAAATGGTTGACCATGTTTTGACTGTTTTAAATAATGACTGTTAAAGTCATCTAAAGAATGACTGTTTTAAATAATGGCATACACACAGCATTGTTGGTTTAATAAAAATAAAAATAAAAACATCCTGTTGCACTTCTACACTTGATTTTGGATTAATTGTAAAAAACAAACAAACAAACAAACAAACAAGGAAACATGTTACATGAGAATCTGAAATATTTTATGGGATACTTAAAAAAAAGATGATTTAGTATTCAAAAATGTTTTATTTTGAATATTTTTAAAATAAATTGGTCTTACACTTTATATTTTCAGGTTTTTCATTGTATATATTAAGTCCGGTACCATAAACTGACATATCAGCCATGAGGCAGATATTTTAGAAATTATAGAATGTGTTGAGAAAAAAATCCATCGAGTGTGTTTTCTTTTCTTGATGGGGTAGTTAAAGGGTTAAAGCACTGAGGTGTTTCTTATTTGATCTTTTTACTAAATTATTTACTTTATTGTTACAGACTGAACCATAAAGACTTAAAATTAACCACATCAATCAGGACCGTTTTAGCAATATTTAACACAACTTCTTAAAATTTCATGTACATTTTGATTATGCATAATTAATAATACTATTACTAAATCATAAGACGCACATATATTTTTCTAGACTGTGATATGTATTTTGTTACAATCCACTGAAGAAAAGGTGTGTGATTTTGTATGAGTCTGACTCCATAATTGCATCCATTAGTGTATTCTGTGAATCTTGACTCAATGAAACATCACATATTAAATTCCATTTAAATTTTAATGTAAACAAAAATGTGTTGTCATCTTGGATTTAAATGTATATTTTCTCTGATTGAAATTACAGTTTTATTTAAAGCACTGAAAAAAGCTCTGTAGTTTTGTTATTTTTATTATTATTATTATTATTATTATTATTTTATTTATTAATTAATTTTTTTGCTGACTAAACCACAAAAGGAACTAAAATAAAACTGTTAGCATTGATTCAACTAAAACACCAGGTTTTAAATTCCAGATGAATTTTCATGATAAATTAACTGACTGAAGTAGATTAATGAAATATTTTAATAAATAAATTGCTTAAACTGTGATTTTTATAATAAAACAAATCTGAACCACAGAGGCCAAAAGAATTAAACCTCTGTAGCTGTACTCTGGAAATCCCTACTCCAGGTAAACCACTATTTAAAAGATTACAAATGAGTTCTAATTAAAGTATTATTAAGCAGTTCATACAACAAAAAATATCCCAGAAAGCATCCAATCAGCGCGATCATGACTGTTACGACGTAACTACTCTACAATGATCTCCCCTCAGAGGTAAATCAATAATTGCTTTGCTATAAAAGAGTGTTTTGTCCTAAAATGGTAATTAGTGAGGGTCTTGACCTCCCTCATGGCATCTCTCCGTCGCCCATCTGAGAGCCAGGGCATGTCCAGGGCTGACACTTAATGACGCTAACATTACACACTCGCTGAACATTGTCGGGCTTTTGTCTTCATTCACATCGAAATGAAGTTCTTGGGGCCCACGTTTATCAATCATGGTGGGGCTCCAGCTGTTCGCCAGTCTTTGGCCTGACTTCAACAGCCGTGCTTACAAATTGTCTCTGAATAGTGTGGAGCTTTGCCTCCCCACCCTTCCACCCCCTTTTTGTCACTGTCTCCTGACAAATGTTCCACTGCAGCTTTTCCCAGACATGGCCGACCCTGCCTTCTGCTCCTCGCCATTCAGAGGGGGGTTCTGGCCTCATGTTCCTCTCGCTAGATGAGCCTGGTAATCTGCAGTGACGATCAGACTCTTTCTTGGATGAAAAGTGGTGTCATTTTGGTTTTGGGTATCAAGAAGGACTTGGAGTGAGAAGATTAAATACAACCCCCCTAAAAGTTATGAGTAAGTATTATGAATGAGCTTATGATAAATTAAAGGGTTAGTTTATCCAACTATGAATTATTCATCATTAAAAACACAAATTAAGGCATTTTTGATCATATCTAAGAGATTTTAGTTTGTCCATTGAAGTTCACCCAAAATTATGATGCTTCAAAAGATTTTTTTTTTTCTCCTGTGGAAGTTAATGATTATAGGTTTCTTCAAAATGTCTTTATGTTTAACAGAATAAAGATACTTATAAATGTTTAGAATCTCCTCATCTCTTCCTCCACCACCATATGAGCAATATCACACGAGTAGCAGTGCGATATGGCTGTATTAATGATTATAGGTTTCTTCAAAATGTCTTTATGTTTAACAGAATAAAGATACTTATAAATGTTTAGAACTAATTTTTGGAGAGTAAATAAATATATATTTATTGTGTCTATCCCTTTAAATCTGCCAAGACTTGAATTCCCCAAAACAGATAAGAATGTGTTGATTAGATTTTTAATATGTATTAACTCAGTATTACAGGTTTAATAGTCATTTTTAAATATTGTATTAGCTCACGATTTTGTGTTGCTGTATAGAATATAACAGGCGCATTCAAAAGTAAAAACTTTTTCTTCATAGAGCAACTGATCTTTAACAATATTCAATAAACCTTTGAGGTTGTTTTGACTCCATCAAATAAAATATTTAGCTCTGCCTACTCTCATATAATGCATCAAAAACTTTAAATGAAAGTTTTATATAATTTGTGAAGTTTATAATTTTGATTTTGTCATGCACAATGCTCCATGGGTAAATATTTTTCATTTTCTTCTTCTTTGGTAAAAAACCATTTAGTTTATAGTCTTTATGTCTGATTTTCATATACAGTATTTCATATGCTGATGATTTGGTCCATGATTCTAATGTTTTTTATGAATACTTTTTTAAAAGCTCCTATGGTAAATGCAAAAGGGAAAAGTTGTTCTGCAACAAATTCCACTGAAAAAGGGGACAGGAACGAATGCACTCTATAGTTTAGTTTGGCGGTTTTCATTTTAACAGGGTGTGCAGTTTACAGAAAGCGGCCAATAGAAACAGCATTTAATAGGGCATCTATGTATGTTTATACATACAGTTGAAGTCAGAATTATTAGCCCCACTTTGATTTTTTTCTCCTTTTTTAAATATTTCCCAAATCATGTTTAACAGAGCAAAACAATTTTCACAGTATGTCTGATAATATTTTTTCTTCTGGAGAAAGTCTTGTTTATTTTATTTTAGGTAGAATAAAAGCAGGTTTTAATTTTTAAAAAAGCATTTTAAGAACAAAATTATTAGCCTCTTTAGGGCACTTTATTTTTTCGATAGTCTACAGAACAAACCATCATTATAGAATAACTTGCTTAATTACCTTAGCCTGCCTAGTTAACCTAATTAACCTAGATAAACCTTTAAATGTCACTTTAAGCTGGATAGAAGTGTCTTGAAAAATATCTTGTAAAATATTATTACTGTCATCATGGAAAAGCTAAAATAAAACAGTTATCAGAAATGAGTTATTAAAACTATTATGATTAGAAATGTGTTAAAAACATCTTCTCTCTGTGAAACAGAAATTGTGGAAAAAATAAACAGGGGGGCTATTCAGTAGGGTTAATAATTCTGACTTCAACTGGATATATATTCCTTACATTTATATAGCGCTTTTCTAGACACTAAAAGCGCTTTACTCATTGGGGGGAATCTCCTCATCTCTTCCTCCACCACCATATGAGCAATATCACACGAGTAGCAGTGCGATATGGCTGTATATCGGCGGCCGAGTACCTTAGTGCCCCCACCATATCGCACTGCTACGAGTGTGATATTGCGTTTATACAACAGTTTGACGGCGCCTCCCACCAGTGCCAATATACAGCCATATCGCACTGCTTCGAGTGTGATATTGCGTTTATACAGCAGTTTGACGGCATACAGTAATTGTATATAAAAACAAAATCAAACATGGTGAGTCTCAAAAACCCTTTTGTATGTGGAACTACTTTCTTCCGCCTTGGATTTAAATCATAAGCTGACAGTTAAACAGTTGAGCAAGCATCTTTTAAACTTTAGATCTGTAATGTCTGCGTTTTGCTGGTTGTATGTGGGCGGAGTAATACACAAAGGGTAAAGAGGCTTTACGGATGCTGATACTACTTAAATATATATATATATATATATATATATATATATATATATATATATATATATATATATATATATATATATATATATATATAAATATATTTATATGTATGTGTGTGTGTGTGTGTGTGTGTGTGTGTGTGTGTGTGTGTGTGTGTGTGTGTGTGTATCTTTTTACAGCAACCAATAAAACCTTTTTTTCTTCTGAATCAAGCAGGTATGTTAGAGTTTCTATTCTATAAGTGTTCACCAATAAATGTTTAAATGTGAACAATTGACAATATCTCTTAGAATACTTTAGAATACTTCTTAACTGCTCAATTCATTTTATAATAATCCATGTTTTTGTTTTGTTGTGACTTTACTGTGTACTTATGCTTGATTAAATATCCTTATGTAATTACATCTGTAATTAACTTTTGTAATTACATTTGTAAATACAATGTTGACCATCCCTTACACGTTAACCCACCCTTGAACCTACCCATACCACCAAACCTGTTCATAACCCAACCTCTATCCCAACTTAAAAGCACCACAAGTGTTCTCAAATACATCATAAACACAGTAAGTAGATTGTATTTATTTTTTGATGGAAGTACATAGTAGTTAAGGACACTTAATATAAAGTGGGACCCAATATATTATAAACACAGTAAGTACATTGTATTTATTTTTTGATGCAAGTATATAGTAGTTAGGGTCACTTAATACAAAGTGAGAGCCAAATTAATAGTGAATTTGTAACAAAACAAAGGCTATATAATAATAATAATAATAATAATAAGGGTGTTGAGTATATAATAACCAAATTATAATTTTGAGGTAAAAACTTAATTCTGAATTATTTGTTGATCTTTTGTGTTTATGATCTCTCTCTTTCTCTTTACTTTTCCAGAGATTTCTCGCTACACCTGATGTCCATCAAACATTTCTCTTGAGTTCATTTGGCGAAAACTAAAAACAACAGAAAACTGAAATCAACATGGGAGAAACGACTCGACTGCTTCAGAGGGTTGAATGACTGATACAGTTTCTTTTCCACTGTGCTTTGAAAAGTGAAATAATTAAGATAGATGGGCAGATGAATTAGTTGTCTTCCAAGGTCAAACGCTGATTGCCTTATTACTCTATTACTCCACTGTTGTGAAACTGTTACCGCTGACACTTTTTCATGATATTCTTTACATCCACAAAAGAGAAGGAATGAGTGAAAGAGTGAGAGAGATACAAATTGATTGTTTGGCGGCCAAATCAGTCATAGTCATCTTGGGTGGAAGGATTAATGGGTCTGATGGCTGTTGCAGGTTCAGGCAGGGAGACGGGCAGAAAACAAGAGAAATTGGTTTGGGCCCCCGGGAGCTGAATCGATGTGAGTAGCATGTAAGCAGTGCACTGTTGTTTTGTGTGTGTGGAATGAGAGAGAGATATAAGACAGTGACATGTTTGTTTGTTTGTTTTTTTAATAAATGTATTATTCAAAAATGATAGCATGACCACACTAGAATAGCAATATTTTGGATAACCATTGTATAGCTCAGATGACAGTATTTGGAATGTTATGTTGATTAGCAAAAAAATTATTTAATTTTTTAAAATTTAGTTATGATAAGGCACGATAACCTTGTATAAAAATATCACGGTTTCATGGTACACTCTCAGAAATAAAGGTACAAGAGCTGTCACTGGGGTGGTATATATATTTATAGTATATATAGTATATATATATATTTTAAGTACTAATATGTATACCTTTGAGGTATATATTTAAAATACCCTTTAAGTACAAATATGTACCTTTCGAAAATGTACTACCCCAGTGACAGCTTTTGTACTTTTATTTCGGAGAGTGTATAGTGATTACTGCTCTATTATATAATTTTTTAATGTCTGGGTAAAAATAACAACTTTTCCCCCGTTTGAACACAATATATTTTATTTTGAGAAGCATTTAAGATATTTTGGAACAGTAGACATGTCCGGCTCAATAATTCAAATGATTCATTGACCTCTCTTGTCTTCATTAGTTTCGAAAACACTGATTTCTTCAGAATTTAAAACAGCATCTTTGGATATATTTTCTGCTGAAGATACTGTTGTTCTAAAAAAACAACAACAGCAAAAAAATGTAAATAAAAAAAACGGTATAACAAAAAATGTTGGCGGTTTTAAAACCTTGACTTTTCCAAACTGCGGTACACCTTGAAAATGACATTTTAAGTTAAATTTACTGGCCCCTCCTTCTATGTTTATTCCTAAATAAACCACCTAAATATTTTTTTTTCTCTCAAAGAAATTGTTTATTTTACATCTAGTTGCCAAGGAAATATTTGAATTAAAATTAAATCTAAATAACAAAAATAAAAATGATAATTAAGCTGTAAACCCCAACAGTCAACTTTATCAAATGAAATGAGTGTAGTTAACTCAAAATCGACTGAAAGTTAATTATACTCATCTGAAAAGAGTTTTGAACTCAGTGTTAAAGGTAATGAGTTAATTAAATACCTCATTACTTCAGCTTAAATGGAGTAAGTTGACAGTACTTGATTAGTTTTTTAACTCAAATGGTTTGTAGCAATCGGTTTCCTCAAACAGTTTCAGTTGAAAAACTACAAAACTGACAAAATTGTTTTCATTTAATGATTTTTTATTATAAACATTGGAACCTTGTGTTTATAAAAACTTGTTAAAAAGCGTAAATATAAATAAATACTTGAACACACATGCATTCTCCCTATTTTTTAATCTCTTCCCTAAACTGTTAGTTCATATTTTTGTAAATCCAAAATCAAAGAAAAAGTGCTTCAAGGGTGGTTAATGTATCGGTTCTCTTCGGGTGAGAGATTCATAAATATAACCAATGAAATCATAAGTTCAGGGCACTTGAAAAATAAGTGGAAAAATCAAAAAGCTGTTTGCATTGAACCTTTGCATTATGCAAAAAAGTAGGTGATGTTTAATAGAAAAGGTTTTTACATTTTTTCACGAGTGCCTTAAATCTATGAATTTGTTGTTAATCTATATTACTGAAACATAAATGAACGAATAAGTACATGAATGAATGAGTTTTACAGTACTGGTTTGCACTGGAAGGGCATCCGATGCGTAAAACACATGCTGAAATAGTTGGCGGTTCATTTCGCTGTGGCAACCTCTGATAAAAAAGGGACTAAGCTGAAGGAAAATAAATGAATGAATAAAAACTAATAATAAATTAAAATAAATATTTTCAGATTGATTCCATTCACTTTCAATGAGCTAAATCTCCAATTAACTTTAAGTTAATCAGCATTACAACACAATATTGAACTCCCAATATTGCTTTAAAATGATTATGCAATCCCACCTCTAATTCTGTGGTACATACTTTAAAATCATCATTTAGTCTACATCCATGATTTGGATGTGTTTTTTTCTCAGCTCCAGGTGTCCTCAAGTCCTCCTGAAATGGGCCCAAGGAGGTTAGCAGCTGTGACAAAAATCAAAATCCATTTTCTGTGGCCAAATGTAATGAGGACCAAATGGTGGATGTTCCATTCATCTCTCCGGCCCGTCTGAGCGTCTCAGGCCACAGGCAGAGGCTTGTGAAGGCAGGTGTGAAAGCTGCGGGGAGTCTTATGATGCTCCACGTATACAGGCACTTTCACTAGTGCTTTCGTTGGATACATGGCTATTTTATATATATTTATTTTCATTAAATCGCCACGCCGCTACATAAGATAAATGGTTCTGGCTAGAGCTCCATCTAATCAGGCATCTCAGAATAAACTCTGTTCTGGCTCCAGGAGTCGGGTCACTGTTCTCTTTGAAATTGCTCCTATTTGTGGACAAAATGGGGTTTGAGAAACAACACATGAAAATTGCTCCAGGATTATGACTGAGAGCCCCTCTTCAATCTTCAGAAAGCCCACCCACACAAAATCTAGCCCGAGCCATTCACTATGAAGTGGTGTGCAGCCAGAATCTATTTCCCTCCTTTGCAACCGAATTCATGTAAAATTAATCAACTCCCCGCTGTAATTCCAAATATTCGCCACATGGACTGATTGGGGTCAACGGCTCAATTCAGCATCAGGAGAAGGCAAACTCCTCATCGTGATTGATGGCCAGCATAGTCACACATATTATTATGAAATGAGTTTATTAGCTTTGAATGTGCTGGTTATGCACTGCTGTTTTTTGGCCTTTTGCGTCTGAACGAGAGTTCATTTAGGAGCTCTTATACCTGCTTAATCCGGCAAGAGCTGAGGTGAGAAAGTTGTCTGCACTTAAAAAAATAAAGGTTGAAAGGCTGTCACTTCGGCTCTACCTTTTCACGCCTGTGACTGAAGGATCCATATTAGTGCCTTAAAAATGCATATTTGTACCTAAAGTGTATACACTTTATTAGAAATAAAGGTACGCGAGTTGCCACTGGGGTGGTTCCTTTCCAAAAGGTACATGTTTGTAGTTAAAGGGTTCATATTGGTATACCTCAAATGTATATATTACAACTTACAAATTTTAAGAAAAACACTTTTGTACTTTTTAGGTACTAATATGTACCCTTGAGGTATTATTATGGACATATTAGGTACAAATTTGTACCTTTTAAAAAGGTACCACCCCAGTGACAGCTCACGTACCTTTATTTCTGAGAGTGTATATTAGTAGCTAAACAGAGCAAAAGTGTACCTTAAAAAAACTGATTGCTTTAGTGATGGCTTTATTTCTGAGAGTGTGGAATATTTATTTACACTGAGCACTCTCACCGAGCACCAGTCAAGGCATTTTTTTTATTATTTTTTTTTTAATAAGGTTTGGGACCAAATTTACATGTGAAGATCTTCGTTCTGCTTGGCATTACTAAAACATAAAATAAAGGAAACCCCTTACTTTTAATTTAACTGAAGTTTACATGATAATACTATATAATAATACTATTTTAAATTATATAGTATAGTAGTTATATTTATATGTGACTCTGTATCACGAAAAATATTCGGTAACACTTTATAATAACTACACATTATAAATCAATTTATTAAGCATTAGCAAATAGTTAACTCATCATTTGTTAATCACTTGTTAATTAACTCAAGATTTATAAAGCATAAATAGTCATAGTAACCATTACCTAATTTAGTAATGAAAAATTAATTAGTAACAAAGTATGAAAGTACCATTTTAAGCACATTATAAATGTGTTTATAAGTCAAGAACACGGCATTTGTAGCTGCAGTTATAAACTGTTTGCTAGTGTCTTATAATGTAGAGTTAATGCTTAACACATGATGAGTTAACTATTTGCTAAAGCTTAATACATGATTTATAGTGTGTAATTATTATAAAGTGTTAATAAATATTCTCATTCTTTGCTATTCTAATGCTTTTCTAAGTCTTATGCTGCATGGGTACATTTGTGGAAAAAGCAAAACATATATTCAGTCAAAACTATTAGAATAGTAAATAAAGATCATCTTCCATTGTAACTTTTTTTTTACTTTGTAAATTTCCTTCCACAGGCATATCAAAAATTTTTTTGATTGTAATATGTATTACTAATGTATTACTACGGAAATTTGTCTTTAGCTTATGATTAAGTTTTTGCATTTATTAACATTTTTGCATTATGGAACTTTTCTATTTTCTAACTTTACATGTAAAAAAAAAAAAAAAAAAAAAAAAAAATACAAGGAGGGTTACACGGTGGCTCAGTGGCACAGCAAGAAGGTTGTTGGTTCGAGTACCGGCTGGTGTTCGCATGAGTTTCCTCCGAGTGCTCCGGTTTTCCCACAGTCCAAAGACTTGCTATGGGTGAATTGGATGAACTTAATTCTTTAGCCTGACATAGTTGCTTATCCACAATATCTTAAATGTTTCTCAAAATAAAATATATTGTGTTCAAAGGGGAAAAGTATTTTTAAAAGTATAAAATATTAAATTTATATTATATAATTTATATATATTATATTATTTATAATTTATATATTAAAGCAGTAATCACAATACCGTGAAATCGTGATATTTTTATCCAAGGTTATTATACCGTCAGATCATATACTGGCCCATGCCTAGTCCAGGGTCACATATTTTAAATATTATATTTATATATATATTTTAATTATTTGTACTGCAAGGTATACCAAAAGGTATAGTTCACCCAAAAGTGATAATTCGGTCATTGTTTATTCACCCTCAAGTGGTTCCAAACCTGTTTTTAATTTCTTTTTTTTTCTGTCAAACACACACACATACAAAAGATATTTTGAAAAATGTTGGACACTGGTAGCCACTGGTAGCCACACCAATTGTACTTTTTTTCCTTACTATGAATGTCAGCGGCTACCAGTTTTCTGGGATTTTTACAAACATCATCTCTTGTGTTTTTCAGAAAAACACTAAACTCCAGGGTGGTAACAGTTGATGACATAATTTTTTGTTCATTTTTTTGAATGAACTTCACCTTAAACAGTATGAAAATGTGTCTGTAGCTTTTTATTAACAAATATTGGCTTTTATTTACACTTTTGCATTATGACAACTTTTCTATTTTATAACTTTAAATAAAAAAAAAACAATGATTTATAAAATGAGTTCATTTGCCTTAAATGTTCTGTATCTGCACTTCTGTTTTCGGCCTATTGTATCTAAAAGGAGAGCTTTGGAGCTTCACCTGGTTAATCTGGCAAGAGCTGAGGTGATAAAACAGGCTTAAACTCCAGGAGTTTTTCTGCCTGTGATTTGTATTTAGACTGAGCACTCGGGACTCTCACTGAGCAGCAGTCAAGGCTTGTTATTCTGTCAGATAAACAGGCGGGTCTGTCTGAGGCCACCAAACCAATTCTCACATCTTTTTTTCTTTTTTTTTTTTTTTGGCCATATTTATGTTGTAATCTTCATTTCGCTCGGCAGTCATAAATCATAATTGCAAAGACTATACAGGCACCAATTTACTTGCGGATAATAAGGTCTTTGTATTTATAGCTACGCTGGCAGTATATTTTATGGTTATGATCGTGTGCATTACACCAGTTCATTACAATCAGCATTAGCTTGAGCTTTTTAATAGAATAAGAAGAGTGCCAAATGCCTGTCTATTTTAACCTGCCTTTCTAATAGCCATATGAGTCTGATAACTAAGCAAAGAGCTTGGCGGTAATGAGTCATGTGACACCTCATGGGGTTTTCCATAACTATTTGAGTAAATGTTCGCTCTCCACCAACAATTCCCTTTGATGACCCATTAGATATTATGGGGCAGCCTGCTGTGAGCTCCGTAGTCATGATCTTACCAAATTTGTGTTTAATGCCCAAGAGACAAACAATAACTGGATTTAAAAAACTTCCAGACATTATCTCTCATCTGAAAGTCTAGCAAGTTTTATTTTTTGTAAGTGACACTTAATTTTTAGATATTAGTGATATTGTTATTGCTGCTTAGGAGAAAGAAAAAAAGAAATGCTCAAGATAAAAGTGAGAAAAAAATTAAGTACAGGAGACCCCCATATTTTTAATATGACAAAATTGGCATGAAATTTTCAACCATAATTTGGTGCAGGATATTTTAATTTAAATAATACATTTTGTATATTATATTGTGTGTGCATTTATATGTATATATAGCACAAATATAGTACAAATATCTGTAATTAAAAGTGTGTGTGTGCTGTAGAGAAATTAGCTGTAGCTTATGATTCATTTATTGCATTATGGGACTGATGCTAGTTCAGTGTAAATAAATCTTGCTGCCTTCAATTTTTTTGTTAAATTAACCTAACTTTATAAGTCATCTCAACTCGCATCAATCAAACTGACTAAATTGTGGTTAAATTTTGTATAACTTAAAAAGGGTATTAAAATAAGTTAAAGAAATGTGAAAATATTTGTTGTCTTGCCTTTTTGTCATATACATTTTTACAGTGTTTTAATAACTGTTGATAATGAAATTACCATGCAAAAAAAAAAAATATATATATATATATATATATATATATATATTAATAAAATAAAATAAAGTAATTTAAAAGCCATTGGAAAATATAGATTTTAAATATGTTAATGTGATACTCAATATAATATATTTTTGAAATTGAAACCGTATTTTATTTTAACCTTTACCTATAAATGTATATATTTCATGATGTGATTTAGAGTAAAAAAAAAAACATTTAAATTATTAACTTGAAATAAAATATCTTTAAAAAATTACATTGCAGAAAATGCTAAAGAAATTAGTGGGATATATATTAAAACATTTTTTGGACGTTTAAATATATATTTTGAAATGTGTTTAAAAGTGCAGTATTATTATTTTATTATTTGTATGATTTAGCAGATTAATGTCAGTGTTTTAGATTTGACACATAAATAATTATCATCTTTATTATTTTTGGCATATCATGCATGAAGGCTACTCATATATTTACCCATATATGACACCTATTTAAAAAAGAGAGCCAGAGAGAGAACTTAAATGGATCTTTCTCCTTGTGTTTTGAGACGCATTTGCCTTTGCGTGCATATTTATATATACACACAAAGTACGAATATCTGTAATTAAAAATGTGTGCTGTATAGAAATGAGCTTTAGCTTATGATTCATTTATTGCACTATGGGAATCAGCTTAACTTTTGTAGTTAGCTCAACTTGCATGTGTCAAACTAACGAAAATATGAATTATTAAGTTTTGTATAACTTGAAAATCAGTTGAAACCTGATAAACTTATTAAAATAAGTTAAAACAACATGAAAATAATTGTTGTCTTGACTTTTTGTCATATACATTTTTAAAGTGTTTAATAACTGTAAATAATGAAATTACCATGCAAAAAATTTATGTAAAAGCCATTTTCCAATATATATATATTTTAAATATATGTTAAAACTTTGAGGCTTAAAATTTATATGTAAATAAATATGAAATTAAAACAGTGTTTTATTTCAACCTTTATATATAAAATAATATTTCATGATGTGTTTTAGAGTAAAAAAAAATTAATTCAATAAAATTACATTGCAGAAAATGCCAAATAAAATGTGGGGAATATATTAAAAAAGATTTGTACATGTTTAAATATATATTTTGAAATGTGTTTAAAAGTGCAGTACTATTATTTAACAGATTATTGTAAGTGTTTTAGATTTAACACATACAGTTGAAGTCAGATTTATTAGCCCTTTTTAAAATATTTTTTTTCTTTTTATAAATATTTCCCAAATTATGTTTAACAGAGCAAAGAAATGTTCACAGTATGTCTGAAAGTATTTTTCTTCTGGAGAAAGTCTCATTTGTTTTATTTAGGCTAGAATAAAAGCAGTTTAAATTTTTGTTATTAATCATTTTAAGGTCAAAATTATTAGCCTCTTTAAGCATTTTTTTCTGATAGTCTACAGAACAAACCATGAATACACAATAACTTGCCAATTTACCCTAACCTGCCTAGATAACCTAATTAACCTAGTTAAGCCTTTAAACGTCACTTTAAGCTGTATAGAAGAGTCTTGAAAATGATCTAGTAAAATATTGTTCACTGTCATCATGGCAAAGATACAATAAATAAGTTATTAGAAATTAGTTATTAAAACTATTATGTTTGGAAATGTGTTTAAAAAACTTCTCTCCGTACAGAAATTGGGGGAAAAAATAAACAGGGGGGCTAATAATTCAGGGAGGCTAATAATTCTGACTTCAACTGTATGTATTAGTTTTGTAATTTTTTTGAATATCATGTATGAAGATCTCATGAATATCTACTCATATCTATTCATATATGAATCCACCTATTTGAAAACGAGAGCTAGAGAGAGAACTTAAATGGGTCTTTCTCCTTTTGTTTTGAGACGCATTTGCCTTTTCCACTGAAGCCTGATCAACTTCCATGGCAGACATCGCTTGTCAGCTGGGGAATATATAAAGATAAATGGTATTATGTTAAATCCCACTTAATGACAAATTTTTAATTTTCTGAACACGGTCATTTTCTGGCTTGTGAATCAAGTGTAAGGAGCTAATTACGTGAGGATCTGAGCAAAAATAACTCCTCGTCTCAAGGATAATGGAAGAGAAATGTTGTAGATTAATGGCACTATTTATCTTTTTTAAATTTCTATCTTTCTCTGCTGATGGCTGCGCTCCCCAAGGAAAATATTCATAAAATGAAATTGAAGTCGTAACTTAATAGGTTATTAAAATTTTTGAGCGCATATCACTTCTTCTTTCGCGGCGCTGTAAATTTAAATTGAAGTTTGTGGCGTTTAGAGTCACCAGCCGAGTTTTTTATGATGGCACAATAGAGGGGGAACATGCATCTTTGTCAGGAGGTATTTGCTATTCTAATTTTATGGCAGGCCAGATTATCAAAAAGGAATGTCGTGGCGCGGGGCTGCTGACAACACCTCAGCCTTCAGCCATGTGTTTCCATTAGGGGCCCGAGCCGTCCGGGGGTTTGTTCGTCCCATTATTTTCCATTTCTGTCTTTTATCTTGATTTAAAGTGAGGCTCACTGCATATTCCTGCGCTGTCATTTGGTTTCCTCTGCCAGAGCTGAGATTGGGCGCTCTTTTCTCTCTCCGGGGGCCGCCAGCGGAGCCATTCAAGGTGGAATATCTTTAGCCCGCCTGCGTGTGTGTGTGTTTGGAAACCAATGAGAGATGGTGATGGAAAGAGAGAGGCCCATCATCGCCGCTCTGGCGTTTTCCCTCAAGGTCAGGGGGCCAAATTTATTTATTTCCCTCAAAGTTACGATCACATTTTACTGACTACTTTGCCATAATGATGAGGGACATATCGGCGGCCATAAATTTCTCTTGCCGTTTGTTCGCCCAGTGATCAACCATTTTTTATTTAGCCTTCAAGGACGTTGTTACTCGCTATTTGTATGGAAGCTCTGTTATATGTAATGATATCCGTTTCATAGTGCCATATAACGTGCTGGAAAAATTAAAAGTAAAACCGACTGGGGTGCGCGGTATTCATATTCAGCTTGAGCTGCTGTAATAAATGGTAAATGTCAGACATAATTTGTGATGTCCTTGTGTGTGCTTCAAAATTGCAACTACAATGCATTTTTTGCATAAAAGGGTCAAAATACCTATAACTAAAAAGGATGTAAACAACACAATACCAATGGTTTAACCTCAGAAGAGGTGAGAAATTAATATTTGCTTGAATAACCATTCACATATTTGAAACGATTACAATTTCTTAAAATAGAAAATAAATAAATATTAACATTTAAATAAGTTAGTGCTGTCAAATGATTAATTGCATTAAAAAAATCACATTTTACTAAATAGTTATTGAAATATTTGTGTGTACTGTTTATTTTTTGTGTTTATAAAAATACTCACCAACCACTTTATTAGGTACACCTGTCCAACTGCTCGTTAATGCAAATTTCTAATCAGCCAATCATATGGCATTGGCAGCAACTAAATGCAATTAAGCATGTAGACATGGTCAAGACGATCTGCTGCAGTTCAAACTGAGTATCAGTATGGGGAAGAAAGGGGATTTAAGTGAGTTTGAACGTGGCATGGTTGTTGTCTGGTCTGAGTATTTCAGAAACTGCTGATCTACAGGGATTTTCAATCACAGCCATCTCTAGGTTTACAGAGAATGGGTAAAAAAGAAAAAATAACCAGCGAGTGGCAGTTCTGTGGATGCAAATGCCTTGTTGATGCCAGAGGTCAGAGGAAAATGGCCAGACTGGTTTGAGCTGATAGAAAGGCAACAGTAATTCAAATAACCACTCGATACAACCGAGGTATGCAGAAGAGCATCTCTGAATGCACAACATTTCGAACCTTGAGGCGGATGGGCTACAGCAGCAGAAGACCACACCAGGTGCCACTCCTGTCAGCTAAAAACAGGAAACTGAGGCTACAATTGGAACAGGCTCACCAAATTTGGACAATAGAAGATTGGAAAAATGCTGCCTGGTCTGATGAATCTTCATTTCTGCTGCAACATTCTTATGAAATGGTCAGAATTTGGCGTCAACAACATGAAACCATCTGTCTTGTATCAATGGATCAGGCTGCTGGTGGTGATGTAATGGTGTGGGGGATATTTTACCAATTGTACCAATTAGTACCAATTGAGCATCGTGCCAATGCCAGTCTACCTGAGTATTGTTGCTGACAGTTTCCATCCCTTTATGACCATAGTGGCTGATGGCTACTTCCAGCAGGATAACGTGTCCTGTCATAAAGTGCAAATCATCTCAAACTGGTTTCTTGAACATGACAATGAGTTCACTCTACACAAATGGCCTCCACAGTCACCAGTTTTCAATCCAGTAGAGCACCTTTGGGATGTGGTGAAATGGGAGATTTGCATCATGGATGTGCAGCCAACAAATCTGCAGCAACTGTGTAAGCATGATGCTATCATGTCAATATGGACCAAAATCTCCGAAGAATATTTCCAGTACCTTAAATCTATGTTATGAAGAATTAAGGCAGTTCTGAATGCAAAAAAAAAGGGGGTCCAACCCAGTACTAGTAAGGTGTACCTAATAAAGTGGCCAGTGAGTGTATATGCATGACTATATTATCGTATGAAATATTTGAATACAAATTTTTGTTTAGGATGCGATTAATGATTTGACAGCACTAAAATAAATATTGAAATATTATTGGTAATTAAAGTTCATTACATTTACTGTGCCGAAATTAACAATGAGAAATACATTTTTCATAACAAATCTAATCCTGTTCTTATTATCTATTTCATGTTAGCTCAGTTCTATTAAATAATATTTGCCAATCTGACTCAATTCAAAGGCTAACATAGTCAGCTATAGCCTTGTTGTAAGATGTAACCAATATACTTAATAAATTAATGAATTTAGCATTAATCTTCCTGGACAATGTCCCAGCTGTTGGTAAAGCCTAACAATATCGTCAGCTTATTTTTATTTCCTTTCAGCTCCTCCAGAAAAGCACTGATTTCCGCACTCTGAAAGGTCATGTAATTAGCATAACATCATGATGTCTTTTATTGATTGGCTATTTAAAATCCCATTGTAGTCCTGGGAGTAATGTTAATGGATAGAAGCCACACCTCTTTATTGCCTCTATTATGATATCCCATGAGCCCTTGTGGATATTCCTCAGTGGGCAGTCTTTTGTACTTCATTAATGGTCAATTACTTAGAGCTCACGGGCCCCACTGTGTCATCAACAGCGACGCGAGCCAACCCTCTTTCAAGCCCAACCAATCCCCGCTGCCTCCTAAACAAATAATAGAAAACCTTTCAGCACGCAGAAGCCTAGAATCACAGCCTCTTAACCAGACGATGCCGGAAAAGTTGCCGCTCCCCTGTTACTTGAAAATTAATACCATTTTGTTTCTCAATTTCACAACGTTCAGCGTACATTTGTCATCTGAGAGATAGCAGCCTCCACAGTTCCCCCAAGGATATTTTCCCTCTTTTTCTCCCCCCTCGGTCTCTACTTAGAGATTCTGCATGCTGAAAGCTTAAAGTAGAACATATTGGAATGTTCAGACAATCCTGACCTGTTTATGCAGGCGGAGTTGATAGGTTGTCAGGCCCCCAGCGAGAGGGCCCAGAATGAGCCCAGCTATCCTTTAAACTGCCTGCCTGATATTTGCGGATAATAAAAGAAATAAATCAGACAATAGGCCAGAATATTTTATTTGTTATCCATATTCCTTATGGGCAAAAATGATACAGAAATGTAAAAACAGCAATTTCGCCCTGGCCCCTGACGGAATTGCAACACAGCTGCTGCTGTTTTCATGTCTAAAGACAAAGTGCATTCTTGCCACTTGGCTTGCTTGTGCTGTATGCGCTATAACTCTATTCAGCAGGCCGTTATCGTGTTTTTAATGGGGCCACAGCAACCCCTTCAGCCTCCTAGAGTTTCATCCTTTGGTTTTAAAGCCTTTTCTTACACTGCTTGACTGTTTTGTAAATGTCAGGCTCTGGTACTAAGATGAGTTCTGGTCAGTCGGATCTCAAACAGACACATTTCTGTTTACGCTTACATTTTAATCCTAGTATTTTTCCTAATTTGTTGTCTATGGTTGGGTATATTTCTCATTTTTTTCTGATCTTTCGATCTGCGTTGCAAGATAGCTTTCATTTCTGTTTTGATTGTCACAATATTATCTTTTAACATTGTGAGACTGGTAGAAGAACATTAGGATTTCTCATTTTTCCATCTTAAAACCACTTAAAACTTGTTTTGGGTTTCCCTTTTTTTTTTTTTTGCGTGCTTTACCTACTTGTCCCAGATGATTTAAAAAAGAATTGGATAAGCAAACAGATGAGGTGATCTTTTGTGGCAGTTTAAACACATCCAAGCACATAGGCAAGCAATGCTTTTCTATTATTAGTAATACAATTGTCAAGAATGCTTTCTCTAATTTGTCTTGAAGAAAAAAAAAAGATAAAAAAATTTGTTTATTGCACAGAACATTGAATGGAATGTTAAATATGCAGTTAAAGTCACCCAAAACAAAGTTTGTGCATGCTTTAATTCTCACTAAAAAGCATTCATTGAGGTTTGAAAAGTAAACAAGATGCATTAAAGAGCCCCTATTTTACCTTTTTTTTTTTACATTTCATATAAATCTTTCGTGTCTCCAGAATGTGTCTGTAAAGTTTCAGCTCAAAACACTTATAGGATTATTTATTATACATTTTTAAATCTGGGACATTTGAGCTGTTATGATGTCATAGCTGTTTTTGTTGCCCGTTCCTTTAATGGGAATGAGATGGTACTCCCTGCCCACCATAGTTATAAACACTAGATATCACATATGAACCCTGAGGATACCTCAATAGCGCTGCCACATTTGTACAGTGCTCCCAGGACAAATCGTCACCTTGGAATTATAAGTTTCTATCTGCGTTCTGAATGATTTTGAGATAATAAGCTTCAAAGTTTTTGCATTCCATAGCAAACAGTATGTGTGTAACATTTAGGTTTTTTTAAAAATAAAAAGTCTTATAATGTAAGCAACTTATAAAAAAAAACATCCAATAGTATAAATAAGTTGTCATTTAATAAGAATATGTCAATAACTGAGTTTTGACAAAATGTCAGATAGAACCTTATAATTCTAAGGTGACAAGATGCAATTCAACCGCACTTAGTGAAGACTAAAGGCAATGTAAAGATGCTGGACTTTAGCGCTGTGTACGGGTGTAGTGACAAGTAAACAAAGAAAACAAAGTACAAAGGCATCATATTTCATAGGTAAGATTTAGTTTTTTACATTTTTGTATGTTTTGAACTTAACAGTACAAAACAATAACATTATTGATGATAATGCGGTCTCTTACTGCACTAACCAATTTTGTTGAATAAAACTAGCAAACATAGTCGAAATATGACAAGAAGATGCTGTGGTGCTAGAAACTTGTCGGTTAAGTGAATGAGTCGTTCACAACAGGGATTCATTCACAAACAAATCGCTCCCTCTATTAGATTTAGAAGTGAAAGCAGGAGAGGAGGTGTGTTTCAGGACAGGGATTAGATCAGATTCAACAGGTAGGGAGGATAATACATTTCCATGAACAAAAACACATGCTCTTTGAAGGCAGTGTCATGCGGTCCCTTATCCATCGATGTAGAAAAGTGATGTAAAATTATAATTTTCTTAATTCAAAAAATATTTGCATACTGACTACTGAGAAAACATATGTCATAGACGTATGTATATATGTGTACATATCTCTAGCTCTGGATGGCCAGTCGTTCCACTAAAATGGCGGCTCTATTGATGCATTAATTTTAATAGACAACAATAGCGTAGGTGACATCTAATGTAAATATCTATACCTGCCCACTGTTCCCACTTGCATATCAGAACCGAAACCTTCACGTAGGTAAGCAGCACAGTGACAGACAAGAATGAAGCAGATCTCTCCTACTACAGTAAGAACTTTCCCAATGGTTATTTGATATCTTTGTTGTGGAGTTAATTCAAGCCTTTCTGCAATGATAAGTCACACACAATATCTTTATAAAGTTTGCTCGCGTACACACACACACAAACACACACACGCATGTTTAGCTTTGCACTGTTATTGCGCAGCAAATGTGAAAGGATACACGCTAATTTCCACTGCTGTATGAATATCCATTATGTTAATGTACAAGATTTAACGTCCACAAACTGGAATCATTTTCAAAAGCGTCTTCTTTTATGATTGTACTGACATGCGGCTGTGGTGATAAAGATGGTAAAATCGTAATTAATTACAAACATGCACTCTTTTAAAAAGGTTTTTTTTAACTATTAAAACTCAATCTTGATCACATTTGATAATGATTGATGACCACAGCGAGCTGAACAGATCTTTTAATCGCGGTTGTTTTACACACGTCTTGTAGATATGATTATAGTTACTACGGAGACATGTTAATACGTGGCAGTTAATCAATTTAGTGGGCTGGGAAACCACACTGCAATGTCACATTGTGGTGGGCCTTAAAATGTAAGGGATTTGGAACCTATTCTACCGTCAACAAATAAAAAAAAAGAGACTTATTATCTTTATATCACCCCAATTCTGTCCAAACAGCTTCAAAAAGATGGTTTTCATCATAGGTGCCCTTTAAGTTAAAGAGGTTTAAACTTGTTAACAGGATGATTATTGGTAATTGCTTTCATTTTCTGTAAAAAAATCTTTATGTATCTAGTTACATATTTCCCAAAATGCAAAAATAAGATGATTTTACTACCCCGGTTTTGCTGTGCAAATGTTTATGATTTTAAATGCATCATATTTCCTTCTGGAGCATTGAGTGTTTTTCACTATTTTAAGTAACTTACTTAAATCCTAAGTTGTCACCAATGTGAAAACAAGGATCTCAAAATCATAAACAGTCACTTTATGAAAGAATGTGCAAATGCAAAAGAACATCTGGGGAGAAAATGTGTAAAAAGAACAGGACTCATCAGGACAATTACTTGACTTATCATAAAAACAAATAATATTAAAGTCATTAATCATCCAATAGCAACATAGCATTCAGAGCCACGTGTACCTGAATTGTTTCATATGCATAAATGCTTGTCTTACACCCCACTTGTGATTGGCTCAATAGAAACCAATCTTATTATTACCTGTAAACTGGCCCCTCAGGCCGTCTCACCACATATATAAACAACCCAAGGCCTAACCAGGTCACGCTGACCAATGTCTATAGCCTATTGCCCTCCATTTAGCATCTCTTGCCTAGCTGTGCCATGCTGCGTCTGTGTGAAAGATGCCTCCATCAGCAGAATGGTGGTGACAGTCAGAGGGGAATGAGCTCGTGAAGTGATTACGAGAACGGGTGGCAGTCATTCAGACCCCCGAGATGACAGCACATTCAGAGGGAAAGTGCCCGACTGGCATTAATCCCGGGGAAAATCGCCGGCCTCCAGGAATGCATTGTGGGCCTGATAAGATGGGCGCTATAATATGCACTTAATCTGCAGGTCTCCAATGAGCCTGCTTGTATTTCCAAGCTGGAGGGAGCCATTGTTGGAAGGCTCGTGAGATCGGGGGTAAAATGTTAAGGTTTTAATATTTTCCAATGCAAAAACGTGGCTATATCATACCACAGCTCATGTGGGTTGTAAAAGATATAACATCTCTGGCTTGTATATAGGAACATTTAAGGAGTTAGCTGGCCCGAAAATGATATTGTGTTCATTTACTCACCCTCATGCCCTTTTTAAACCTGTAAGAGCTTTGTTCATCTTCAAAGCACAAATAGGAATAGTTCTAATCAAATCTGAGACATTTCTGTCAATCCACTGAAAGACTCAAAATGTTTATAAAATCATTTTAAGATATGGCTTAGCTCCAGATTATGCTTACTGTCAACAAGACTGAAATCTTTCAGTTTAATTAAAGGATCTTCATTTTCAATGTTTGGGATGACACAATTTTGGGGATAAGCTAAATCATTAGAGAGAGATTTCATCATAATTTGCTGTCAGACATGATGTTCTAAAATGAATGACTACTTGTTGTTTTATACACAATGAATAAACAGGATGTTTCAAGTTTCAAAAAGAAGGAAAAACTTAACCATTAAGATCACTTAAAAGCAGTTTTTTTAAAAACTCGTATATCAACAGTGAAAATCAAAATTAGAGAACAAACTACGATTTACTACATTCTACTAGGCATATTTCATGAGTTACAGATGCAATTCCACAGCAGTTTGTAACATTTTGATTTAGTAGCTAATACATAATAATTTGTACAATCTCATTCATACATTTCATTACAATTTGCTAATCCTCCAATGAGGGGTAAGTTTAGGGGTGGGGTTTGAGGACACGCCTCCTTTTAAAGATCTTACTCATTTCATTACTTCATTTTACCTCGGCTTAGTCGCTTTACTCATTAGGGGTTGCCAAAGTGGAATAAACTGCCAATTTATCCAGCATATGTTTTACACAGCGGATGCCCTTTCAGCTGCAAACCATCACTGGAAAACACTTACACTCTCACATTCACACTCATACACTACAGTCAGTTTAGTTTATTCAATTCACCTGTAGCACATGGCTTTAGACTGTAGGGGAAACCGGAGCACCCGGAGAAAACCCCCACGAACACAGGGAGAACATGCAAACTCCACACAAAAATGCCAACTGTCCGAGCCGAGACTCGAATCAGCTACTTTCTTGCTTTGAGGTGTCAGTGATAACCACTGAGCCACCGTGTTGTCCCGCTTATGTTTTCATAGGAATAAAATTGTATGAATTTGTACAAATTAGCTACTTTTTTGACAATACATAAAATTGTTTTGTTTTCTTGTGAGTTGAGTTGTGAGAAAATGTTTTATTGGTTTTAAAAACAGTTAACAAAAGATTGCAGAAACAAAGATGTTGTTACAATCTGCATGATACATTTTAAAGAAGGAAGAAGATAAAAATAAACATGAAATAAATAGTGAATAAAAAATTGAAAAAAAAGACAGGGAAAATTATATAATGTTTTACATTGAAAGCCATTTTGACTTTTAAAAGACTTAGTTTTTTATACCCATAAAAGACTATATATAAATATATATATGACTTATAGTCAGTTAAAAAATAGCCAGAATTAGATTTTATTTTCAAAAATGTACACTTGTGAAAAAAAAAAAAAAAAAACTTGCCCATTATAATAAAAAGATTAACAATGTACTGAATGTAATATTTAGAGTTTTAATATTAGAAAATTAGGTCAAAAGTATTTAAACAAACATCAACCTTTGTCTTTTACTGCAGAGATAGATACACAGTTTCACAAAAGTAGTTTCACAAAAAAGATGAACAGTGGTTTCATCCAAGTCACAAAACGTACATTTGTTTTCAATATCTAGCATATATTTAGTATTAATACATTTATTATTATATAAAAGTAAACTATTACAAGGATATGGGCTGAAGTTTTGTACTGTATATTCTGAAGCACAGTACAAATGTTCCGTTTTTACCCCAGTAATTGTTAATCTGTCACCTGGTGGAAAGTACCTAATTATTTGTCAAACCTTTCAGTTTTCACCAAATCTGTAAGATGGTGACAGAAACCCTCTGACAGCAGGTTGCTCAGATAAAGCCAAAGAAAACCGTTTAGCCATACACTGTAAAAAGTGGAAACTTAAACAAATTACTTTGACTTGTTACAATTAAATGAATTAAGTTAGACAAACTTAATTTATAACAGTTTTCAGTAATAAATTAAGTTAGTTCTTTAAGGTGTAACAGGTTTTAGTAAGTTATTTATGGCAAGTATAAGTATTGTTCACTATCAATAATAAACAATACTTGTATTTGCCACAAGACATTAAAGTATTATTTTTATATTAAGAAGGGCAGGGAATTATTTTTACTGTAATAAAAGTACTTTTTACTATTATAATTATATTTACAATATTGCGTTGAATGATTTGTACTGTACTATATGTGCTGTTCCATTCTTGTTTTCTAAAATAAATTACTAAAGCCTGTTACACCTAAAATAACTCGTTTAATTTTTTACTGAAAACTGTCATAAATTAAGTTAGTCAAACTTAATTCATTTAATTGTAACAAGTCCAAGTAATTTGTTTAAGTTTTCACTTTTTACAGTGTAGCAAGAAAAGTTGGTATTTCTAAATCTGTGATATTTAGAATATTGCATCTTTACAATGGCATAGCTCGTTCAAGTCCCCCCAAAAGGCTGGTCAACCATGAACGGAAAATACATGAGAGAACATGATAATGCAGAGAATCTTAATGGGCAGTCAGTTTAATGCTGCAGCTGGAATTGCTCAATAGTTCAGCAATGAGCAGGGTGAGAATCTGTGTTGACATACAGCATCTCCATTTCTTAGGGAATTTGGACAGAACGCCTCTGCAGTGACCAAACCTTTATCAATAAACAGAATAAAAAAGGCTCTATTACCTTTGCAAGGTAACCCCAACTGAGTAAGTCCGTAAGATTCATGAACTGATGGAAAAATTTGAACCAGTTATATGCCTTTAGGGAACTGCAATGTATTTCAATATACAAAAGCGTCATTTTTGTAGTGCCTTTTTATCCGTTTTGAAGCTTGACCACCTAAGATTGGTGGCCATATTGGTATTGCATGGAGAATGACCAAATAACATTTTTTTTTTGGTAACACTGCACAATAAGATTATGTTAGCTAATGTACGTTAACCCATTAAATGACCGACTAAATATTGCAATTCATTTCGAATTAGCATTATTTTACTCTCACATTTCTTCGGCTTAGTCTCTAATTTATCAGGGGTCATCACAGCAGAATCAACCACCAATTACTCTGGCAATAATTAATTAAATTTATTTGAATATTTTTTTAATGCAATGGATGCCATTCCGGCCACAAAGAGTTTTCAAATGAAACAAAATAAATAATTGTGGTCTACAGAAAAGAATCCAAACAAAATGGGGAAAACAAAATTATACCTGGTTTGGATTAATAAGCAATTGAGTATTTTTATTTTATTTTATAAATTTTGTTGTATTTATTGTACTTTTTTGTGGTGTGGTTTTGTGGTCCTTTTAACTCGAATAATTAACCATTTGACTAAACATCAAAACACTAAGATTAATACACAACTTCCAATTAAAATTTGGACTCCGTGTGGAGCAAATGAAAGTAGCACAGAAGTGGACAAAAGGCAGTGTTTCTGCAATAAACCAAAGCCAACTCTCTGCCAGAGAGAAAGGTCTATGTTGGCCAATAGCTGAATATGTCCACTCAGCACATTGTCAGAGCCAAGCCGACAGTGGCCCTTTCACTCTGTCATTAGGCCATTTAGGGGTGAAAATATGGGGTTGTTCTGAGCGGGAGGAGAGCACTCTCTGCCTGTTATTATCAGTTTTACCCTGACAACACCCTGGTCGGTAACTTTCACCAGAGAGATAGAAAGATGGAGGTCCCTGGTGAAAAAGGAACCATTGACTGAAGGGCAATTTCATCTAAATATCCTCAGAGCTGCAGTGCAAGTGCTTCTCTTTTAAGTAGTTCATGCAGGTAATATATTAAAGGTGTGCCTTTTTTATTCATTCTAAAAGTCTTTTCTATCTAAGTTTAATATGTCAAAGATGCAAGTACATGTAATATATTTATGGGTTGATTTCCATAAAAAAAACTGCTCAACCAATGGTGTGAGTTTGGGGCGGGGCTATTGTTTTCAGTAGCGCTTTACTTGAAGGGGCAAATCATGACACCTTTAGAGTCATATACATGAAATGGGGCCATTATAAATGTGTCATGAATTTTTTAATAGTGTCATTAACATTATTTCTTGCCACAACTACAGTGGTGCAAATTGAATTTGTCATTAAATGTCATTAAATTTCATTAAATTGTAATGACACTCTTACTAAATAATTTGAGAGAGTATTGACAATTTTACTGAGAAATTTTAAAGACAAATTCAGTTTGTTCTACTAAAAAAATGACCAGAAAAATATTCAGGATGCACTTATAACAACCTCATGACAGTTATGTTAATGACAGATTTATGACATGTTGTATCTATTTATGTCAAGTTAACAAGACATGTCAAACAATGTCATCTTTGCATTTAAAATGACACAACTGAGCTAATGACACTTAATGACTGTTGGTCATTGATGGGCATTATCAGCTGATAGATATGGGCAAATAGGGGCCTTCTGCGCTTACTATTAGATTCAGAAGTCTGTCATCATACAGTATGATTAATCAGCTATAGATCCCATACGGCTGTGGCCATAAGTTAACGAGAGTTAATTATTTTATTTATAAAATTTCCTATTAATTGTATTTTATTACCGTCCACCCCTACCCCAGCCCTAAACCCAACCATCACAGTAATGTAAAAACAGATCTTGATCTGGAGTCTTCTTAGTTAGTATAGTGAACTAATCATGTTGATGGATGATAACAGCCTTCTGAGCCTACTAGTAGGCGCAGATGGCCCCTACTGGCCCAAATCTATCAGCTGATAACTACTGATAACGCCCATTCCATCGAGTGATAATATTGGAAGTGAGTGGTTGTCTTTAGCCCGCATAAATTCTCATGCAAATTCATGACATGTAACATCATGATTATAAAGGTGTCTTGACAGTCCTATGAACACTCTCTTCAAGTAAAATGTTATGTTGTTTTCTTTGGACAATCGAAAGTTTTATTTATTGTTTCCTCCATGAATAAAACAATCATAAGAAGAAATTTGAACATGCTGAATTTTGCAAATCCATGTTTGGTTGCAGGAATGAGTTTTTTGTTTTTTTGTTTTTTTTTGCTTTACTCATTTTAATAACTATTTTATCACTTTAATTTTTTGTAGAGATTGATAAGTACAGTAAATGTGCAACTTTTCAACTCTTCTTTTGGAGTAAATCACTCTGGAACAGGTGTTGGGAACTCTCCTCTGCCATAAACACTTTAATTGAGCTAGTTGATGATTGATTTTCATGCTTCGCTGCTGCTTCTATTGGTCCATGCCATATAAATGTTGATTAAAAAATAAATATCGCATACCTCCCACTGTCATATGAGCTCACGGCTCGTGTTAAAGGGATTTGCCAGTACTGGCTCAGAAATGCACATTCCCTCCACCTGTGACACTGGCGAAAAAGCGGGTCGCTGATGTAAAAGCGGGCAATGTGGGCGCACGGCTCCTCTGGTTATTAATGACGGAGCGACCCAGGTGAGCTCCAGGAGAGTCCGTACACCACACCCTGGGGTCCCACAAATATCACCCTTGTAATTTCATGCCTCTGATTATTATTGCACACTGTAGCTCCGAGCACTGCTCCTCCACCCATTCTCTTTTCTCCCCCAGCTGAGCTACTGTTTTAAGAGGACAAGCCCACCTCCTGCTCACACACTCTCTTTCAAAAAAATATGGGCATGATCACCTACTGTATTCACTGACTCGCTCTCTTTATCTCTGAAGCACATACACACATGCTTTAATCTGTATTTTTTAATGTTTTGCCTCCCTGGACCAGTCATGAGCTTTCTCATTTCTTCTTCTCTCATTTTCTGTTAATTCGCCACCATCTGCCTCAGCATCTGTTTTGAGGAGCTGGAAAAAGTGATGGAAAAAGTCTCCTCTCTCTCTCTCTTGTTTCTAGCGTAGCATCTCTCTCTTTCTCGCTCGCTCATTTACATGCCAAGCATAGATTTCTCTCCTGTCTTTGTTTGGGGCTCTGCTCCACCCCTTTCACCCGGTCCCTTTTTTTTTAGCATAATCTCCTCAAACGTCTTTCTGCGGCCTCACTCTATCTGCAGTGAGTAAAGTGGGCAGCCTTCTTCCTCTCTGGGCCTCGAGACAGAAGAGGGAGTCATATCCTTTCCATGTCCGACTGCTTACTTAATATCCACTGTCAACAGGAGAGCACAAAGGATTTGAAAAAGTGCAATTGTAATGGGCAGACAATGCTTCCCCCCCCCACAAACCCCTCCCTGCCTGCATCTTTGAGGTTGGCCAACAATAGCGGCCGACCGGCCTGCTGCAGAGCAGAGCCCGAGTTCGGCATCACCCCCAGCCAACCTGCAGATTACAGGCATTCTTTGTGAGGGCCCGGGTTGCTGCGGTCCCCTCAGCGGCGGAGGCCGTCCTGCCTCAGGCTGCGTTCTCCTCTGTTTAGAGAAGTTATTGTGCTTCCCCCGCTTTGAGTGACACTGAAGCCATCATAATCTCCTCCCCGCGGGGACTTGCGCCAGTTGTCTAGCAGACCTTACAAACTGTTTCGACCCCGCGTCCTCTATTGCGCGCCGCATTAGTGTCATTTAATTAATTCGGCCTCGCGTTTCATCTTCACTTACATCTCCTGGTGCAGTTCGCCCAAATTTGAATAGATATAAATATATGGAATGCAAATGATTTCCCAGCGTGCTCTTGTAAATAAATGCAATTATCGTAAGTGCGATGTTGTTATAATTAAATTGCGGCCATAAATCGCATCGGGCCGATATGAACTCTAGGGGTGACTTCATTATTTTATGCAGAACACTTCCGATTTAAAGTTATAATCTATAAGCTATTACGGTCCAGATTATTTGTCTCATGGTGACACTGACCGACCATTTCTGTATGATCCTCTTGGCTTTGGATAATAACTCTAATAGAGTGGATGCATTTGGCCTAAGGTGCTAGTGCATGGCATTCATTTCCCATAATGCCTCCCTCGCTCTCTCTCTCTTTCTCTCTATTTCTCCACAGGGAACACTTTGCTGATAAGTTGCTGCATTACATACTAACTTTTCAGCAATAGCTCTGCATTTGACTCCTTTATGGTCTGAGTCCTAATGGTTACCCTCGGGCTCTGCCTCCGGCAGTCATGTCACAAATAAATAGAGGCTGACACAGTCATTTACTTAAATCTTCTCTCTGCTTTTGCACCATTTTCCCTTGGAGATTACGCCTGTAACAACAGTTATTTGAAATGTCACTGATTCATGCCTCCGGGCCACAGACAAATGAACATTAGAAATCTATTAAAGCCTATAAATATTTAAACATTACCAAACATTTATTTATTTTACTTTCACGTTTTTATTAAAGATATTTCTATATTATTTGTATTTATAGCCTATAACTGCCTATTTTTTTATTTATAAATGTTGCTTTAAACTGTGTAGTTCTTTTCGTGAATTTATTTATTTGCTCTATTGATTTAATTTAAAACACTTTTACAACAATTATATAATTTGTCAAGCGTAAAGTTAAGTTAAAACACAAATGTTTTAATTGTCTTAATTAAATTCTAAATAGTAACTTTAAATTATCAATATGAATATGAATTAATATGGGTGTCACGGTGGCGTGTGTGTTGATATTGCAGCAGTGTATGGGTGTTTCCCAGTGTTGGGTTCCAGCTGAAAGGGCATCCGCAGCGTAAAACATGCTGGATAAGTTGCCGGTTCAATCCGCTGTGGCGACCCCACATTAATAAAGGGGCTAAGCTGAAAAGAAACTAAATAAATGAATAAAATGAGTTAATTACATTTAATACATTTAACCACCTTTTAAATTCTGAAAACGGATTTATTTACTCACCTAGTACAGCTTGTTTTACATTTGTAAACATATTAATTTACTTAATTACATTAATTACTAATGTAATGTAATAATCAATTACCTTTACAATGTGTTTAGTACATTATGATTCTGAAAAAAGGAAATTATTGATTACTTGATCGTTTGTCTGTTTCCATAAGTCTTGCTAATGCCCAGACCATGCTATACATATTGATTTGAGCATATTGATTTACTTTTATTAATTGCATTCTTTTCATCCGACTCCACAATATATTTAGAAGATTAAATTGGAAAATTTGGGATACTTTATTTAAATATTATCTATTTGTTTTACTGTGAAAGAAAATGCTGGGTCGCATTCAGTCAATTTGTGTGAGGATATTAGGAAGGAATTAAGATAGTTTATTAGTTTTTTTTTAATGTAAGTCGATTGAACATAAGCAGTTAAGTTGTCCCTCTCGTGTTGTTTCAGCTCAGTTTAAATAAGTAGTTTAAACAAACAGACAATGTAGTTATTTTGTGTTGTTCATATATTATATATATATATATTTATATATATATATATATATATATATATATATATATATATATATATATATATATATATATATATATATATATACAGTACATATATATATATATATACAGTACATATATATATATATATATATATATATATATATATATATATATACTGTATATATATATATATATATATATATATATGGGCGAGGCAGTGGCGCAGTAGGTAGTGCTGTTGCCTCACAGCAAGAAGGTCGCTGGGTCACTGGTTTGAACCTCGGCTCAGTTGGTGTTTCTGTGTGGAGTTTGCATGTTCTCCCTGCCTTCGCGTGGGTTTCCTCCGGGTGCTCCGGTTTCCCCCACAGTCCAAAGACATGTGGTACAAGTGAATTGGATAGGCTAAATTGTCCGTAGTGTATGAGTGTGTGTGTGTGTGAATGTGTGTGTGGATGTTTCCCAGAGATGGGCTGCGGCTGGAAGGGCATCCGCTGCGTAAAAAACTTGCTGGAACAAGAAAATGAATGAATGAATATATATATATCCAATAAGTTGTTTATTCCCGCATATTCATATATTTGCTTTATTAATTACATCTCTTTACCTTTTGCCTTAAAAACACATTGATCATGTTAAAATTCATTGTGCCACCATGGTCCATTGTAACTATAACAAGGCATTGTGTGAGTGTGAGCTCATCTGCTTCTCTTTGATGTGTTTGTATCCGTGCTGATGAGAGGCTCTGCTGTGGAGACGCTGGAGTTTCCACGGGGACTTTGTTTGTGTTTCATTTCCTCGCTGGCTATTGTTTAGCGTGGCCGTGTCTGGAGAGCTGGAGGATCTGAGGCCGCTGTCACACAAAGTCGTTCTACATGACCTCCTGCAACCTTTCTGCTGGCCTTCATGGCATCCCAACATCCCCATTGACCGCCTTGGCTGATGAAGATATTTTCTCATGCACATGCAGAACATCAATTTTGAAAAAGGTTAGGAGGTTTTGTAAAAGGCACTTAAATAAAGAAAAAGTGATTAGTTAAAATGTCACTAAAAGTTTAGTGGTTCTACAGCTTGGGACTTCTGTTGACCAAACTAGTAATGCATTATAAGCCTCTTTCACACAGTGATATTGGTAAATATTCAGAAAATTTAACGAATGACTTTACCGGTAAATTCAAAAAAGCATTGTTTACACAGGCAAGGACATCACACGTCCATTCCAAAATACTGGTAAATTCTGACATCAGAAATGGCCTCTAAATGGCCTCTTATATGTAAACATTGAAGGGGTCTAGCTTTTGTTGATGGTTTCACTTTAAATTAAGGCTTTAGCATTCATGAAGCTGCTTTGTCCCAGAGACATCCAAAAGCAGAAGTGCAAACCACAGCTAAATGTTTACACTATTTTTGACTATACTAAAAATTCTGTTCATGTATAAGCATTATGAAAAACTTCAATGTAAACATATAAATTAATACTTTTGAATGTCGAGATGTACATAATATGTGTGTGTGCTGGTGCTCACTGGAGCACCCCTTCACTTCATGTGCACATCCGTCAAGCAATTGAAGCAGAGCCTGAAGGTAAACAAACTCCGGTTTATCATAAGCATCTTATCGATTATTTTTTGCACAGTTGCATTAATAAGGAACAAAGAAACGTTATCTAATTAACATCGACCTGCTAAATGTGTCTGGAAAAGTATTCAAAGGCTTTTATTTTCACAAACAGCACGGATGTAAATGCATCTGAAGGTTCTGATTGCCTAGACGTCTTATGTTAGTGCATTCTAAATGTGAACATGCTCTTTCTGGAAAATTGCTGAAACGAATTAACTGTTTTTTTCAAAAAGAGCCTGTTCACACATGATCCCTTTTTGAAAAAATGCTGGCAATTTTCTGGAAAGGTCTGCATATGTGAAAGAAGCTTCTCAAGGATATTCGGTATTAAACATCTGAAGTGGATCAAAACCTTTTATTAAAGTTGTTCTAAAGCTACTGAACAACACATATTCTTGTCTTAATGTGAATTGATACACTTATATCCCACATATATAAGACACCTCAGGCTGATATAACCTATTTTAGACTACTTATCGTTTTCTTAAACAAATTCAGCTTATTATTCATTTTTGTAATTTCTCTATTAGTTAGATTAACCTTCTTATCTCTGGGAGTTGGTAAAATATCTAAATTCTTTGCAAAAACTGTTGAATTTGGATATTCTATAACTACTGGACATTATTTTGCCTCCACCACAACTTTTTGTGAGTGTGTTGTACCTATCAAATTAAAATTTGATATCAGTATATTTACAAAATACATTCAAAACACACTGGGCATATTTTCTTTCTTTAATTAGCTATAACTCAAAGACAATTTAACATATTCATGATTTTATATTATTTTGCAAAATGTCCAAACTTTTTTAGAATCACGGCTGCAGGGGAAGTGGATCAGTGTCAGGGTTTTGCATGTTCTAGTCATCATGGAGAACTAGAGAGCATGGATAAGCCTGCTAAATGTGGCCTAACTTGTAATATATAAATCACTCATAGGTCTTAAGTCTTTTTTTTCCTTCACAGAATTAAAGTGCACCCAGTCGTATTCCACTACGGTGCTGATGTTCACTTAAAATACGATGATATAATGATATTGCTCACAGTATCAATCTATTCCATTTGATTGCTTTTTTGAGATGGGCTCAAAATCCATCTAGGAATAATAGCACCATCTAGCTCTTTATATTGCATGTATTTGTTACCTTTAGCCCAGTAGCAATAAATTCAATCTAGTCTCTTGGATTTGGACCACTGACCACTAGGAACTGGTCACAGTGAGCTGCCACAGACCACTTTACCTCTACCTCAACGCAATGACAGCACCACAACACACACACACATTCCCCCACATCTTCATTCCCTGCACACCTTTATGAGTTAAACTTTTATGAGATAACATTAGAGATAACATAAGATATCAATCAAAATTTTTGGGAAGGTTTTAATGGGTCAGTGCAAACTTTGCCTGCACTTTGGCATTGCCTTATTTAAGCAATTATGTATTGACATAGTGAAACTTTTGTATATGTTTTTGACAATTTAGCTGCAATAATAGATCTAAATTTATATTAGAAGTAAATACACACTAATCATCAAAAGTATGAGTGCAGTAAAGCCATGTAAAGTATTATTGCAAATCTGTTATGATTAAAAATGTAATTTATTCTTTTGTTGGCAAACTAAACTGTCAGCATCATTACTTCAGTGTTCATGTGCACTTTTTTTTCTTCTTTTTTTATTTCTTCTGAAATAAAATTTAAAAGAGTGAGGGCTGCATGGTGGTGCAGTGGGTAGCACTTTTGCCTCATACAGTAGCAAGAAGGTTGCTGGTTCGCAGATTTATTCATTCATTCATTTTCTTGTCGGCTTAGTCCCTTTATTAATCCTGGGTCACCACAGCAGAATGAACCGCCAACTTATCCAGCACATTTTTTACGCAGCGGATGCCCTTCCAGCCGCAACCCATCTCTGGGAAACATCCACACATGCACACACACACACTCATACACTACGGACAATTTAGCCTACCCAATTCACCTGTACCACATGTCTTTGGACTGTGGGAAACCGGTGCACCCGGAGGAAACCTACGCGAACACAGGGAGAACATGCAAACTCCACACAGAAACGCCAATTGAGCCAAGGTTCGAACCAGCGACCCAGCAACCTTCTTGCTTTGAGGCGACAGCACTACCTACTGTGGCACTGTGTCGCCGGTTTGCAGAATTAATAAAGTTAAAATTGCAATCAGTTTAATGCAATCCTACTGTTAGCAAATGTACGTAATAAAGAGTCATGCTTTCTCCAAAAGGTTTAACGGCATACACATCAAAAAAGATGACAATAACGACTGATAATTGTGTTCATATTTTTGTATGAATTTACATATGAGGTTCGACTGGACCTCTATAAACAGGTTTACCAGCACTCTTAAAGAGCCCTTATTTTGTTTTATTTTTTTAAATGACCTTTTATGCAGTGTGCAACAGCACTAAGTGACTGAAAACATCCAGTTGAGTTTTAAATCTGAGTGTACTTTGTTTAAAGTCCCTAAGAAATCAAATCTAACCATATTATTTTGTTACCTTACATTGCTTGTTTTGTGGTGAACAATTCATCTGTGCATGTCATTACGAAAAAAAAAAGTTTGCCCTTCTAATCTGTAGTTGAAATCTGCAAATGCACTTCCTTTTTTTCAGGTTATTTATCTAATTACGTGATTTTGAGGTGATGGGTGTGGCCAACACTGCTGCAATATGTGTTTTGACAATATACAGAAATGGTGAGGAGGAGGAGTCTGTTAGGTAGAAAAAACAAGCCACGCCCACTGTTTGCTCATTTAAAATTCCATTTCTCTAGGAACTGCGTTACAATTGGAAAAGAATAACAATTTGCAGCTTCCGGTTCACTTTAAAACTATTGATTCTTAAACAAAAAAGTTGACTCAAAGTTGGATAATTTAATGGTGTTGTGTCTGGATATTTTGCTTGAACACGTCGACGTCGACACGGTACATGACCAAATATGTAGTACCTGTTCTGGTAAAATGTCAACTTGCCTTTTGCCTTTCCCTTCAGACAATAGCTGAGTGTGGGGATCACAGGACTGACGAGAAGATGATGATCACCGACAGATGGAGATTTTAAAAAGGTTAAAGTTCATTTTCTCAACAACACTACAGTATAGCCAACCTAGTGTTGTGTTGTCAGATTTTGATACAATAACCTACGCTGCAATGTAGGATTCATCAGCCGTTTGCTATTGAAGGAGCAGCAGAGACTATTATGTGGGGCTTTGATAGGAACTTTGTCAGTAACTGTTACAGTTCATATGTAAGGACATATGTATCATATGTAATTAAAATTGTTGCCTCATTTTGCAAAATATGTGTTAGTAATAATAATTCTGTTTTGTAAGTTGTAATCGCCCCGTGCGGCTTGTAATCACGTAACTATTAAAATTTAGTCCTTGTAATGTATCTCTCGGGTTGAATCTGTACAGGGCTATTAAAATATAGCGTCCAAAACCATGTTGAAAACGTGAAGTGTGCTTCTTTTTTAAAATAATTATTTAAATGCATTTCTGAACTTGCAATCCTATGCTGATAGTCTTTGCTATGGCCACCATCAGCTGTTCCTCACACACGCAGCATCAAAATAGTTTAACTTTTTCCACTGTATACTGAATGTGTGTTGTTGTTATTACTCGCTGTTAGGTTTAGGAATAGAGTAATATGCTGGTGTTTAACTGCATTGCTGCTTTATTGCATTTCTGCATTGGGCTCTCACATACTCTCTGCTACTTCATAGCCATAGTGGGCATTTCTCGCTGTCTTACGCTAAACCCAGTTGACCAATCACAACAGACTGGGTCACCGAACCAATTAAAGCGGATTAGCCTAACGCAAACGAGAAGTTTGGGAACAAATGAATCGCTAAACGAATCACATGAGAGTCATTGGGATAATCAGGTAAAAATAAATGCATATTATAAGATAATGAAAGTGTTTTTGACCTTGGATGCATATCAGCCTGTTGTTGGAGACCGTAAAACCAAAATATGACATTTTATAATGCAAAATAGGGGCTCTTTATAAATAAACTTTCTTTATTAGCCGTGACAAGTTACCCTGCATCCTCTATTCAGTTAGTGCAAAATGCAGCTGCCAGTGTTTTTTTACCAGGTCTAGAAAATAGGACCACACCACCACAATTTTATTCTCCTTACACTGGCTGCCTGTTAAGTTCCTTATTGATTATAAAATATTGATTTACATAGATCTTTAAATAATCTAGCTCCTGTTTATCAAACCAATCTATATATGCATATATATTAATATTTTAATATCTCCTGTTCAAATATACTATGAACAGCAGCTACGCTAATAGTTCTATAAACAATTATAATTCTTAAAGTCGTCTTTTTCTGTACATTTTTGTCATTCTTGAAACTCAAACAGTTTATTATTGCAAGTATGAGTACTCTAAGAACAACATCAACTTGTATTTGGGAGTCAAAATGAATGGAGTAAATGATCTGCTATCATTGTGATCATTGTTTAATATGTCTACAGGGAACATCGGTCTCTGAGCCTCTCACTTTAAACTTTGCGACATATTGTTTCCTGCGAGTACAAACATTCAGAAAGTAAATTGCTTATGAGTGATTACTGTCTTTCATTACTGTTCCCACGGGAGCTACTAATGGAGCCCAGATGGCAAGTAAAGGCACTTTAAGAAGAAAGAGGAATCAGGAGCATCCGCCTATGTGCATACATCTTCCTTTTTGCTCTATAAAGGTACTTTATGTAGATTTAATTCATACACTTGTGGTTACTTAAGTAGTGATATTTAAGAAGTATTTTCATCAGCTCTAATGAATCTGTAAATTGATTTTAAACCTGTTTAAAATAATTACAGAGCAGTACACACTGTAGATAAATTCAGTTGTCATTTCACATATTAGTGTTTAATCCTGTTCCTTTAACACACAAGCGGAAACCTACAGGAGTGAAAACAACATTTGACAACTAAATTAACTCTCTAAATAATGCAGGCAGTAGCATCCAAATTTACAAAAAAAAAGAATTATTTGCAGTCTCAGGGTGACGCGGTGGCGGAGTAGATAGTGCTGTCCCTCACAGCAAGAATGTTGCTGTTTCGAGCCTCGGCTGGATCAGTTGCCATTTCTGTGTGGAGTTTGCATGTTCTCCCCGTGTTCGCGTGGGTTTCCTCTGGGTGCTGCTGTTTCCCCCACAGTCCGGGGCTGCCACAGCGGAATGAACCGCCAACTTATTCAGCATGTTTTTACGCAGCGGATGCCCTTCCAGCCGCAACCCATCTTTAAGAAACATCCACACATACACTCATTCACACTCGTACACTACGGACAATTTAGCCTACCCAATTCACCTGTACCGCATGTATTTGGACTGTGGGGGAAACCGGAGCACCCGGAGAAAACCCATGCAAACGCAGGGAGAACATGCAAACTCCACACAGAAACATCAACTGACCCAGCCGAGGCTCGAACCAGTGACCTTCCTGCTGCGAGGCGCTGTTCAGTAGAGAAGCGCTCTTACTCAGCACAGTGGAGATTTCTTTAGTTATTTCATTTTAGTCATTTGATATGCAGTGACACTCAGTCAATTATTTCACAGAACAGAGCCGCCACTTTTGATGCTCATAAACAATCATAAAGTCCTTGTGCTGCAGGAATTAGGCATGCACTCAATTCCAGGGGTTTCATTACCACGACGTAAAATGGGCGTGGCTCGGTCGTGTTTGGGAAACGCCCCCTTTAAAAAAAACAATACTTAGAGGTCATCGATCATGCGCAGTACAGGTTCTTTTTTAGCGCGGTCATTTCAAACAGGATGATTATGGATAAAGAACCTACCGCGGTGGAAAACGAAGGAAAAAAAATCATACAGGTTATTTTTTTGTTGTTATAATGTTATATTTTAAAGATTTCATTAGCAAAAACAGCTGACCTCGTTTTAATCCGTATTACTCCGTTTTACTGTCTCTAGGTTTTTGTACTCCCATTTTAAACCAAATAATAATGGTTGTGGTAAGATGAACTGTGTTTTTGTAGTTTAAGTCTTTCTTGATCTTAGTTAACTAACATAACTCATATTTATTTTCTATTTTTATTTAAAGTCAACATACACAAAACACCTGAGATCAGGACAGGAATCTGATGTTAACTAATATAAAAGTGATCATACATGAAACACCTGGGATCAGGACAGGTATTTGATGTTAATATATATAAAAGTGATCATACATGAAACCCCTGGGATCAGGACAGGTATTTGATGTTACTGTATATAATATAAAATTGATCATACATGAAACACCTGGGATCAGGACAGGTATTTGATGTTACTGTATATAATATAAAATTGATCATACATGAAACACCTGGGATCAGGACAGGTATCTGATGTTACTGTATATAAAAGTGATCATACATGAAACACCTGGGATCAGGACAGGTATTTGATGTTAATATATATAAAAGTGATCATACATGAAACCCCTGGGATCAGGACAGGTATTTGATGTTAATACATATAAAAGTGATCATACATAAAACCCCTGGGATCAGGACAGGTATCTGATGTTAATATATATAAAAGTGATCATACATGAAACCCCTGGGATCAGGACAGGTATCTGATGTTAATGTATATAAAAGTGATCATACATGAAACCCCTGAGATCAGGACAGGTATCTGATGTTAATGTATATAAAAGTGATCATACATGAAACCCCTGGGATCAGGACAGGTATCTGATGTTAATGTATATAAAAGTGATCATACATGAAACCCCTGGGATCAGGACAGGTATTTGATGTTAACTAATATAAAACTGATCATACATGAAACACCTGGGATCAGGACAGGTATTTGATGTTAACTAATATAAAAGTGATCATACATGAAACCCCTGAGATCAGGACAGGTGTCAGATGTTACTGTATATAAAAGTGATCATACATGAAACACCTGGGATCAGGACAGGTGTCAGATGTTACTGTATATAAAAGTGATCATACATGAAACACCTGGGATCAGGACAGGTGTCAGATGTTACTGTATATAAAAGTGATCATACATGAAACCCCTGAGATCAGGACAGGTATCTGATGTTACTGTATATAAAAGTGATCATACATAAAACCCCTGGGATCAGGACAGGTATTTGATGTTAATACATATAAAAGTGATCATACATGAAACCCCTGGGATCAGGACAGGTGTCAGATGTTACTGTATATAATATAAAAGTGATCATACATGAAACACCTGGGATCAGGACAGGTATTTGATGTTAACTAATATAAAAGTGATCATACATGAAACACCTGGGATCAGGACAGGTATTTGATGTTAATATATATAAAAGTGATCATACATGAAACCCCTGGGATCAGGACAGGTATCTGATGTTACTGTATATAAAAGTGATCATACATGAAACCCCTGGGATCAGGACAGGTATCTGATGTTAAATAATATAAAAGTGATCATACATGAAACACCTGGGATCAGGACAGGTATTTGATGTTAATATATATAAAAGTGATCATACATGAAACCCCTGGGATCAGGACAGGTATTTGAAGTTAATACATATAAAAGTGATCATACATGAAACCCCTGGGATCAGGACAGGTCTCTGATGTTACTGTATATAAAAGTGATCATACATGAAACCCCTGGGATCAGGACAGGTATTTGATGTTACTGTATATAAAAGTGATCATACATGAAACACCTGGGATCAGGACAGGTATCTGATGTTACTGTATATAATATAAAAGTGATCATACATGAAACACCTGGGATCAGGACAGGTATTTGATGTTAACTAATATAAAAGTGATCATACATGAAACACCTGGGATCAGGACAGGTATTTGATGTTAATATATATAAAAGTGATCATACATGAAACCCCTGGGATCAGGACAGGTATCTGATGTTACTGTATATAAAAGTGATCATACATGAAACCCCTGGGATCAGGACAGGTATCTGATGTTACTGTATATAAAAGTGATCATACATGAAACCCCTGGGATCAGGACAGGTATCTGATGTTAATATATATAAAAGTGATCATACATGAAACCCCTGAGATCAGGACAGGTATCTGATGTTAATATATATAAAAGTGATCATACATGAAACACCTGGGATCAGGACAGGTATTTGATGTTACTGTATATAAAAGTGATCATACATGAAACCCCTGGGATCAGGACAGGTATCTGATGTTACTGTATATAATATAAAAGTGATCATACATGAAACACCTGGGATCAGGACAGGTATCTGATGTTAACTAATATAAAAGTGATCATACATGAAACCCCTGAGATCAGGACAGGTATCTGATGTTACTGTATATGATATATAAAGTATTTGACACAAAAGCCCTGGGATACCCGAGGACAGGTATCTTAAGTTATAACAGTATTAATGTAATCTGAGAGGTATCTTAAGTTAATTTGTTTAATATAACATACACTGACTTCACATGAAACACCTGCGATCAGGACAGCTCTTTTGTACTTCATATAAAAGGCATTTGACACAAAACCCCTGCTAATACGTACAGGTATCTGAATCAAACAGCTGTTTTCACAATCTGCGCATGATCCGTGACCTATGCAAATTCACAGATAGGCCACGCCCACCCGATGACGTAGTAGCGGTTACGCTGTACTGAAACCCCTGGAAAAAAGTGCCTGCCGCAGGAATTAGGAGGTTTGCTAAAGGTGTAGCGGTTGTGCAGTGAGGGGTTTGCCTCTTTAATAAACAACGACAGTTTGTGTTCATTGAACAGTATAAGAATGAATAATAAACACATATGAAACAGTCCCTTAAAAGTCACGTCTTGTCTACAGTTTCGGGCTCAGGTGTGCTTTGCACTCACACTACAAGCATACCGGGCCAAAGCCCAAGTGAACCGCGCTCTGGCACACCTCTTCGGGTCAGGGCCGGCCAACTGAATCATGCCTGAGCCCGATTCTGAGCACTCACACTTCTCAAACGATCCGGGAACCGGGCCTGGGCACGGTTCGGATACCATAGTGTTAGTGTGCCCTTAATATCTGTTGATACCGCTCCTTCAAAGACATTTAACTGACTATAAGAAACTTTGCAAGAACATGTCAATTTACACCCCTTAACCCACCTTAACCCCAACCTAACAGTCTACTTATAATCTAATGAAAATCAGTTGGCATGTAGATGCAACGTAACAAATTCAACAAACAGACCATCAAATTTTTAGTGAATGACCAATTATTAACTCAAACAGTTAACTGCTTGTTGTTGAAAATGAACTATAGTTTGTAGAGAGTTGTATTTGTACTGTAACCCTTTTGTTGTTATTGCAATAAACAAATAATTATTAATAAAATAAATTAAATTAATACATTGAATAAATGATCACACCATGTGATCTGCCATGATTCATGACTGCAGCAAACTATGGCTATTTTTCAATATGCGTTCTTCAGTGATCTTGTGTCCTCGTGTAACGCCATCATCAACTGCCAAAGTTCAGTTCCAATACTCAAGACCGCAAGTCAGCTTTTGGTAAATGGAGTTTCAATTATCGATATACACTTATCCAATAGAGTAATCCAGAATATTTTTTATAACAGATCTATATCCCTTTCATTCAAATAAAAATGTATATTTTATTATTAAAAAAAAATTAATTGCTAAGAAAAAAATATTTAAAGTTTCCAGTGGCACAAAAAGTAAAGGAAGTCCATTTTGAAGTTCTAAATGAATCTATCCTTCTAAACAATGTTTGAGATGATTGTTCCTTTTGGGATGATCAAATTGAAACTACAGAGCATCTTTTCTATGATTGTAAATTTGCTTGTGCCTTTTGGGAAGATTTGCGTTGTTGGTCATTTTCTAAGTTTGAAGATTTACACGATTTAACAAAAGAAAATGTACTGTTTGGCTTATTTTTAAAAGGTGAAACACATGATTTAGCAACACGGCTATTTTCTTGGGAAGTTCTTTTTGTATAGGAATAGGTTCTTAAGAATTTTGCAGTAAATAGTCTGTATAAAAAAGACAATAAGCCTGTGCAACCAAACTAGCCTTTATAAACACATTATTTAACAAAAGATGATACTGCAGTAAAATATTTGTAGTCTCTTAAAAAGCATATATATATATATATATATTTATATATATATATATATATATATATATATATATATATATATATATATATATATATATATATGTGTGTGTGTGTGTGTGTGTGTGTGTGTGTGTGTGTATATATATATATATATATATATATATATATATATATATATATATATATATGTATGTATATGTGTGTGTGTATATACACACACACACACACACACGCACACACACACACACACACACACACACACACACACATATATATATATATATATATATATATATATATATATATATATATATATATATATATATATATATATATATATATTTACATATATATACATACATACATACATACATACATACATACATACATACATAGATAAATACCCCTTCTATATGTATATAGAAGGGGTATGAAAAGTTCACAGTTTGTTGTTAATTTGAAAAAATTGTGAGACGGAAGTTGCCCAATAATAAACGCGAAAGGTGAACTCGGCCAATTGTGTAATATCCGTATCGTCATCGCCGCTCCAGCAGTTGCTCAGACGCTGCACGCTGCAATCAATCGTCTGATCTCGGAGCGCTTTCGCGGTACTTTGATGCCACGTGTGACAGTCACGTGGCGTCCGCGCGCGGCGCGCAGCGTCAATCCGGACATTTCTAACCTCAGACGTATTTCGATCGATCTGCGCACGTTCAACTTGACAATGTTCAACATGTGACTGAAACATTTGCCTTTTATCAGTTGATTTCCTAAAACCACTTCATCTCGCCTGTGTTGTTTTATTTTTGAGTCTTTAGACTATTGTCAGTGACTCTCTCCTTTGGGATTGTTTTTTTTTTGCACATCTGAATGGATTGTTTTGGAGAAGTGGTGAGTCTTTGGTTGCTTTTGAGAAATAAGTAAGCCATATACCACAATATTGCAACCTGTAACGTTACCTTCAAACTTTATTAACTTCATAAACTAAACTGCACTTAAAGAACTTATTTTGCATTGCATGTACGAGGGGAAAATAGCACATGAATACACTTGCCTATGAATTCTCTCATTAAAATCTAAAAAAGCGGTCAATAGAGAACAACAGAGACAACAAGGAACAACACATGTATATGTCTCTTACTGTATGTTCAGTTGTAATACAATAAACCAAACACATTTTAGTACTATAGAGGAAACAGGCCCACAGACAGCCTTTATAGCAAGATTATGTGTGAACAGGACATTTCAGCCTTGTTCAAATACACTTTTGTTGCATATCCAATTAGAATCCAGTCATATTCTAAAAAAATGTGCATAGCAAAACCCTCACATTATTTACTAATCATATACTGAATGAAATCTTCCATTTCTACAAACCTGTTTTAGTTCCAAAAGTCTTCAAAATATCTTCTTGGTGCTGGTTTGAAACAAGTCAAAGTTGAGTAAATGAAGGCAGAATTGTCATTAACTTAACTATCCCTTAAGTGTGATATTTTCCAACAGAGCTTGGACAGGTGTTTGTTCAGTTAACATTAGAATGCAATGGTCTGAGAGACTGTGATCTTTTGACTCTTCAGTTTAGGTCAAGGAAGATTTTTGTGGAGTTTGATCTAATCCCATACCTCAAACCATGTACGGGAAATGTTGAAGAATCATCTTGACAAAGCAAACCGATGGGCACACTAAACCATGGCTTCGTAGTCTTGTTGGAAATGTTATGAAGTAACTAGCACTAGCACAGCAATTAAAATGCTAGCGTTGTAAATGAAAAATTCAGTGACTCCCGTGACAGTGATGTATTCTACATTGATCATCCTCTGTAATTTTGACTTGCTAATTAATCAACTTTATTTATGCAGTAAGGGGGGGAAAAATCCTAATGAGCAAAATGCCTCGGCAATCCAGACGCGTTCAATCATATAAACTTTTAGAAATATGCTAAATATGTACATACTTTTATACAGAATAATTATCCATTTTTAAAACCTGTCTAGACATCATGAAGAGAGGAAAATAACTTGAACTTGACAGACTTCTATAAGTGAACTGATTTAGTTACAATAAATGAATAAAAAAGCTCTCTTGTACAATGATTATACAGCAAGAGTGTTGATTTGAACTGCCAGTATAGTTGACAGAGCAGTTTGCCTCTTTATATGTGTTGGACACATTTCACAAAGTAGTAATTTGGCAAATTAAAGGTAATTTGTTTTTTTCCCCATCAGTTAAATGAATAAATGTAATGTATATTTGTATAAATTTAAATAAAAAACAAAAATGGTTGTTTATGTACTGTTATATTTTGGTGTCAATTTTCTCACAGTAGAATAAGGGGCAGCCAGAAACAATGTCCTATACTGTAGAACCTTATAGTGAAAATCACTAAATGAAATAATTTTAACTTATAATTTCTTAAAAAGCTACTTTGACTTAATGAAAAACAGATTCTCATGAACTGTTTATATCAAGCAGAACTCATACCGAATGAGTTATGAAGGAATTAATTCTTTTTTTGTGTGTTAACAAGCAATATCAAACCATTTAAGTAGCTAAAGTATATAGTTGTTTGGGCTCAATTAATTCCAATAACTGAATTCAAATCGGTTGGATAACTGAACTTAAAATGTTTAAGTTACTTATACTCTAAATGTTTGATGATATAAACACAAATAATATATGTGTATGCCTTTACTTTCTTTATTGTCCACAAGTGAAAATTTATCTTTGGCTTCACCAAACAACCACATCAATGTTCATATTTCACATATCACAGAAAAAAAACTGGTAAATGGTTTGCTGCAATCGGTTTCCTCAAACAGTTTGAGTTATCTTAACATATTGTGTTTTAATGTGTATGATTATCTTTCTCCAGTTCACTATTTAAAAAATCCCAATAAGACAGATTTATCCAAACACTGTTTACTGAATGCGACATCTCTAGCAAGTTATGTTAAAATATTACCAATAGGTAATATAGAGGATATTAACAAAATACTAATAACTCATAGTTCCATGAATGATCATGTTTAAAAGGCTTGTTCACCCAAAAATTGAAATTCTGTCATCATTTCACCCTTTACTTGTTCAAAAACTATTCAAGTTTCTTTCTTCTGTTAAACACAAAGGAAAATAATTTGATCAATGCTGATTGATGGGATTTATTGACTTCCACAGTATTTTTTATATGAAAGTTGATAGGTACAAGCAATTGGTTTTTAAAATATCTTTTGTCTTCAACAGAATGAAAGAGAGTAAATTGTGAGGTAACTTTTCCTTAAACTTCAACTTTGAATAAGACTTGTAAATCTTAGCATATTATGAACTTTAACCCTTAAAGACCGAGACAGCCGCCCGCGGCTAAAAATAAGTATTGCTCTTAAATGTTTAATAACTTTTGATCCGCTGATCCGATTCATACAATTCAAAGATTGGCATAAAGAAGAGAATCTCAGCTTTCCAGTGCTGTATCACATAACATTCGCGGACTTTCAGAGGCTCCGGAATCAGTGCGGTTACGTCATCAAAATTTGACAACGCTGATTTGACAAAGAAACGCTCGTCACTGTGTCTCCGGACAAACCAGACATGATACATTGACGCATTGTCCCTCCTCCAGGCCCAGATTGGTTCAAACTCGCTATATCACAACCAATAAGCATAGGTTTCGCTTTTGTTTGCTGACCAACAAGCTTTTTGAACAACACGGATGAGAGATAGGCATACATTTATGCGCGGCTAAATAAAACGCAAAAAAAATGTTTTGCATGAAATAATTTTCATACTAAGTACTTTTGCATGCACAGCAGCACAGAAACATGACAAAACAGTGACACAGCAAAGACGAACTGCTGCTCTTGCTGTTTTCAAAAGACGCAAATGAAGGTGCAGCTGTTTGTCTGCATTGCAGACAACCATATCCAAATCCATATCCACAGACAACCATATCCATGCTGGCACATAAAACCTAAGGATGTTCCATATTGAATCTAATTTAGTTATGTAACTGTTTATGGTATAGTAAATATTTATATCTATTTTTTACTGAGGTTTTGCACCATGTATATTTGGACTTTGACACATTATTTATTATTTTCTTATTTTTTTTATTTGTTCATTGTAAGTGGTGTTGTTTATAGTAACTGAAAATATATTATTTGGAAAAAGTCAAATTTGCTTCACTGTTCTATTATTTTGTAACATATTTTTTCTGTTTAGTTCATTCCCAGAACTTTTGGGCAAATACATTGTCAGTAAATAAATGCATTTTTTTCCCCCATAGAAAAACGCCTTGGAATAACATTAAAATAAATTGCTATAACTTGCTCAGGGAATTGTGGATGTAGACAAAATTTATTTTGGAAGTATAAAACATCATAGCATGTATTTCTAAAGAAAGAAAAACAAACTTCATAAGGTTTTGTTTGAAATAACTAGAAAATGCCACTTTTTTTAAAAAATCGTTTCTGGAAAATTCTGGAATATTTTCTGTCTGTTCATATGTTTTTGGACCAAAAAATATTTTAGACTGGACCTTTAAATGATACAGATTGAAACTTCAGGTTCTCCTGTTTAAAATGATATATGACACTTGAGGCTGACTGCTAAAATAAAAATAAAAACTGCTTTTAAAAAAATAATAATATAGGCCTATTAGGTGCCCACAAAATACCTCTAGGTCTTTAAGGGTTAAAAAAAGAAGCTTTTTTTAATATAAACTGGCTGTCACTTAAATTCATTAGACCCCTAAATGGTCTCACCTTTTATTATAATGCATGCACTCCAGACTAGTATATATATCTATATGCACACCCTCAATCCAAGGATCTTTGCATTGGGCAGCCCACTATATTTTATGCAGTTTCTCTTGTGTTCATTTGCATTTTTATGCAAGGTTACACAGAGGGGCTCGATTACCATTATGAATAGATTAAGGAAACTATCAATCATGTATCTTGTTGGACACTATGAATCAGACACTACACTTTTCTTTGTGGACTGTCGATTTGAAGAGGAATCACCCCATTTTAAGGTGATATTCAACTTAGAATGGGAAACTTTGTTTGTGTTTGGTCATTCATTTATGCAATATCAGCGTTATGGAAATTGAAACATTTAAAAATATGTTTTCAAAGTGCAAGATTTTGAAAACTGTGTAGTTATTGTCAAAAGTATGATTTTGTCATTGCACGTTCAGTCTACAGGAGGGTTGAGTATCGTTTGGGGTTATTTCCATACCGGCGCTAAATCTAAACTTTAAAACTGTACCGGTGCCTGAACTGATACTTTTGAGCCACAGAATTATAGTGCATGTCTTTAGAAAAATCTTTTATTTGACAAAAAAAATATTTTAACCAGACAGTATAATTAAAGTTGAAAGGATACATCAATTCATATTTTATATATTTGAATTAAATTGCATTAATATATTTCTTTTGATCATTTGTTTGTTAGCATGAATTTAAGATTTGTATCATGTACTACCTTTACATTAGCTTACTACTAACCTGTGTAAAGGCTGGCTTTAAAGTCAGGTAACACTTTTTTTTTTTACTTTCTAGGGTTGGGGCCACTAATCTCTCTATATAGATTTGGTGGTTAGGGCTTGTGACTACGTTTACTTAGACATCAGTAATCTTTTTTTTCTCTCTTAAGTTTACATGAGTTGCTTTTTGAATGTTCCTTTTAGGATCCTGGTTAACATGTTACAGCACATAGCGCGGAGATGCAGTGATATTAATTAATCTATCCATGTTGTATCGGGTGTTTGGTTTTTAATTTTTCGTCTTTAACCGCAGTTCGGCAGTTTCACTTTCACTCTAGAACATATTGTTCATGCCACCGTGACAAACTGAGGTACTGGATGAGAATATGAAGTAAGGACTGGTGGAAGATTGTTGTTTTAAAGGAATTTAAAACCGCACGCTGAATGGAAGAGAAAACCTCCGCATTTCAAGACGCGGGTGTCTGTGGTTCTTTAAGGTAATTAAAAATCGCTGTTTACATGGTAGACTCTTAATCAGAGTATTTTCCAAATGGTATTAAGTCAGAGTATTGGTGTAAATGTGCTCCGTGAATGTGCCAGATGATGTTGCAAGCTGTCAAAGTGCATTCCTCTGCCTTTAAGTTGATTCCATGCGCCCTCAAATGTTTCATCAAGTTTGACGTGTTTCCCTCCTTACAAACAACTTTTGTAAAGCATCAGAATCCTTGCTTGTAAAATAAAGCCATACTTTAGAACCCTTAGTTTAAGCAATTTTGATGAACGCGATCATGCGTGTCGATGAATCTGGTGATGAGTGACTCCTTTCAGATGTGCTGTACTGCGCGCTTTGCCTATGTGGGTGTGTTCCCTAAAGCAACAAGAACAAACGCCTGACATCACCGACGGTGTCGTATCCCTCAAAGTTGTTTAAAATTAAATGTTTGAAGTTGGTGTGACAACGCATACCTATGTGTGCCTTTGATGTACCCCTTGATGCTTTTTACGTCTTTGTCACAGCACCAGTAGCACCAAAATTTATATGCTGATTCGGTACGGTTCATACCGGTTACAAAGGTAGGGTTTCGGTAATCCTACCCTAGCCCAACCCTAGTCTACAGGTTTGTTCATATTATTGACAACCAAAAATCTGATTATGAAAGAAACAGAATATATTATATAGGGGAATAAATTTTTTTAATGTTTTGCATCATTTTCGAAAACATTTTTCTATTTTTGATTTATTGTTTTTATGTAAACATACCCTCAGACAATATACAGTTTAAAAACACAAATACTGTCAAAATGAATGTGACCGTACTAAACAAAACCCTACAAATATGATAATTAGTAACATATATTTGCATTTGCTGCATGTTCTCTGTTCTTTAAAGATTTGCCAACCTCTAGACTAGAGAAGCTCTGTTACTCAGTATAAAGAAAACAGCATTACTTTCTGGGGCGAGAAAGGCTTAAAAACTTCAGGCTAATGATAACAAATGACAGCTAATGAGTTGTCCAAACATAACAAATGAAAAGAATTAAAGGCTTAGAAGCACCACTGTTTCATTAAAATGCAATAAGGAAAGGAAAGATTAGGTTTATGGATGAGTGAGGATTTTTATTGTGTAGGTTTGGTTTGAAAATGGAAATCCGCAAATAAGGGCAGAGTCATGTTTGGTTAGCTGATGGGATGTGATGAGCACCTATGCAATTTAGCCTACTTTGGAGAACGGGATGCACATGCAGTACAGTTTGCCTTGCAGCTTTAATGTTTTCTTTCTCATATAGTTTTTGGATGTTGTTTTTCTCCCCTCCCAACCCCAAAGTCTTTGCGCTCGACATTGAGCACAATATCATTTATCTTTATGATTGTATTCCTTGAGTAGCAGTTTTCTTAACAATAATCAATATTGAAGTCGCCATTGGCCAAAGCGACCAGAAGAGGCCAGCTGTATGAAGCAGGGGGAGGTGAGGGAATTCTTCCACTGAATTGACCTTGTCAGTGTAACAGTGCTGTTTGAGTTTGGCCCTGAGCATTCAAACACGCTCTCAATCACCTCTGGAAGCCAGCAGTCCACACTTGGCTGCAGTAGTAGCCCTTCGCTATGATCTCAATTTGTATGTTGTCTCGGGCTGTTACGACTTGACATGGTAAAATGAATGGGATTGATCTATCGCTTGAGTATATCTCCTTCCTGGAGGCGGGATAACTTGTTTTTGAGACTTGTGTGGAGAATAAATAATTCCATTGAATCTGACTTTTTGCATAGAGTTGAGCTAATTACTGGGAATCATTTAAAGAGCGGCTCGGATGAGGATGATGATGCTTTTATTATTGGTCTGATATTGCTTTTTCGAAAATCCTCTTATCCTAGCAGGCAAATTATTTCCTTGTTTTTGAATAATTTAGCAAACGCTCGTGCTCAGTACAGTAGATTATTATGCAGTTTTGCTCTATTTGCTCGATTTGCATAAATTGAATTTACATTGATGTATTTTGTATGTTTTTCACATTGCTGGGCCCAGCTCATTTGTGTAATTTTTGTTTTTATTCTGCGGGAACTCTACAAAGCATATAGTCTGTGCTGAAACACTGTCTTAACCCTTGACTGCGTTACATCTGTTAATGAGCTCGCATATTTGGAGTGCCGCCGTGAATTACTTTGCATGTTTTTAAAATGCCCGACACAGACTGGGTGCTGTGTGCTATCCGTCCTCCTGCAGTCTCCCATAGGGAATGGAGAATTACACTTATGTTTACTGCAGAAAAGGAGGCGTGCTCACAATTAGATTGCAATGGAGAGCCCAGCAGTCCGCTAGACTTCATGCCAGGATTTACAGAATGAATACATTCAGCCATCACACAGAGTCAAAAGAGGCTTCATTGTGAGGGCTGGTTTGTAGCTCAGTGTGATGGGTCAACATTGGATGGCTCATAATAGTGGAGCATCAGTATTCCTTATGTTATAGCCAAATATACCAGTTTGAAGTCTTAAAGGGATAGTTCAGCTAAAAATGAAAGGATTTACTCACTCTCGTGTTATTTACATTTTATGAGATGTTTTTAAGAATGTTTTAGTGGTTCTTGCTCACTAAGGTAAAGTTGTGGCCAAAACTTTTAAGCTCCAAAAAATAATGTGTTTTCTGGTTATATTTTCTTTCAAATGAAGTTGAAACTTTGGCTAATGCTTTCATATAGATCAGTGTTTCTCAACCATGTTCCTGAAGGACCACCAGCTCTACATATTTTCTATGTCTCCTTTACCAAACACACCTGATTCAGATCATCAGCTCATTAGCAGAGACTGAAAGACCTGTAATGTGTGTGACAGACTAAGGAGACATCCAAAACATGCAGTGTAGGTGATCCTCCAGGAACAGGGTTGAGAAACACTGATATAGATCATGCTTAAAATATGAAAATATGAAGATCGTTATGTTTTGCCATGTAATGTGCAACTTTGAGGATTATTGTACAGTTTTTAGTACATTAGATATAATTTGTTTATTAATCAATCGTTTGGTATGATTTTAAGGTGATTTAAACAGTGGTGGAAAGAGTACTGAAAAATCATACTTGAGTAAAAGTACCATTATTTGCCCAAAAATATAGTGTAAAGTAAAGTATAAGTACAGTTGAAGTCAGAATTATTAGCCCTCCTGAATTTTTAGTGCCCCTGTTTATTTTTTCCCCAACTTCTGTTTAACAGAGAGAAGATTTTTTTTCAACACATTTCTAAACATAATAGTTTTAATAATTCATTTCTAACTGATTTATTTTATCTTTGCCATGCTGACAGTATTAGATATTTTTCAAGACTCTTCTACAGCTTAAAGTGACATTTAAAGGGTAAACTAGGTTAATTAGGTTATCTCGGCAGGTTAGGGTAATTAGCAAGTTATTGTAAAACGATGGTTAGTTCTGACTATCGGAAAAAAAAAGGGGCTAATAATTTTGACCTTAATTTTTTTTTTTTTAAATTAAAAACTGCTTTTATTTTAGCCGAAATAAAACTTACTCCAGTAAAAAAATATATTATCAGACATACTGTGAACATTTCCTTGCTCTGTTAAATATAATTTGGGAAATATTTAAAAAAAGATAGAAAAATTCAAGGGGATATATATATATATATATATATATATATATATATATATATATATATATATATATATATATACATACACACACACACACACATATATATATATATATATATGTTGTAAATGTTATGCAAGGTATAAGTAAAAAAGTAAAAAGAAGCCCTTTAAAAAGTACTCAAGAGTAGTGAGCATACCTTCCAACACCTCCCCTTTTTTTCCAAAGAGTCTCCCATATTTTAGACCCATCACCCTGCAATTTTGTTATATCTCACTTTGGTAAAGTATCCGATCCGAGCGGCCCCCTGAAACCTGGTCCAAAGTACAGTTACTAACACCACAGTACCGGTTCTAAACCATGTTATTCGGACACCTCACGCCTGAACAACATTCTGTTGTGCATTTAGTTATTGTTTTTACAGCCATTTCGGTGATTATACACCAACCTGATTTTCACCTTTACCTTGATCCTGAAACTTTTCTCAATGAGCCAATCAGAATTAAAGCATATGTTTACTGTTTATTTTAGGTTTAGGCTTATAGTTAGGTTCATGCAATTCTACGTGATTTTTATCCAATTCCTATCTATTCAGCTCTGATTAAGGGAATAATTTACAATTCGGGTTGGGCTTAAGGGTAGGAATTAAGTATGGTTTACATTTCTAAACAAAAATGATGTTCCAGGATCAACATCGATGTTAATCCAAGACCACATCGTACTTGGCAAAATAATGACATGAATCATGACATCATCAGTGGCAGTCTAAACAGACTTTAGGTCATTTTGTGTAAAGTTTTTGGACATCTTCCAGGACACCTTCAATACTTCCAAACAGTTAGCTGCATTTATAAATAGCCTATGTCTTAAGGTAGTTCAGTATGATGCGGTTTACGGTCTATATGTGATGTGATTGGACAGGAATCACAGGACTGATTTTTCTAATCCCAATAAACAGAAAAGAAAATAGTGACTGCAGGTTAATAGAAAATAGTGGAGTAAAAGTACTGATTCTGCACTAAAAAGGTACTCAAGCGAAAGTAAAAGTACACATTTTTAAAACTACAATTTCTTAGAAAAATTAATTTGAGTATTTGTAATTTGTTACTTAGCTACACTAATGAATTTAAAACTAATTTAATGTACAAAGTTACTATAGATTGCTGGATAATTTAAGCATTATGTACTGTTATAGTATTTCATATTTTTAGTTGGCATTTACATTTATGTCAGTGTATGTAATTTTATTGTGCATTGTTTTACAAATTTACATAGTTTTATTAGCTTTAGTTATTAAAGGACTTGTTTAAACAAACAACATTTCAAGAGTTCACACTTAGATACTGTTTGACAACTTGTTAGCAAGTTAGCAGGTTTGGCATGCTGTCCCGGGAGAGAACCCTGAGCTCGGAGATAGTTGAGCCCAGGGTTCCCGCCAGGTCCATAAAGCATGTGAGGGGAGTACGAGGTCAGGTGTTCTCGAGAGCTCCCCTCGGCAAAAGAGGAAAGGAGGAGAAGGGGTGGATGGGGGGTTTCTTCGGAAAACGAAGATAGGGGTGTACATCTTAGCTAGGTTATTTATAGTGGGTTTGGATCGTTCCGATTGGCTAGCTAATGAGCTTAGATGAGTGGCCGGCTGCAGTCAATCATATCACGTGCTCCTCTCGAAATTAGTTTATGAAACTTCATTTTTTTTAATCAATTACTTTTTTGTTATTTAATTAATTGTGGTTTTGTAGTTTTTATTAATTTTTGATTTGAAACATTTTTCAAAAATCTACTTTTCTCTCCCACAAAAAAAAAAAGTTTGGAACAACATTAAAAAGGAAAATAGTTTTCTTTGTGCTCTCTTCTGCTACTGAGAAGTTACTATATGACTTTTGAGCGAAATACATATGTATATTTTCATCCATGTGTGTGCGTTAGGATGAGCGAGGCAATATCAGAGTCACTAAATCATCCTGTAATCAGCTCTCTGTGCGGCTCCATCCATGCATGTTGAGCGCGGAGTCTCAGCGTGGCCTGCCTGTGAACGCGAGCCCCCCCTCCCTCAGCCGACCCCATCTGTAGCCCATCTCCTTCTGCATTATCTGGAACCTATAAAACTCCTGAGCGGCACAAAAGAGTTAATGATTCCTTTTGTTTTGTGGAGGGGGGGAGGGTGCACGGGCAAATGACAACAACAGATCCATCAAACTTAGCGGCGCTGGGCATATCAGCACTTTCTCTTCACCGCTGAAGTGCACATATTGCGCGCTGTCCCTCCCTGAGGAGTGGCAAGCGGACCGAGGGGACAGGGCAGCCCTTCGGTGGCCAGCCAGGACTTGATAAATGACTGGAGCAAAACTTCCCCGTCGCCAGTCGGACAGGAGCCCCCCCCCCCCCCCCCCCCCCACCTTCAGTGAGCTACATCATCCTAACAGCATTATTCTTTGTATGGTGTTTGTCGATAAAGCCACCCCCCTATGATTGGCGTGGTAACATGGGCAGGTTAATTGGAAGGCTGAACTGTGAAATGGCACGGGAAGTGCACAGATATTGTCCCCACACCATAACATATGAAGAGTGTGTATCTGTCTATCGATTACATGCTGGGTTCACGGCACCACTGTGAGCCACAGATGATTGGGGATGGGTGATAAATGCATGTGGGGATGAACGTATGGATACCGTTGCTGCCAAGTCAGGCAGGCAGGAACCAGTATTTCGTGATTTCAGGGATAATTCAGCCAAAGGGAAAGTGATGTCATTATTTATCCTAACTTATGACACCTTGAACACTCATTGTCCATTCAAAGGTCACTGGGAAAGTATCGTACATGTTATGCATAGATTTTGTGCATGTGATTTTTGTTAAAAAACAAAACAAACAAAAAACAGTTAACTTTTTTTTAAACGGCATGTATTGAAAATCTTGACATCTGCTGTAGCGCCTTAGCGAGAGGAATGTCCAGTTCATGAATGAGTCCTTAATTTCAGCCATGTCCTTTTAATAAATCTCTGAATTCGTTTTGAAAAACAGTAGAATGCTATTTATAACAGCACACTGTACTAGAAGAAACAACATAAATGATGAATGTGAATAGTGAATTTGATTTGTTAAAAACAATTGTGTGATATAAGACACAGCTTTGGAAAAAGAACTAACCATCTTATTTATAATTGAGAAAAACATCATGATGAAAGCTGCTATATCCAACAGAAAAGCAAGTTCATTGTAAAAAAAAAAAAAAAAAAAAAAGCAGAGTTCCTCTCAATTCCTTTATGTTGTCCAAATTGAAAAAAGTTGATTGAACATAAAACAATGAAGTCATACCAAAAAAAGATTAGCAAGAATTTTGCTAATTCAGCATAAATATAAGTAGTTTGAACCAATAGAAAAATATTTCTTTTTTAGTGTTGTAACTATTATAACTAATGTTCAGTGTCATGATTTCATTTCATGAGACTTTGATGTATTGTCAGGAGCCACAAGTATCAATTTGTATTATTAATATATTTATATATTAGACTCTGAAAATGTTTGTAGCCCTTCCATTCTTATAAAAAATGTAACTATTTGACGTATTGTCAGAAAAGTGTCTAATTTGTATGAATTCTTAAAATTGCATTTATATGATAATATACAATATTTAAACGGAGGCACCCCTGAACCAAATCCCTCATTGAGAGATGAACAATTAGTACCAAAATGTGCGAATTAAGGCTGATTTATATTATTCTGCATGAAGTATATGCTTCCTCGTATGCTTTGGCGCAGTCTGCGTGTGGTCGCACAGCCCTCGCCATGGTTGATGCCAACACTGAACCTCTCCAAAAATGTAACTATATGTCGTAATGAGGTGTAGCACAAGCTCTGTGATTGGTCGGCTTAGTAGTGCTGACGAGTGTGGGCGGTGCTGAGAGCCGTGAGCCCGATGGAGCGATTGTTTACAAGTGTTGGGTCGTGAACATTTGTTTTGCAATTACTAGGACTGTGAGATTTGAGAAAAATATCTTGTGTGTGTGTGTGTATATATATATATATATATATATATATATATATATATATATATATATATATATATATATATATATATATATATATATATATATATATATATAAAATTAACAGATATTGTGATTTTCAATAATCTGTATTGTAGCTTTTTACTGCTAAAATGCAGTGAGTGTTTAGTTGACTTTTTAGCAAGATACTCCTCATATAGCCACCTGTGGTGCTTTTAAGGTCCTGGTTGTTGTATTTCCTCGTGCTGTGGCAACAATTCTGCGACAGCTCTTACAAATGACCTGTTTGTGTTTCCCATATTACCGATGTGCTGTTTTTCTTTGATAATAATTAGTCTATTAATGCTTCTGAAGCGGCAGACGCCATCATCCCACTTGTTTGTGCTTTCCTATTTGTTTTTTATTTTTTATTTTAGGCCTATAGTTCGATTGCGCAATTCTGATTGGGCAGAACAAAAATCTGCTCACTCAATTTGGTTGGTATGGCGCATTTGCTCTGGGTGAGGGAAGATAAATAATATATGTTTCATATCGCAGCCTCTTGTCAAATTGTGATTGCGATTCGATTAATTGCACAGCTCTAGTGCTTACCTTATGATTAAAGTTGTTTCATGTCCGCCGGGTCCCGCCTCTAAATGAGCAAGTTTTAGCTACTTGTAGTGTTCAGAATAATACAAAATGCTCGCGAAGAAACTCGACGCAGAGGAACATAAAAACCTACTGTTACCTAGCTCTTCGGAAGTGTTATTTCAGAGCAGCACAAATATTGCTCAAATTAGCCACCAAATCAAAAAATTACCAATTGCCGTGAGATTGTGTTGGTGTAGCCATGGACTTGTATTTTATTAAACGAATATAACAGAATTTAACAGAAAATTGAAATTTGAGTGAACTTTTTCTTTTAAATAATACTTTTTCGATATGATTTTCTGTATTTTAAAAGCTCCAGTCCAAATTAAACTGCTCATTTTAGCAAGAACTACTCGTTTAAAAATGAGCAACTGCCAGACATCCTCTAAGAAACACTCTTTCACAACATTTACAGTACTGCATGCATAACGTGCTGAAAATGCATTTTCCCAAGGGCTTAACTGCATCTTGGAGCAGCTCTCGTGTCAAAGGCTCATGGCAATGTTTTGTGTCTGGACTCTTACCTCTTTAGACAGTGATCCTTTGCTTCAGGAGGCCTTTTGATCAGAGGGCCATGCCTAACATCAGATGGAGGACACTTGATACCAGACAGAGGAGGTAATATAACACAACGTCCTCCTCTAGAACTTTTGCTCCCTGTCTTGCGTGTCTGGCCACCCTGCTCCCTGATGCTATCAGCAAGAGAGAAAGACTGACAGTAGCCCAGTGCCAAAGGATAGGACATAGGCTTTTTACAAAGCTTGACAGGGGTCAGGTATTTAGTTGCTGTGCATTTTTTTTTCCCTCGAGAATTTCCTTGCGAGGGCGTAATATAAATTCGATAGCCTACACACGCATGTCATTTGGCCCATGCTTGTGTGTTGGTTCATCTAAACATTTGTGTGCACTGCATGCGTCCATGTGTCTGACTGATCAGGTTTGTTTGTTTTCCCTTCCTTAACGTGTCTATCTGTTACCCAAGTTATCTCTCTTCACATAAATGAAGCATTACGTGGTCAAAGTGCAAGCATCTCGGCAGCGTGTTACTTCAATTACCTTCCCATCATTCCAGGTAGCGCCATGATTCATTGTTTGGGTATCAAAGAGTTTCATTAGTTTGATTCCTTAGCCTAGATATATAGTTTATTAATTCTGAAATTAATTGCAAAGGCGAAGTGACATTTTACAAGAAATGTTTAGCATAGCATGAATTATTACTTTGATGCTAAATTTGATGTAAGGCAATTGGGTCCATATCCTTGACTTCATGGCTAGTAAATTGAGTCCTTCATATCACTTTTTATGCGTTTGATGACTGGTTAAAAAAAGTATTTAAATAATTTCTAAGACCCTCTCTATAAAATAGGATGGATGTATATAATGGTTGCATTCTGAAATTGACAGGATTTAACACTGAGGGGCTGTAAACTGAAAAAAAAATTCAATAAATTATCATTCATTTCATTCATTCATTTTCTTGTCGGCTTAGTCCCTTTATTTATCAACCGCCAACTTATCCAGCAAGTTTTTACGCAGCAGCTGCCCTTCCAGCCGCAACCTATCTCTGGGAAATCAATGAATTACTATTTTTTAAAATTGTTTTGTATGTGCTGCAAACATTTTACATCAGCAGTGTTTAACAAGCTAAATGCAGTAATTTGTAAGTAATCCATTAACAGGATATATATATAGGAATCCTGAAGGTAATTTCAATACCGTAAGACTTTTTAAAGACATTCTCTGTATATTTTAGACCTCATCGCCACTTCAAATTCTAATTAGTAACTATTAACTTAAACAGTTGTTAATAAACAGTTGTTAATAAATTAGTTGTAGTTAAATAAATCAGTGGAGCACAACCATTCAACAGAACTCAGATAATCTTGGAAGAAACAAAGTTTGAAGGTGGTTTTCAGCGATAGGTTTCAGCCACTGTTTAAACTCATCTTTCTCCAACCAGGACTACGCAAACTTACAGTTTCCCATTTTGCCGTTTGTTTCGCTCTATAGTTTCGCTACATGTGGAGAGCGTCACACCACCTTCCCACGTTAGTCGCAAATTACTGGACATCACCCTGACGGAGGAGCTTGGCTAGACATGCCACGGCCTGAACCAGTCGCATGGATCGAGCATGCTGTTGTTAATATTAGGAGGAAAAATTTGTTTTTTTATGTTTTTTTTTAAGATTAAATGCGTGAACAAAACTTAAGACTTCATGAAAATGTGATTAAGACTTTTAAAATTTTTTAAGGGCCTTAATTTTCTTAGAATTGATTTATTAACTTTTAATACATTTCAAGACCCCATAGACACCCTGATTGAGAGTGTGGAAAAAAATAAGGAATTGGGAAGAAAAAAGGACATTTTTGTCTCCTAACAAACCAATACAATGAAATTTAGGTTTTCAACCTGGAATTATGGGGAAATGTTTTACATTGTGAAATGCTGGTATAACCACTATAAACGATTTATATAAGAAGGATGTATTGTTATCATTTGTACAGTTGAGAACTAAATATAACTTACCCTCAAATAATTTTTTTAGATATTTACAAATTAGAAGCTTTGTGCAGAAAAATATTGTCCATGGATTTTCTTGTCATCTAAAAGGTGCTCCTTGAAAATAGTTCGAAATCACCAATAACGCGTTGTTGTGAAGCTTTGTTGCTAGGAGTTATATCTAAAAAGTTAAGGCCTAAAAAACTTAATGAAGCAACTCTAGATGTTTTGCAGAAAGATCTGTGATGCTCAATTGATGCAGATCCTCGCATACACATTCGGCAGTATGCTGGGAATATATCAATCTGCAATAGATGTAAAGAACAACAATTCAAACTTTTTCGTCTCTAAATGACCCCATCACGTTAACATAGGTTTAATTGAAATTAATCTCCATTTTGTTTAAAGTGCAAAGTTGAGGAAGGTGATTTCATGCTTTGTATTTGGAATTGTTTATATATTAAAGGCTATTGGGTACAGATTTGTAGGAGATTAAGTCTTATATTTGATATGTGACTTTGACTCTCTTAATTTTTGTTCGTTCTTGCTGTTAATGATTTAAAGAGTGCGACAAACAGAACGTTGTTTAACTTTCTTACCTATGCTGCACAAAAGAATGTATTTCTTAAATGGATATCTGATAAACCACCAACAGTATATTTGATTCTTTTTTATTGGAACATATTGGCCACCGGTCAAGCAGAAAAATTTATACTTTTTATAAGATATGGACTCCTTTCCTTGAGTATGTATGTCCCAGGATTTTCGGTACCTTTTTGCAAAACCTTAGATCACCATAAACCTTAGTTTTTTAATTCATTCATTTTCTTTTCTGCCTAGTCCCTTTATTTAATCCGGGGTCGCCACAGCAGAATGAACCACCGACTTATCCAGTACATTTTACGCAGCGGATGCTTATCCAGCTGCAACCCATCTCTGGGAAATTGGTAAAATGATGTATTCTTTTATTATTATTATTATTATTACTTTGTGTATTTTTATTTGATCTTCAGTATATGCTGTGATGATGCTGTGATGTTAAGAAGTTTGTTGGTTGTAATCTGTGGTTATTGTTCTGTTGTTTTGTTAAAATAAAGGCAAAAAATGTAATAATTCATTCATTCATTTTACACAGTGGAATGAACCACCAACTGTTCCAGCATATACGGATGCCTTTCCAGCTGCAACCCATTATACACCTAGGCCAATCTATGTTTTACCCAATTCACTTATAGTGCATGTTTTTGGACTATGGAGAAAGCCAAAGCACCCAGAGGAAACCCACGCAACCACAGGGAGAACATGCAAACTCCACACAGAAGTGTGGCCCAGCTGGCCCAGCCGAGATTCAAACCAGTGACCTTCTTGCTGTGAGGCTACAGTGCTGCCCAAATGTAGTAATGTTCAACTTGATTTGTTTGTTTAAATGCAGCCCATATACATTGTTTTCAACCACTTACCGTAAAAATATTTAGTAAATCCAATCAATCATTATTTTTAGTGTATAGCCTGTGCCACACTCTTCTCAATTATTATCTTTTTCTTTTGATGTTCACATTGGGACAACAACCAAGTTACTTTGACTTTCACATCAGTGCTGTCGATGCAACTTCTGTTCGTCTTTCACATTAGCACATAGTCGGATGTCGTCAGCAGGACAACAATCAAAGCATCTTGCAGTAGCCTCGAGATCCATGTGTCCGCTTGGTCTCCCGTGGTCTGCCTGTGTGAATGGGTGGAAGGCCCCAGCAGGCAGAGTTCTGGCCGCCTCCGTGCTTCCTGGGCCTCCTGGGGCTGGGTGAGTCTGCCTCCTCTCTGGGTGGATAAAAGCGTCCCTCGCTGCACAGCGCTGGGGTCCAGATTGCTATACTGGGACAGTCTGGAGGTGGGCTATGGCACTCCAATTCATCTCCTGCTGTAGCTCAGCGACGAAAGCGCCTAGTGCCCACTTCTCATCTGTGGGAGCACTCAGGAAGATGGATTGGTTGGCCGGACCATCAGAGGAGGCAAAGCGTGTGGCTAAGAGCCTATGTAGCACGTGGCTGCTCTCATATGCAAGTTTGATGAAAGACATTCACAAACAGAGTCTGGGGAGCTTCTTCGGTATCAGATGTCTGAAAGTGGCGTGCGCTTTAGTATGAAAGCGGCACGTGCTGGCACGGGCCATTCATCACTTGCTTTCCACTTTTATGGGGTGCTTCGAATACGATGTTCAACGACGGTTTGGAAATTAAGATGCTTCCTTAAGTCAGTTTCGGTGCCTTAGCACGTTCCACCTTGCTCGTAATTACATGGGCATGTCCAGAAAGACGGACCAAATTACACACAGAAATAAGATGAGGTGCTATCGGTAATATTCTTATGATGTTCCTATTAATCAGCTTGGCTGGTTTTTATCACAGGCTGCCCTTCCCACCGCTGGCCAGGCGATAATCAGAAATACATAAAGAAATTCCAGTGGAGCCAGGACCCAGCTTTGTCTTATTATGGAATAAACCTTGTGGAAAATATCGGTTCATCCCCAGAAGCGGCTACAAATTGGTCCTGCGTGACACGCTTGGAATTTCCGCCGCATTCCATGACCTAAAACAAAAATGACATGAACATTGACAAATTTGACAAAGAAATTTGTGCAAAAAACAACCTCTATTTGGTCAGCCAAGCAGCAAATATGTCGGATGATATGCTTTATTAAGCAATCCATTTTTCAGCAATAGCGGTGCCATCTGCAAAGGTTAGCGTGCATCAAGCTACAGAAATTTCATCTGCCTCTCTGGGCCTCGGCAAACACTCCGGCACATTTTTCATGTACATACAATTTTGGATGCAAATAGAATACTTGATGAAAGGGATGACCTTCTGAAGTGACTCCTTGGCAGTAAGGTAGGACGGAACAGGCAGCAGGAACAGAATGAGTTACTGCCCTGGCTGATCCAGCAGCACTGTAATATATGACTACTGTTCACACACAGAGTGAAAGCTCACCCCACCCCACTCTGCTACATCTCGCTTTGCTCTGCCTGGTTAAAGAAACCTGACAAAACTTAAAGGTGATTTGGCCCACTGAAAGTTTTTAATGACTGCAATCGCACTGTAACTGAACATACAAACTGTATTATGTTATTCATGCATTAAAATAATATAATATAAAATAATATAACATAATATAATATAATATAATATAAAATAATATAATATAATATAATATAATATAATATAATATAATATAATATAATATAATATAATATAATATAATGTAATGTAATGTAATGTAATGTAATGTAATATAATGTAATGTAATGTAATGTAATATGGGGTGGTGCGGTGACGCACTGTGTAGCGCTGTCGCCTCACAGCCAAAAAGTTGCTTGATCGAGGCTTGGCTGGATCAGTTGGCATTTCTGTGTGGAGTTTGCATGTTCTCCCTGTGTTCGAATGGGTTTCCACTGAGTGCTCCGGTTTCGCCCACAGTCCAAAGACATGCGCTGTAGGTGAATTGGATAAGCTAAATTGTCCATAGTGTATGTTAGAATGCAGCAGTAAATGGGTGTGTTACCATTGATGGAAGGGCATTCGCTGCGTAAAACATAAGCTGGATAAGTTGGCGGTTCATTGATTAATAAAGGGACTAAGCCAAAAAGAAAATAAATGAGTATAATATAATATAACATAATGTAGTATAATATAATATAATGTAATATAATATACATATGCATATGCAGCATAAAAACATATGACACTGATAATTTAAAAAAAAAATATTTTTCGCTGTACATTAGTATGTCCTGATTAATTTACTATTTTTCTGAGCAAAAAATGAAATCAGTTTTGTTAGACTTCCAGAATTCCATTACAAATAAAAAATCATTACATCTATAAATAACTTTGCCAATATCTTTAAAACTACAAAGTTTTACCCAAAAATTTAATTGGTGTGAACACTTATTTTACATTTGTAAACATTTTCACATAAATATATCAAATATACTGATTGATGCTGGGAGATTATTACTGTATTTACCGCACTTTAATTTTATTTTCACAAAAGTTATTTGAAATATTAAATAGATACACACTTTACTTGCATTTAATGTACTTGTTTTGTTCATAAAACCACTTGACTATAATCTGATATGAATACCAAACAATGAAATAAATTTTTGATCCATTTACTATACAAATGACATATACATACATACAGTATACATATATATATACATACAGTATACATATATATGGCCGATATTGTCTAGTGAGTGAAAGATTCAGTAAATCATAGCAAAACATTTTGATAGTCATTCTTAATATGCATGTATTCATTTATGTTTTTAAAATATGTAAAAGTGAATTATAAAAAGCATACATTTTTAGGAAAAAAATAAGAATGTACTGGGAAAGTATATTACTCTTTTATTTCCTTTTTTCATTATTTACTTATGCTTGAAAACTCCATCTTTGACAGATGTGAGATCTCATCTTTATGATGCTCAGACATCAAATTTTAATTATTTGTTTTATTTTAAGTGTTATTTTGTAAAAACTATATTAACCATTTTGATTCTGCACTCTAACTGCTTTAAAACAATTGGTAGTGTTTCACCATGTGGAGTCAAATCAGAGGAATTTGAACTCCGTTAAGTGTCCTTAATACATAAAAAGCCTATAAAAGGCTAAATTAATGAATAAACAAACAAACAAGCAAACAAATAAATAAAAATAACTAAACCCATAACTAAAAATATACATCCTTAAATTAGATGGAGAATTTTTTTTTGTCACAATGATTGTGTCCCCATGTAAGCAATGTTCCAGGTGCTCTGTCTTTGTTGTCGGAGCTTTAACAAATGGACAGTCAGACAGCTAGTGTTCCACTTACTCAGAGGTGTTGGTCTCATCTGTATTGTGGCTGGCAGCACAGTCATCTTCATTCTCTTTGTCCTTACTGAGGAAGGTGATCTATCAGACCACAGACATCATGGTGAATCTAGCTGGCCTCTGCCTTCTCCCATTTGAATTGAACACACAGTGTTTTAGTGCTCTGCAAGCGTTCCTCTAACCAGGACAGGATTGAGAATGAGTGAGCTGTCCTTGGCTTGTATTACTGTCCCAATATGATTGAGTTCCTTTGCTGGAATTGAAGAAAGGATGAAAATTGAGGACTTGACTTTCTGAGCCGTGCGTTTCAGTAGGAATCAGTAATCTCATTTCCATCTAGGTCATTTTACCCGTTCTTTTATATTATGAGTAGTGAAGTGTTTCATAAAAACTTTATGGAGGATTTTAAACTGGATAAGATTAGCTTTCTGAATGTATATAGTCTCATCTGCGCCGAGTGCGAAACCATTAGGATCTCATTTTATTGCAATAGCTTCATTATTGCTTTTGTTGTTGTAATTTAAGGCATCTTGTGCATATTTAAAATATAGTTAAGCCACGTTTACCTCCAGTAGGATTTGATTTCTGGGTATTTTAGTACTGATCAAGAGCTTGTTTTTGCTTGTATTCCCCAACAGAGCGAGTCTGACTGTTGTGAGAGGGGGATGATCACACCGCGATAATTCGACTGACTAAGAAGTTCCTGCTTCAATGACTTTGTCCCACGGAGGGATGTGACTTCCAGACCCCTCAGATTGATTGTTTACTTGGAAGCTGAGGGAGGAGAGCATCTAGTTGTTTCCCAAGGTGAGTGTTTTTCCAAACACCTGCTGTTAAATAAGCGGGGCAGACCTCTGGCCGGCGCTCTCCGGCCAGGGGAATACACCAGCTTTGTCTCCATGATGAAGGACTAAAGCTATTTATCCACCCCCCCTATCCACTGGATGTGTCACCAGCGAGATGCTTAGGCTTGAGTGTTATATATAGACTTCCTCAGCGTCTAAATAGAAATGAAATGGGATTGCCAGTGTTTTTGTTGGGCCAACATCAGAGGGAAAAAAATTAGAGATCCGCTCGCTGTGTATTTCATCACCTGCAAAGCCAATGAGGGAGAGCGTTGTGTGCCCGGCGACTGCAAACTGCGCCCAGGTTACTGCACGCTACAGTAGCCAAGAATGTGTGGTTCTGTAGATGATTAAATCAATACAATTTTGACAAGACATGTAGGAACATGCCTCTTTATTTTACGCAGTTCCTTCCCCACCGTCAGGGGGCATTTATCACCCAGACCCCGGCGCCGTCATCTAATGGAGATTGTTCTTTAGTCTGTGCTTGATCGAGAGGCGGGATTATGATGCATGTCGATAGTTTGCTGAGATATTGACACAGGGACAAAGAGCACAGCCTGTAGCTGCTAACCCAACACTTGACAACATACGCACACAGTTATCCCCCATGGATGATTCCCATTGATATCCCATTGATGAATCGGCCCAAGTGCCCGGGTGACTGGAGGCGGTCGTTAAGACCTCAGCAAACTCATTCAGCTAGCGATTAACGCTGCCGCGTTCCTCGTCTTTATTTACCCTGGCCATGTTCTCTCCCACACAAGTCTCGAAGACGTCCTTGAGACCTTTACCATGGGATTCGCACAAAGGGTTAATGATAAAAGACAGCACGTGAGGAAAAGAACGCAGAGGGATAATGAATATAAAAAGGGGGGGGCTGCATCGGAAAGAGGAATGAGATGGGGGGGAGCTAATGACAGGTGTAGCTGTAAATTCTTCATTCTGCATGGGCTGATGGGAAGCGCTCGGCTGTGCGCTCGCCTGTGACTTTACAACTAATCCTGTTTGTAAGTTATTATTTATCTTCAGCAAACTTTGTCAAACTTGGGCTTTGATTTTTTTTTTTTCTTTCTCCTCCCTCCTCCGATTTTCCCTCTTGTGGCTCGCTCGCGCACATGCTCCCCACATAATTTATGACTGCCTCTGGTCCTCATGACAGATTATTAAAAGTAGAATTAGTTTTTTGCGCTGGATTTTTCCACTGGGAATTGGGAAGGCAGTCCTCTCAGAGGAAGGTCTCTTACGAGGTCTCCATTACTAATAGAAGTTTTTTCCCTTTTTTTGATGGGGGTGAGAAGACTAATGATTTGAATTTACTGTAGCAGGCGTCACGTGGTTGGAAAAGCATCAGCAGACGAGACAAGAGGTTAAGTTCTTCCCCGTAGAGAGCTTTATTGGATTGTTTAGCAGCAGAAGGATAATGTTTTTGTCGGAGAATGCTGGAGCGCGCTAGTCTGGCTAGGAAGAGAAGAAATATGAAGAGACGCGAAAAAAGACAGAGCGAGAGCCAGATATGGGGAGACAGAAAAGAGCTTCTCTCTTATGTGGGCGGTTTATAGATAGGGGGACATGGAGACAAAGTGGAACTGAGACAACATCGTTTTGTGTAATGCAACTGGACAAACTAAGGTGTGAGCTGAGGACTTCTAAACACAATCGATTTCCTCTTTTGTTCTTTTATATTTTCCGTCATGCGTTTACATGCCAAAAAAAAAAAAAAATTCAGGATAGATGGCACACACACACGCACACACACACAAAGTGCTATTTCCATTCACCTGATGGCCGTTTGGAGCTTGTTCTCCCAGCATGCTACTGCAGCATGGGAACCAGAGGGGAGTCACAGCACAGCTGAGAGCCTCGGCTTAATCTTATGCATCATTAAGCACTCAGCGGCAAGCCAGCGCTGTTCATATACATCATCCACGCTTAATAAACATAATGATGACATAAGATGTAATTCTAGATGAATTTTCATTTTATAGGGAAATGGAGAATTCCTGTAGAAAGGAAAAGAAAGAAAAAAGTAAATTATCAGGGAAGTACAAAATAAATGATGTTTTTTTCAGCAAGATGAATAGCCGTGTTTGGGGCTTTAGAGCTAGAGAGGAGAGAGAGAGAGTGAGTGTGATGCGGGAAGGGGATGAAGGGGCAGTGGAGGTGACTGGGAAAGGGGAAGGGGGGGCACTGGCCATTTGTACGTTTTAATCGCGGGAGTCTGATAGACAGGCTGAGGGAGTCGGAGAGGGACTCATCCATCACACGCACTGAAAATCAGTAGTATGAGCGGTAGAGTTTCAGACCGGGTCGCCTTACAGGGGAGGAAATAGGATTCTGATGAAAGTGTGAGGGGAGAGCGGCCCTAGACACTTGCTGGGGCAGGTGGGGTCACCGAAAGGCAGAAGAGACCTGAGATTACCACATCTGTCTGCAGAGAACAGTGGGGTCCCTTGCAGGCAGCTGGTCCGGACCCCTCTCTTATAGAACAGCACCCATGAATTAATGCAAAGAGGAGGGAGATGAATCGCCCTTTGAAATTAGCGAGCACTTTGAATTCCACCAGAGTGGGCCGGGCAAACTACTTCCCCTCTATCAGTGACTCTTGACACGGGTAGATAACGGCGCAGAACGAGCATCTACAAATCAAAGCGTAATTACGACTGCTGGCGTCCCATAAATGCTCGAGTCAAGATGGCCGCTTGGAGCTGTGCGCTGTTTGTACAGCTGTGTGAGGCCAAGCTTTAGATGCGGCAGAGAGATGGAACGCCAGCAAGTGCACAGTTGCATGTCTGCCAAAAGGCTGAGGAAGAGGAATGCTCTGCTTCTGTCTAATGACTAACTAGAGCAGATCAGCTCCAGTGCAACCTGCCCGATGCAGTACTGCAAAGCATACAGTAGCAAAACCTGCTTTTGTACCACAGGATTAAATGACATAATAAAACATAATAAAACATAATAAAACGGTACATTTTTAAAATTATAACACTATTTCACAACATTCTAATGAACTTTTCCGATAGATAGATGGATGGATAGATAAAGATGGACAGATAGATGGAGAGATGGATGGATGGATGGATGGATAGATAGATAGATAGATAGATGGGTAGATAGATAGATGGTAGATGGATGGAGGGATAGATGGAGAAAAGAGAGAGGGGAGGCATGGATGGCTGGAGAAATGGATGGATGGATGGATGGATGGATGGATGGATAGATAGGTATGGATGGATGGATGGATAGATGGATAGATAGATAGATAGATAGATGGATAGATGGATAGATGGATAGATGGATAGATAGATAGATGGGTAGATAGATAGATGGATAGATAGATAGATGGGTAGATAGATGGTCGATGGATGGAGGGATAGATGGGTAAAAGAAAGAGGGGAGGGATGAATGGCTGGAGAAATGGATGGATGGATAGATAGATAGGTATAGATGGATGTATGGATAGATAGATGTAGATATGGATGGTTAGATAGATATAGATATGGATGGATAGATAGATGGAGGGATAGATAAAGATGGACAGATAGATGGAGAGATGGATGGATGGATGGATGGATAGATAGATAGATAGATGGGTAGATAGATAGATGGTAGATGGATGGAGGGATAGATGGAGAAAAGAGAGAGGGGAGGCATGGATGGCTGGAGAAATGGATGGATGGATGGATGGATGGATAGATAGGTATGGATGGATGGATGGATGGATAGATGGATAGATAGATAGATAGATGGATAGATGGATAGATGGATAGATGGATAGATAGATAGATGGGTAGATAGATAGATGGATAGATAGATAGATGGGTAGATAGATGGTCGATGGATGGAGGGATAGATGGGTAAAAGAAAGAGGGGAGGGATGAATGGCTGGAGAAATGGATGGATGGATAGATAGATAGGTATAGATGGATGTATGGATAGATAGATGTAGATATGAATGGTTAGATAGATATAGATATGGATGGATAGATAGATGGAGGGATAGATGGACATAGATGGAGGGATAGATGGATAGAGAGAACCTCCCTCTGGATGGATGGAAGGACAGAGTTGGATTGGATAAATACAGACAGGTAAATGGTTAGATAAATGGAGGGATAGATATAGATGGACAGATAGATGAAAATAGATGGATAAATGGATGTATTGATAGATGGATAGATAAAGATGGATGGATGGATGGATGGATGGATGGATGGATGGATGGATGGATAGATATAGAATGGAATGATGGATGGATGGATGGATAGATATACCTGTAGACGAATAGATATAGAAGGACAGATAGATGGAGGGACATGGATGGATTAAATGATGGATGGATGGATTCTACATCCCTAATCTACCTATACCCAACTTATAGCTTACTAACTACTTACAGTATATGCACAAAATTAGTACTTATTTGAGCTAAAAGTATTAGGTAATAATTTTTTTAATAGCAAAACTTGTATCTTAAAATAAAAGACACCAAATATGTTTATAAAACAAATTCTAAAACGGCAAGATCCAAAAATATTGTGTACAGAAATTGTGGTGCACTTGTGTGTTGATAAAATATGCACTGTTTAGCACTCGTCTTTGGTGCCAGGACATGTCCCACTAAACTTGCTGCCAATGTTCAACTGGATCTTTTCCCAGAAGTCCTTGTTAATATGGGCATACTGAGTTCTCCGAATGTATGAATTCACTATTTACCTAAATCATACAATAGAAAAAAACAAAGAGGTGAAAATAGCAAACATTGCATGCAATAGGCAGATAGCACTTTTCTGCTCACTGCAGTTCACCTGATTTTAAGCATTTGCTTAACAATGATGGTATCACAATAAAGCTGAACTGAGCATATAAGTTAGTCTTTCATTCTTTTAAGGTGAAGTCATTATATGCAGCACCTGATATGAAACATCCTGACAGGATCTAGTAATCTTCCATTGACCTTGTAACTCCTTTATGTTGTGCCGTGTAACTCAGTGCTAATGTCTATGCTTTTGATGTTATCATACTCTCATGAAATATAGAGCTGTTCCTGGCACTGCTGGCATATTGCATCTTGTTTCTTCAACTATTAAAAGTGTCAGCGGTTGTCTTCTCTTGCTTTTATATGCTGTTATTAACGGCACAATACTAACCGCCCAGAGTGTACATCTAATTAAAACCTCCAAACAGTTATAGCAAGGAATGAATCCAAAAGATAGGATATAGTCATAGCAAATAATGTGTTTTCTTTTTTTCACATTGCCTTTGGAGGTTGGCTTGTAATGGGCTATCTGTATTCATACTGTGGGTTGTGAACCCACTCAATGATTGTTATAGAGTGCTGTAAAAGTTGCAAGTTCCTGCGGCAGCTTTTATTACTGCCAGCTCTTATATTTTAAAGCCTCTTTTAATTTATTATAGATTGTTTATTTGTGATTAAGGTTAACTTATTGAAACCTCATTCAACTATACTTTGTTGGACAGGTGCAGACTTAAACTCAAATTTGGCATTGCTAAATTGTAAATTATTACTACTCTAAACAAAAACAAAAAAAGAAATGGTCTGAATCTGAATTTTTCACTCAGTATATTGTACAAATAATTGCAATGAATCAGTAATAAAAGCATAGAAAAACCTAGCTGGTTTGGTAAACAATAGGCCAGTGCACATCTCCCTATAGGATCAAAGAAAACTTGAGAGCCATGTGTGTGTGTGTATATATATTTCAGACCACTGTGATTTAGATGACAGTGTGTGGGATGGTATAAATGCATCTTTCTGTCATAATGCATTTTTTTTTTTTTGTCTGGTTGGCCGGGGTCTCCACAGTTCCCCCCTTTTCATTCCTGGCCTTTGACACAATCGTCTCCCAGAACCAAAGCCTGCTGGCCTGCATTCAAGCCCCCTGTCTTAACCTGAAGAATTATGTGTGCAGATAATTAGCTCTTATAGGTACACTTTCCATTTCTTCACTTCACTAAGCACATCATCTTCCTTCCCTCTTTATTGTTTGCTTTGCTTTGTCAGATCGATGTCTTGCTACTGCGTAAGTAGCAGTCATATCTAAAGCAACATAAATCACAACAAGGTTCCCTGTCGCACCAGTCACGGCGCGCTCTGTCTTTTTTTTTTCCGCGTGGATCTCAGATCCGGGTTTGACTGCGCTCAGCCTTTCGGAGTCTGTCTGTGTGGCGCTGTGCTCACTGGTCTTTTGCCATGTAAAATGGAATGTGATTACACAGTGCTTCGCTTTGGCTTTCAGAGGCTGTCAGAACATCAGGCATTTGTGTCAGATCCCTCTCCGCCCATCCCATAATATCCTTCTGCTCCCTTTGAGTCGGGGGCCGACTGTTGAGGGGGAACTTATCAGATTATCCCCTATCAGGTGCCTTGGTGGGGAGCGGGCGGGCAGCATTTCTCCTGCCATTACTGCCAGCCCTGTGATCATGCCCTGCTAATGAATGCGCAAATGCAAATAGCCCTTCCCTGTAAAAGTTGACATTGTCTCCTGTGATAAATTTTCTGCTGAGGTAAGAGACAATTTAGAGTGGAATTACAAGCAGGCTCTTTGTCACTCTTCGGGTCCATTTACATCCGTAATTAGCTGTAATTCCACTGCACCCATTAGAGAGAGGGAGAGAGAGAGAGTCACCACTGAAACAGATAAGCAGTAAAAAGGGAGAGGAAAAGAGAAGCGGCAGATCTCTTGATGCTTTGCACAGCGCCGTCAGCTGGTGATTTATATGCACCCCTACGCGCTTGTCGCCACGCCAATGGGTGTAAACATTGATTAGGAGCAGGAAATGAGGCACACACTTTGTCCTCTGTGTCGGGGTCTTCAGGTCGAGGAAGAGTTAGGCTTATGCTCTTAATGTGTACAGTCCTCAACACCTGAGTGCATTTTAGAGGGTGGCGTTAGATACGCCTCTCAAGCATTACCCAAACAAACACATGACATTGTGCCACAGCGCTGCTTGAGTGACAAGCTCAGACTTGTCATTGAGTATCTTTCAGACCTGTGACACTGACGCACATGGGAGTCACAGAGCATGCTTTTACTCGGTGTGACGATGATGCGCATCAGCCAGCAAAACAAATGTGGATTGACGGAAAGCTTTGAATGAGATGCACCACTGGTTGTTTAGCTTTAATGTTTTTGAGCACATCTACGAGGGTTGTCAGCAGAATAATGCACTAGTGTGACCCTGGTGTGTTTACCGTGTATTTTCCCCTGCAGTGAACAAGAGGCCATATAATCCACAAAAAGGTCAAGGTGCACGCCTCCTTCGCTACTTTCTCACCCCTATCTAATGAAAGTGTTTCCTGTTGTGTCTGTTTGACATCTGCCTGAGCAAATACCCCAAATCCTTACAATTATCCCTTACAATTTAGACACTCCTGACCATTTTCTCATAGTCCTATCATGAATGTTTTTTTTAATAAACTTGGAAGAATGTGTGTCTGCATGTGTTTTTATAAATATGTGTGTGTGTGTGTGTGTATACATACATACATGCATACATATACAGTTAAAGTCTGCAGAAAGTCTTATTTGATTTATTTCAGCTAGAATAAAAGCAGTTTTTAATTTAAAAAAATATTTTAAGGTCAAAATTTTTAGCCCATTTGAGCCATATTTTTTCTGTTAGTCTACAGAACAAACCATCATTATACAAAAACTTGCGATAATTACCCTAACCTGCCTAGTTAACCTAATTAACCTAGTTAAGCCTTTAAATATCACTTTAAGCTGTATAGAAGTGTCTTGAAAAATATCTAGTGAAATATTATTTACTGTCATCATGGCAAAGATAAAATAAATAAGTTATTAGAAATGAGTTATTAAAACTATTATGTTTAGAAATGTGAGTGTGTGTGTGTGTGTGTGTGTGTGTGTGTGTGTGTGTGTGTGTGTGTGTGTGTGTGTGTGTGTGTGTGTGTGTGTGTGTGTGTGTGTGTGTGTGTGTGTGTGTGTGTGTGTATATATATATGCAAAATGCAAAAAGGTTCAACTCGGTACGGCTTGTAAGGTGTACCTAATAAAGTGGCCTATATATATACCGAGTTGAACCTTTTTGCATTCAAAAGTTAAATTCAGAACTTTCCAATTTTGGTGAGCCTGTGCAAATTGTAGCTTCGGTGTCCTGTTTCTAGCTGACAGGAGTGGCACCCGGTGTGGTAGGTGGTAGGACATCCGCCTCAACGTTTGACGTTTTGTGCATTCAGAGATGCTCTTCTGCATATCTCGGTTGTATATCAGCTTGAACTAGTCTGGTCATTCTCCTTTAGCATCAACTAGGCATTTGCACCCACAGAACTACTGCTTACTGGATAATTTCTCTTTTTGGACCATTCTCTGTAAACCCTAGGGATTGTTGTGAAAATCCCAGTAGATCAGCAGTTTCTGAAATACTTAGACCAACCCGTCTGGCACCAACAACCATGCCACGTTCAAAGTCACTTAAATCACCTTTTTTCACCATTCTGATGCTCGGTTTGAACTGCAGCAGATCGTCTTGACCATGTCTACATGCCTAAATGCATTGAGTTGCTGTTATATGATTGGGTGATTATAAATTTGCGTTAACAGTTGGTCAGATGTACCTAATAAAGTGGCCGGTGAGCATGTGTGCATGAGTTTTAGAAATGTTAAAAGCAGCTTACCTTTAGTAATGACAGCATAGACTAGTCGAAAGCCCATCAAGTAGGGAGTCAAGTTGCTTAGTCTTTTATTTACATTTGCATGAACCGCCTAAAACAGAAAGTTTTGTTAAGCGTTAGTAATATCGACCGATTTGAAAGAAAGATTTGTTCATTCTACTCCACACCGCTCCACACACAGACAACCATGAGTCGATTCACTAAAATGAGTCCTTAAATAGAAACTTCAAAAGACAAGATTAAACAAAGGCAACATTTAGGATGAACCGATTCACTAGAATTAAACAAACTTTCTAGCACTAGAAGACATCAGCGGTAATAAAGTGAGCGTGGGTTTTTGATGCATTTTCTCAGCTCATGCTTACAGCTTCAATTGTGGCACAAAACAGTATATCTGGGCAAATATATTACTATTATTTATTTTTTTTATTGGTGACAAACGAAGGCATGGTGAACAACATTTGCGATGATGCGATTTGTAAATATTGAATTGACCGCACGCGCTGTGGTTTAACATTGAAAAAAGTATGGAACATTTGTTGTTGTTTGAGACTATGTGTTTGCTTCTGAAAATTGCACCATTTGCAGTAGTTGTATCACTTATTTTTAAGTGGAAAAATTTTAAATGCGTGAACTGTCTAATCAATCTGTTTGCCCATTTGACTTTTCATTTATGATTAATTCGTCAATCACTTGTTTTAGACCAAACAATGTAAATAGCAGAAAACACAATTGCCATGACAGCTGAAATAGGGGGGAAATAATGATCAGGTATGATATATCTTCCTCCTGAAACAAAGATTCACCAACCTATTTCACTACGGTACCTAAATAGGCTATTTTACTAGAGTTAAACGGGTCTAATGACAAGCTTCTAATAACAATGGATGGGTAACAGTAAAACCTACTACTTAAAAACGCCTTAATTATGTTTGCAATGAGTTGAGTTACTAGAGCCGCTACCCAATCCGTTTGGTTACTCCCACTCTGGTAACCAACACTTTTGTCCCCCATCCCATTAATGATCTGTTTAACAGTGCCCTTTCATTGACCGTTTATTTGACCTCCAGTTGAGAGCTGTACCTGAGTGCTTTTGTAATGCCATCTTCCAGTGAGCTCTAATGAGGCTCTTTGTGGTGTCTAATTGTCTAGCAGACATTTAGCACATCAAATATCGTTTGCTTGGATTCATTAACTATAATGAAGGAATCCACACTCCTAGATTCACCATTTAAAGCATCATGTATGCCCAGCTCTGCTTTGTTGATGCCCTCCATTCCTTCCCCTCTCTCTCTCTCTCTCTCTCTCTCTCTCTCTCTTTACTCCAGTGCCGTTTCATTCCCTATGTACCTTCTGGTCTGTTACCCTGGTGCTGTAAAACATAGACGCCTGAATTGTGCATTAGGGCAACATGATTACATCCATCAATCATGTCAGAGAATTTGGAAATGATGGTTTAATGTACCTTTTTAACTACATGTAACTTTGTTGCTGCCTCTGTACATATTTTGTGCCATCGATATGAAATGCACGAAAAGGAAGGGTGGAAAAGAGAGCAAAAACCCATTGTGTTTTTTCCCTGTCATTAAGCTGTGCCTGGGAGATGATGTGGAAGCCGTATGTGGTCCAGGGGAAGTATTTATGGCCCTGCTTGAATCTGGTTGGGCTTCGCTGATAGCTGAGATAATGGGAGCGAATGGGATGCAGCGAGCTGTTCTAATGGCACCAACAAGACATGGGAACAGCCAGGATAAATAAATGTTAGCCATTTTCTCTACTCCACGCCATTTGCATGTTCCATCATTAAAGCTGCTTAAAGAGTTCCGATAATAGAATAATAATAAAAGAACCGGTTGCATTTAAAACGTGTAAAGCAGGTCTCTAAATTTTCCTAATGCATTTAATGCAAAGGCTCCGCGTTTCATTTGAATCGTGGAGTTGTGTTCGGTTGAAGATAGCGGGAGCTTTAATTTTAATTTGTTTTAATTCTGACACTTATGCTCCAGTGGCTTTTCTTGTGAAATGGGGATGAATACAAACAAGATTTCACTTCATTAAACAGCAACAAACTGTACGGAAATTGCACTTACTTATGGAAATGGATTTTAAGCATGCAAAGCATTACTTGCTCGGTCTACGCTGAAATTTGAAAAACATTACAGGGTGAGCCTATTAGCTCTGACAGAGTTGAGCACAATTACTGAATGGGGGGGATCAAGGTACAGCTAAACCCATGGTGATAAAAAGTGACAAGCTATTAGGGAAGTATATTGACCTTAAAAAGCACTTAATTTAATAAACCATGGTTTGCACAGGTGGCATTACTCTGAGACTGGCATGAGCAAAGACAATGAAAGAAATATCACTTTTTTACAGAGGTCTGTTTTACTGTTAAATTTAATTAATGTGTGGTTAGTATCCAGACCTTTTTATATTGTAATTTAAAGATGAGTTTGCAGAATATTCTTCACATCTATATTTTATAAGTCTTTTTAAAAAGTTGCCGGTATAGTAATACAGAATTTCAGATTTTTGCACTAGTAATATTTTACACAATATAACATATATACACAAACATTCTTAAATTTAGAAATAGTCAAAATTACACTGTATGGGTCAAAATTATCGATTTGGAATAGGCATTATTTATTTTGGAAGTTCCTACTGTAAATATAACAAAACCCAATATATGATTAGTAATATGCATAGCTAAGAACAACATTTGGATGATTTTAAAAGCAATCTTTTCAGAATTTAGATTTTTTTTTAACCCTCAGAATCAAAATAGTTGTCTCTTTGCCAAATAATGTCCTATTCTAAAAAGGTATAAATCCATGGAAAGCTTATTTATTTCTGGTTTTGAGGTCCAAGGTCACTTTTTTTAATGTAATGTTTAAACTCAACAACGTGTTTACAAAATAAAAGTATGAATATACGGTTAAAGTCAGAAAAATTAGCCCCCCTTTAAATGTTTTCTTTTTTATATATTTCCCAAATTATGTTTTATCGAGCAAGGACATTTTCACAGGATGTTTGATAATATTTTTTCTTCTGAAGAGACTTATTTGTTTTATTTCGACTAGAATAAAAGCAGTTTTTCATTAAAAAATAAAAACATTTAAGGTAAAAATTATTAGCCCCTTTAAGCTATATACATTTTTTCAATAGTCTGCAGAGCAAACCATCGTTATAAAATAACTTGCCTAATTACCCTATCCTGCCTAACTAACCTAGTTAAGCCTTTAAATCTAGTAAATATTATTTACTGTCATCATGGCGAAGAAAAAATAAATCAGTTAATAAAATTCAGTTATTAAAACTATTATGTTTAGAAATGTGTTGAGAATCTTCTCTCTGTTATACAGAAATTGGGGAAAAAATCAACAGGGGGGGCTAATAATTCTTACTTCAACTGTATTATTAATGTTTTTTGAAACTCATCTAATCTATTTTTTATTATCAGTGACAATTGGAACCAAGATGTTTGCCTTTCAGTTGTAGCATTTGTTTTTGAGAATAAAGGGTTGGTGACTTTAAAGCCTTTGTTTACCTCTCAATGTTATCTGCATTTTCAGTATCTGTGGAACTGGAGTTAGCTGGACTGTAACAATGGACTTTTCTTCTTTTACCTGAAGCGGCGTTCAAAAGCACATGTTGTTCTTTATGCTTGAGGTAAGGCTGCAATTTATTTTTATTATTGTTATTATAGGCAATTTTTACATTTTCAGTTGTGTAGTCTGTCAACATATTTACAGTGTATTGCTTACAGAACTGCAAGTGATCCAATAATATTTTCATACCTAGTAGCAATGACCTCCGTGAAGTTGGCACCCCATAAAAACAAATAATCCCCAAAACTATGCCATTCGTTTGTGCTACATTTGTGCTGATTTGTGCCGCAAAAACGAACGTTTGTGCTGGTTTGGGGTCTGAGATATTAAGCATTATTTTTTTAACCGTGTGACGTCACTCTCCACCCCATGTTGCGCAATTGACTTCAAAACAGCACAGGTCGTTTGTGCTCGGTTTGTGCTGGTTTGTGCCGTTAAAACGAACACGGTATCTGTTTTCCTCTTTTAGATATAAGCAAAATATTTCGGGAGCCGTGACGTCACTCTCCACCCCATTTCCTCCAAATCGCACAACACTGGTATCATTCGTTTGTGCTGGGTTTGTGCTGGTTTGTGCCGTTAAAATAAACACTTTATCTATTTTCGTTGTTTAGATATAATCAAAATATTTCGGGAGCCGTGACGTCATTCTCCACCCCATGTTGTCTAAATCACACCAAACTGGTCTCATTCGTTTGTGCTCGGTTTGTGCTGGTTTGTGCCGTTAAAATAAACACTTTATCTATTTTTATTGTTTAGATATTGCCTTATCAAAACATTTCGGGAGCCGTGACGTCACTCTCCACCCCAGGTTGTCTAAATTGCACAAAGCAGGTGTCATATGTTAGTGCTGGATTTGTGCTGGTTTGTGCCGTTAAAATAAACGCTTTATCTATGTTTATTGATTAGATATTGCCTAATCAAAACATTTTGGGAGCCGCGACGTCACTCAGCGCCCCATTATTTCCTCTAAATTGCACAAAACAGGTGTCATATGTTAGTGCTGGATTTGTGCTGGTTTGTGCCATAACAATTAACACTTTATCTATGTTTATTGATTAAATATTGCCTAATTAAAACATTTCGGGAGCCGCGACGTTACTCAGCGCCCCATATTTCCTCTAAAATGCACAAAACAGGTGACATTCTTTAGTGCTGGATTTGTGCTGGTTTATGCCATTAAAATAAACACTTTATCTGTTTGTATTGTTTAGATATTGCCTAATCAAAACACTTTGGGAGCCGCGACGTAACTCTATATTGCACAAAACAGGTGTCATTCAATTGTGCTGGTTTTGCCATTTATAAACACTTTATCTGTTTTCCTTGTTTGGATTTAACCAAAATATTTGGTTAGATTTGTGCTGGTTTGTGCCATGGAAATGAACAACAGATATTTATATTTGTGTACAAATATGTTACTTTCGTTTTTGCTCGTTTGTGCTGCAAAAATATTATTTGTAAAAAAATTATATCAGATCATTAAGAGGTCTCTCCACCCCAGTTGCTACATATTTACTAAAATAGTCTCGTTATGTGCGTTTCATTTGTGCTGGATTGTACCTGAAAGTTTCGTTAGTGTTGCTTCTTTTATTAAAATATTGAATGAAAGATAATGATATCAGCTACCCGCATATTTTAAAATATTTAAATTTGTTTGGGCTGATAGAAATTTTGTTTAAGATGCTTTATTTTTTTTTAGATAGCCTAGGCCAAGGTTATTCTGAGATCTTTTTATTATTAGAAAAAGCATGAAGGATGCGAACATCATTTTGACAGATTTAATCCAAGTAAAAGGGCTTGGCCAATATAAAGATAATTGGCTACAACCCTGCTTTACTTATCTACTTCGTTTTAGTCTCATATGAGTAGCCAGCATGCTTAACGATAGAGGAAAAATGTTTAAAAAATATATATAGAATTTTTATTAGTTTTATTTATTAATTTTATAAAAATGTATTAATATACATTTTTTTACCTGTTTAACCATGCTGCGATTTTCTCTTAAATACTCTTATCATCTGGTCGTCCATATTAGGCTGCTTTCGTATTTAAACTAGCACCCTCAACTTTTCTGTTGTGGTAGGTAGGCCTACCACTTTTAAGTAAAGCAGCTTTAGTTAACTTATTTAGTCAGTATTTATTTATTTTATGGGGAAAAATAGATTATAACACACGCAAACACATAGCTATGCGTTTTCTACAGATAAGTTTTGGTTTTCGTGATTGTGTTGTTTGTCATACAGTAAAAGAACAATGTCCAAATGGCAATAAAATAACAATAAATAATTGATTAATTAATTACAATTAATAATAATAATAACAATAACAACAATCATATAAAATATTTACATTCACTTAATTGGTAAACACTGTGCTTTTTTATCACGGGCTGTAGGATGTTATTTTGACCATTTTGATTCGGTTTAATAAAAGATAAACATGTAATATTTTGTTATATTTTAGTTATCCTTAGTCTTCTTATTATTGTCATTATTATTAATATTATTATATTTATTTTATATTTAATAACTTGTAGACTCTTTAAACAATGAGGAAATAACTAAAGTTTTTTAATTCAAGGCCCAGACAGCTTGTTTTGTAATTTAATGCCGGCTATAGGCTACCACCTGAAGGACGGTTATACGGCGTGTTGTGATGTCGGCCGTCACCGGAGAAAATTAATTTAAACTTTAAAACTTTAGTTTTTTGGACTTTTGTTTGAAAGCTTTAGTGGCACTGTAGCTGTCCAAGGTACTGTTGTATAATTTAAATTATAGCCTATATATGCACCAATAAACAAGTCGAATAAATGAATGAATGAATGAATGAATGAATATAGATTCTTAAATGTTGATATTGTTTTTGCTAATAAAAAAATAACAAATATTAAACAAAAATTTAATAAAAATAAAATGAGCAATTTTGAATATTTATACAATTCAGTTAAATATAAACTGGACATTTTTGGGGACATGTAATTTCTCTGTGATCTTTAATATATACTGGGTAGCTATATTTTCTAAAATCTCAACCAGGAATTGCTTTAATATGAATATGCTTTACATCCTGATATGCTGTTGTTTCATTTTCATTCTTATTTCACTTGAAAAAATCGGTACTTAATGTTTGAATACTAAAATAAATAACAGCCATTGTTTAAATGCTTATTTTACCAACAAAATGTATATTTTATATTTTTATCAACTTTTGATATAAAACCTCTGTGTAATTTATTGATTGTTAAAAATGAAATAATTTAAGTGCTATATTTTTTAGTGAAAGTGCACGCTTATTTTGCCCAAGGCCTCTCAAAAAATATATTTCTGCCACTATAATACAAATGCACTATTATTGTTTTATTATCATTGTTTATTTTTCCTTAATGTATGAAATTTTTGATAAATTTATTTCCCCTCCAATCATTTTCATTCATCACGTTAAATTTAGGTAATTTTCCCTCCAAATAAAATTGATTTGCTGTCTTACCTGGTTTGGCACGGAATGTGAGCCACATTCATAAAAAAACAGCTCAGCATAAAAAAGGGTCCGAACGATTGGAAAAGCGCCTTTTAAAGAGACAAACTATATACGAAAGTTGTTTCAAAAAGATATTTTTTCCAAGAAAAATATACGAATAATATTTTAGTTTGAGGCCAACTGTGCGGGTGGATGATTTTCAGTCAGTGGAAAGTAGGCCTATGAATTTAATATGCCTCATGTTGTATCACAATCTTCTGTCATATATCCCAATCTTCTGTCATATATTGGCAATTTTTTAATATGTCATAACACAAATGAGACTATTTTAGTAAATATGTAGCAACTGGGGTGGAGAGACCTCTTAATGATCTGATATAATTTTTATACAAATAATATTTTTGCAGCACAAACGAGCAAAAACGAAAGTAACATATTTGTACACAAATATAAATATCTGTTGTTCATTTTCATGGCACAAACCAGCACAAATCTAACCAAATATTTTGGTTAAATCCAAACAAGGAAAACAGATAAAGTGTTTATAAATGGCAAAACCAGCACAATTGAATGACACCTGTTTTGTGCAATATAGAGTTACGTCGCGGCTCCTAAAGTGTTTTGATTAGGCAATATCTAAACAATACAAACAGATAAAGTGTTTATTTTAATGGCATAAACCAGCACAAATCCAGCACTAAAGAATGTCACCTGTTTTGTGCATTTTAGAGGAAATATGGGGCGCTGAGTAACGTCGCGGCTCCCGAAATGTTTTAATTAGGCAATATTTAATCAATAAACATAGATAAAGTGTTAATTGTTATGGCACAAACCAGCACAAATCCAGCACTAACATATGACACCTGTTTTGTGCAATTTAGAGGAAATAATGGGGCGCTGAGTGACGTCGCGGCTCCCAAAATGTTTTGATTAGGCAATATCTAATCAATAAACATAGATAAAGCGTTTATTTTAACGGCACAAACCAGCACAAATCCAGCACTAACATATGACACCTGCTTTGTGCAATTTAGACAACCTTTAGTGGAGAGTGACGTCGCGGCTCCCAAAGTGTTTTGATTAGGCAATATCTAAACAATACAAACAGATAAAGTGTTTATTTTAATGGCATAAACCAGCACAAATCCAGCACTAAAGAATGTCACCTGTTTTGTGCATTTTAGAGGAAATATGGGGCGCTGAGTAACGTCGCGGCTCCCGAAATGTTTTAATTAGGCAATATTTAATCAATAAACATAGATAAAGTGTTAATTGTTATGGCACAAACCAGCACAAATCCAGCACTAACATATGACACCTGTTTTGTGCAATTTAGAGGAAATAATGGGGCGCTGAGTGACGTCGCGGCTCCCAAAATGTTTTGATTAGGCAATATCTAATCAATAAACATAGATAAAGCGTTTATTTTAACGGCACAAACCAGCACAAATCCAGCACTAACATATGACACCTGCTTTGTGCAATTTAGACAACCTTTAGTGGAGAGTGACGTCACGGCTCCCGAAATGTTTTGATAAGGCAATATCTAAACAATAAAAATAGATAAAGTGTTTATTTTAACGGCACAAACCAGCACAAACCGAGCACAAACGAATGAGACCAGTTTGGTGTGATTTAGACAACATGGGGTGGAGAATGACGTCACGGCTCCCGAAATATTTTGATTATATCTAAACAACGAAAATAGATAAAGTGTTTATATTAACGGCACAAACCAGCACAAACCCAGCACAAACGAATGATACCAGTATTGTGCGATTTGGAGGAAATGGGGTGGAGAGTGACGTCACGGCTCCCGAAATATTTTGCTTATATCTAAAAGAGGAAAACAGATACCGTGTTCGTTTTAACGGCACAAACCAGCACAAACCGAGCACAAACGACCTGTGCTGTTTTGTAGTCAATTGCGCAACATGGGGTGGAGAGTGACGTCACACGGTTAAAAAAATAATGCTTAATATCTCAGACCCCAAACCAGCACAAACGTTCGTTTTTGCGGCACAAATCAGCACAAACGTAGCACAAACGAATGGCATAGTTTTGGGGATTATTTGTTTTTATGGGGTGCCAACTTCACGGAGGTGTAGCAATGATGTTTTTAAGGTGCCCACAATGTATTTAACTGAATTTGAAGATGTTTACATCAGTTCCAATTGAAATTTCACACTCACCAACAAATGTTTTTCTTTTTTTGTATACCAAAAAATCACAGGAATGTAAATCATAACTATAAATAACACACAGTATAAATCTCACGTTAGTTATTGAGGGAGACTCTGACAGTAAAACTTTTAACACAGAAATTGTTGAACTTTGAACCAACCTTAATGCACCATCCACCTTTAGCTGGCGTTTAGATCTGAATGATCTCGGGGAGGTCCAACATGACTTCCCAGATCCTTTGAGATGCTAGCAGACAAGCATAAAGAAGTCCCCTTGCTCTTTTTTTTTTTTTTTGTCCTCCCTTCTCATGTCATCTTGTGCTCGGTCTAATCTCCCAAGCGTTTGAGGCCAGAATACCACTGGAAGTGAATAGAAACTTCAGCCTTATTGTTTATGTGCTTCTCAGTGTGACCGCTCTTTGTGTCCCCTACCTTGTTTTGTTTTTCATGCTACTTAACAGTGACATTGAATACCATGTGTGTTTATCTGTCTTCAGTGCGTTAATCTGTTTGCATTACTGCTGGTATTCTGCTAGTCCCATTATATATTAGAAAAGCAATTATCACTTCATTATACGTGGAAGGTGTTAACACAAGTCATAAGACTAAGCCATCTGTTGAATTATCTTCTCTGTGTCCTCTCGATGCCATCCGCTAAACAACGCTTCTCACCAATTAAGGTTATACTTGGTAATTTAACTTTGAAAATGGGAAGTGTTCTGTTGGCTCTCTAATAATAGCAATGCATATGGCGATTATTTAGACTTTTTAATGAGAGAGATGGCCCCTTCAATTTGTCTTTGAGATCTGGAAAAGGCAGATTGGAGCCCGAGGACTCAATTCACCTGAGCATTTGTTAGAATCGGAGGCTTTTTTTTTTTTTTTTTGCATGCGATGGCAGACGTTATAACATTTTGGCCTATTTTTGTAATCTGCTGTGGGATTGTATGACAGAATGATTTCACCATTTTTCCCCCCAGTTACATTTGTCGCTTTCTCTGCGTTGTTATTTTTGTAAAGGTCAAATATTTGCATGCTGGTACAGTTTAATTCAGCGTATCAGAGTAACCAGGTCGGGTGATATATTTCATGAGGCAGTTATTTTGTCAGAGTTAAGTCAATCTGCTGTTTTCTAAACCCTGTAAAAATATAAATATAGCCTTAGTGGCAATCGTCACACGTGATCGCTGTGAAAAATAGTCCTCTAGTACTTAATTTGAAGTGCAGCACTGATATGTCAAAGAGCCTGTCATCAACTTAGCCTCATCTCACTCTGCAAAATCAATAAATCAGTGCCGTAATTGGGCTGCTTTAACATGTTTTCTGTTTTGAATCACACGCTGGGGTAATTTGAAACTGAGCAGTCATAAGCTAACATCTTGAATTATGTGACATTTAGGCGTCTTCAGCCTCTTAAATCGGAGACGAAGGCATTAAGACAGATAAGCGCATCTCAAAATCAACTGGATTTAAAGCTAAATGCTTATTTTTCATGCCCGCAGTTCATTTAGTTTAACACATTCTATCCAGTCGGAGCTGAGATGTTTTTAACGCTGATACGAACAAGATTTGTAGCACTTTATTTTTAAAGATGATGTTATCGCTTTAGCTGTGCATATCCTTCTGATTTAGAGATTTAACAGCTTAATACTGCTTACCTTATTCCGATAAGTGAGGGATATGCTAGGCTCTAGGAATAAGAGCATGAGAGGGAACTCACATTTTATAAAATTAGCATCATGTTTTGTAGACGTGATGATATTCAATAAAATAATAATGAATTTATATTATATAAAAAAAATGCTTAATTCCATACATAATTATTTATTTTTTATACTTATAATAGGAATAGTTCTATTGCTGTATTCACGGTTGTATTTGAAGACTTAACAGGCAACTTATTTTAAACCATAAAAATGTTCACAGTAATTCTGCCTACAACACGTTAGAGATATTGATTTTTAAATATGTTCTGATTCTTTATAGACCAATTATAAGGCACCATCTGTTAACATTAGTTTAACTAAACTATTGTATTTTTGTGTTGTATTTCTTAAACTATCATTAACATAACTTTAGTAACAAATGCAACTGCTTCTCACTATTGATTTTAAATGTACACAACTTATGAAAATGATGACATGAGGCTCTGTTGGGTAGTTGCGCTGATGCTTGTAGATGGTCCCAGTTAGGCCTGCCACGATATCTATTTTTTGTTGTATGATATATTGCACCAAATATATTGTCATTTCAAGACCGTTGTATGCCACTCATTATATAATGCCAGAATGACAACATAATATCATCACAATGCAAGTACACTCTTCCAAAGAACACATCATATCTTATTCTTAAGGATATATCATTTAATTATAGTTATTTTAACAATTGAATAACCAGGCACTGAAATCAGAATGTGAAAACGCATATCCTTAATAAATAAATAAATATAGAGATATTTGCTATATTTACCAGATCTATTTTTAGTTGTCGCACACACATGAAAATATACCAAAGTAATTTACTGTATAGTAAATATGCTAGAATTGTTTTTTTATGTATGGGCGATATATATTGCATCATCAAAAATGATTGAGGTCATGTCCATGTGTTGTGCGATAAGTCGATACATTGATTATTGCGACAGGCATAGTCCCCATTTACCAACACTTGTTTGGGTTTTTAATTTTTTAGCCTCTTTAAAAGAATGGCATTGTTTTAAATGATGAAACAGGTTTGTGGTGTTTCCTGTTTTTGATGGCACGAGTCATCTGTACAGTTTGCAGTGCATGTTGCTCTGTTTTATGTTGGATTGCAAAAAACTATGAAGCTCCAGACTGTTTAGTGACGTTTCTTGTCAACATTGTCTGTGACTGTGACCATATTATTATTCATTCATTCATTTTTTTTTCGGCTTAGTCCCTTTATTAATCCGGGGTCGGCACAGCAGAATGAACTGCCAACTTATCCAGCACATGTTTTAGGCAGCGGATGCCCTTCCAGCTGCAACCCATCTGTGGGAAACATCCATACACACTCATTCACACTCATACACTATGGACCATTTAGCCTACCCAATTCACCTGTACCGCATGTCTTTGGAATAGGGGGGAAACTGAAGCACCCGATAGAAACCCACGGGAATATGAGGAGAACATGCAAACTCCACACAGAAATGTCAACTAACCCAACCGAGGCTCGAACCAGCGACCTTCTTGCTGAGAGGCGACAGCATTACCTACTGTGCCACCGCGTCACCACTTTATTGTAATTTTTTTCCTGCTGAAACTTTTCTTACTGACGCTGTATGGCACTGTATACTACGTGTGGCATGTGGAAGTGCTGGCTGCAAAATGCCTGCGCGTTACACATAGTGTATAAACATTATCAAACTGTCACTATTACTTTATCGAAAAAGTGTATATCGTCATAATTATCGTTATCGAATTATTGTCCAGCCTTAATTTTACTTAAATTTAATCTTTAAACTGTGTTTACTCTGTCTCCTGTTCAGCTGGGTACTCTGAACATCTATCTACAATAAAGAAATGCAAAAAAATATATATATTTTTTGCAGCTTATTACAATATATTGATTATACCATATCGTAATAAAAGCTTTAAGTGTTGTCAACTGAAATATTTCATAGCCATATACCTCGATTTATAACATTGTAGTTTTTTAAAAAGAAAATCTGACTTAAATTATTAAACATTTACAAGCTTTTAAGTACATGTTTAGATTGTGTTGTGATTTTAATTTAAAGAGCCCATATTATACATGAAATAGGGTCATATCCTGGTTGTAAGGGTCTCAAACAACAGTCTAATATGCATGCAAGGTCAAAAAACACTTTCATGGTCTTATAATCTGCATTTATTTTTAGCTAATTATCCCAGCGACTCCTGTATGAATCGTCCAGTGATTCATTTGTTCCCAAACCCCTCCTTAGCGCGGAGCTAATCTGCGCTGATTGGACCGATGACAGTCTGTCGTGATTGGTCGACTGCCTTCAGTCAGAGAGGGAAATGGCCAATAGTTAATCAGCAATTTAAAAAGTAATCACAGTTCATACACGCTCGATAGTGTAGGCGTGGAGTTTAGCTGCCACACTATGGCGAGTGGATAGTGCCACGGATAACCGAACGAAGGAGACAGTCGTGTACTCGCCATACCACACACACACAAAAACACACACACACCTCCGGATGACAACGCTCCCGCTTCCGCCCGCACCCGCCAGGTTTTAGCCTGAGAACCCGCTCCGTTTTCTGCCCGCCGCGCCCGGTCCCGCTAGAGCGGAGAACACAACCAAAAATCACCCAGTATACAGTCCAGACAGCCAAGTATAAACACACACACACAGCACAAAGCTCGTTCGTTCATTCGTTCGTTCGCTCTCTCTCTCTCTCTCTCTCTCTCTCTCTCTCTCTCTCTCTCTCTCTCGCTCTCTCTCATACGCGCGCGTGCGCACTAACACACACACAAGCACCACGCAGACTCTCTTTCTAATTCGCATAGCAATATCCGTGATATTGCTAGACAGCCCGCTCCCGTCCCAAATTAAACCCGTTACCGACCGCTCCCGCGATTTATTCGGAAATTTATTCCCGCGGCTGTCCCCGCGCCAGATTTCTGCGGCGCGGGAATAAATTTCCGAATAAATCGCGGGAGCAGAACTCTAGCACGGAGCTCCATAAACAAACAGCACGCGTCGCGTTTTTAACGTGACTTTGCACGCGATAAGATAATATATCCAGTTAACCTGATACAGTACACGCGGTTACAAGTAACAAATCACAACTAAATACATTTGCAAGCTAGAGTAAACGAGGCAACAACTTTAACCGCACGTACTTACACTTGAGAAATGGAAGAAACCCATCCTGACGTCCATCAGTTACTCTTTACTGATCCTTCCTTTAACAAACTCAGATGAAGTATTCTTTGTAGCATGTAGCTTCCAGAAGTTTCCAACTGCTTGGCTATAATGCTGATGTTTCATCTTTGGGTAGAGACTCAATATAATGTCCATCTGCAGTGTTACTTCAATCGACCGGCATGTTTGTGTGCGTGTGTTTGTGGGTGTGCGTGTGTTTGTGGGTGTGTGTGTGTGTCTGGGTTCCTGCGTCAGAGGGCGGGGCCTCAGGTTTGAAATCTCCCGGGTTTGCGCGTGCACGTGAATAACTTTGTTTCGTTCGTACGTCATGGCGAAACACCTAATGAGTCGGTATCAAGGCGACTCGTTCGAAGCACTATGAGTCGACTCTTTTATAGATGAATCAACCGTTTTAAACACTGTATTCTTACAGATTTAAGCCTTAGCTGGATACTTCACTTCACTTAGAGCTGTGTTACACACTACATGGAGGGGAATTTTCAAAAACCCATAATATGGGCTCTTTAACATTTGTGCACCGAAGGAAAAGCTTAAATCAATATTTTGATTGTAACATATCGTGAGCTTTAAGGGTTATGTCAACAGGAATAATTGATACCGTCGCATGTCTAGATTTAAAACATTTTAGATCATATTTTAAAAGAAAATCTAAAACTATTAATCATTCACAATCTTGCAAACACTACATGTTAAGATTGTGGTGTAATGATTTTAATTTAACATTTGTACACTGAAGGAAATTAGTAAATAATAAAAAATATCCTCGTTATTTGATATCTATAAAAATAGCCACTATTGATGAATAAAAAAAGATACATAATGAAGCTGCTGTTGCGATTTCAAAGAAAAGCGACTGCAGTTCATCTCTGACTGGGATGGAAAGGCTTCCTCTCAGCATCTTGCCGTGTGTGAGTGTGTATTGACAGCTCAGATGGGAAGCTGGCAGAGGAAATGGCCTCATTTGTTTCCTATGGCTCAGTAATGGCAAATCACCTCTTAGGGGCAGTCAATTGACAGACTCCAATCCTAGTGTGCAAACATCCATGAGGATTTTATTGGCTTCCTCTTCAACTCCTCCACCTAATGTGGTTAGCCCAATGAGGCCCAAAAGTTGTAAAGGTATTGCAAAAAAAAAAAAGAAAAAAAAAAAGAAGAAAAAAATCAATCACCTGCCGTCCTCGCAAGTTCTGTTTTAGGACATATTGTTTCAATAAGGACATTAGTCAGACTTGTTGTGTTCCGCAAAAGGAGACGTTTTGTCAGTTCTCCAGGAGTTAGTGTTTTTAAGGTGGATTTTTTGTATAATCCCTTTAAGTGCACAATAGCTCACGACATTCATCATTCTGTCTTAAGCTCTTTCGAAAAGGGAAAAAAGTTTTTCCAAAATCTTCTGTGTCGTCTTAATGAACAGGTGTCTACATAACACAGCCCACCTCACAGATGGCTATATAATTAGCATTCATTATGGCAGCCTCTCCAAGGCCAAGATCTGTGTGGCCAAAAAGACTCGCTAACCTTCTCACCTTCAAGCAGACCCTGCCTGTGGGAGGCCGACACTTCTTTTTTTCTAAGTCCGGACAAGATCGGGGGCCCCTTTCATAAGGTGTCATTTTAATGCTTGAGCATTACTGAGACATGAATTTAAATTCCTTGGAGGTGAAGGTCTCCTTGGTAGATTTTAAATATCAGGGCATAGGCATAAAATGTGAAATAAGGAAATGTGCTGAACTTAACTGCATATTTCGTAACAATATAAATCATGTTACTATTCGGTTTGATACATAATCATATATGATATATGTATATTTTTTACAAACCCCAAAATAATACGTTATAAAATTACTTAAAAGACAAGTTATAAACTGTCATTAATGGGTTTGAAAAGGCAAGGGCACAATAAAAGTGCACACTGATGACTACACTTAATTAATTTATCTATTTATTATCCTTTTAAGTAAATGTATTTTATAAAGTATTTTTTTAGTAATCGAGTTAATTAACAATTGCACATGAAAGCTCAAATGTTGGAATTTTTGAGTTAGCATATTTAAGTGCTTTATTTGATGTTTAATTAAATCAGTTGAAAGCACTTTATAATGTACTTTTTTTTAGTTAATAATGTACCATAGTTAATTCAAATATTAATAGGTAAAGTGTGTAGTTAGTTATAATGATTGAAAATATGTCTAAACATTTATGTAAATGTTCAACATTAACATTTCAATTTGATGGAACCAAGCTAACTAATGTATACCTAAACAACAAATAGCAATATGTTTAATAATCAATCTCAATATAGATAAATTAATAAACTTTGTAACAAATATGCTTACCAATGCCAACCATTTTTGCAAGTGTTACAAATCGATCTAAACATTTTATTTTAGCTGAACTATACACAATATGGTTAGCTGTATTTATATAGCTAGATGGATGGATGGATAGATAGATACAGTAGATAGATAGATTGATAGGCTCAAATAACATATGCTGTTTGTTAAAACTACATATTTAAAATTAGCTAAACTAAAGACACGCTGTCATGACTAACTGCTAAAAATAATTTTTACAGTGAAGTTATAATGATTGAAAATGTCTTAAACATTTATGTAAATTTTCAACATTAAAATTTGAATGTAATGTAATTAGGTAGCAATTATAATTTAATGGAGCCAAGCTAACTTACATAAACGTAAACAATGAATAGCAATATGTTTATTAACTATAACTAATCTTAATAAATATTAATTAATAAACACAGTGACATATGCCAACCCAAGCTAGCCATTTTTGCAAAGTGTTACAAATCAGTCTACTCATTTTATTTTGGCTTAACTTTACACAATATAGTTAGATAGCTGTATTATAGACATATTATAGATAGATATATATTTGCAGTATAGATAGATAGATAGATAGATAGATAGATAGATAGATAGATAGATAGATAGATAGATAGATAGATAGATAGAGAGGCTCTCAATATTAGCATCTGTTTATTTAAATAACATTTATTTTGAATATTTATATGCTAGTACATTCTACAAACAAATGACCAGTAACACATTTTAAAGTAGAAAGACACAATTACTTTCTTTTTGTTGTATTCAGTTTCTTTAGTTTTTAAATGCTGAAAGTGCTGTTTAAAATACCATTTGAAATTATTAAAGCAACATTTCAGTTAATAATATAGCACTTGTGTTTCATCCCATTTACACCGGAACCAAGCGTTCACGCCGTGTCTCCCAGAGCTTAAAACAATAGAGTTTCCTCCTGGCGTCCCGGTCGTGGCAGTAGCGGTCAGGTCATTCCACGAGCATGTCAGCTTTCATGCCTGACTGCGTCTGTTGTGGGCCGATGGGGGTGGGCCAGAGAGCACGAGCAGGCCTGTAATTTTCTCCACTTAGAAATGAATTCCATCTAATCTCATTTCACCATGTCAAACGGCACTGTGACATGCTGTTTTCTTCAGTAACATTTGGTTATGCTGCAGCAGTCGACTGCCCTCCTGATGCAGCCTGACACCCTCTGGTTATTAAAAACTGTTTGCACTTTGCGATATCGTATGATGTGGGTTAAATGCAGAGCAATAGAGAGACTAAATAAACCCTCTCTGTTTTTTAGTTTCATCAGCTGATGTCTTGTGTTGTGTATAGCTTGTCTTTGCGTTCAGGTTAGGTTGCCTGTCACTGGGAAATGAAGTTAATGGCTAATCCAGGTTGTGTTTTTTTTTTTTTTTTTCTTCGGTTCTTGTGACCTGTCTGGAATTGCCCTTTTTTGTTTAAAAGCATCTATTCTATTCTATTCTATTCTATTCTATTCTATTCTATTCTATTCTATTCTATTCTATTCTATTCTGCATATTGTTTCATACTTTTTTTACTAATCAATTATAACGATTATTTCAATTACAGTATATTTATATTTTATTTTCATGCACATTTTTATATATATTTTTTTACTAATTATTAATCACATAGTTTATTCTAAATACAGATTATTATTATCAGCATTATTATTATTATTATTATTATTATTATTATTATTATTATCATTATTATTACTACTATTATTATAATTTTTATCAGGGCCTGACATTAACTTTTTTGATTACCAGCCACTGTGGCTAGGAGTTTTCCAACATTGCTTGCCACTCGCCATTTTCACTAGCCACAATTTTGTTGATAGGAAAATATAAATTACATGCATAAACTTTAACATTGAGCAAATGGGTTGTGGTTTCATAGTGTTGCATTGCAATTAGTTTTAATTCTCTTTTCAGAGCTCAACACGAAAGATTTATTTTCTTAAATTTTATCACATTTTCTCTGACCATACCAAATATATATATATATATATATATATATATATATATATATATATATTTTTTTTTTTTTTAAATAATTATGCAAAAACAAGCAAAATATAGCTGTATACCATGCACTTTTTATTAAAAAATTTTTTTTCTTAAAAAAAAAAACAAAAAAAACTTTTAACATAAAAAAATTTCATATATATATATATATATATATATATATATATATATATATATATATATATATATATATATATATATATATTTTTTTTTTTATTTATTTATTTATTTTAAATAATTATGCAAAAACAAGCAAAATATAGCTGTATACCATGCACTTTTTATTAAAAAAATTTTTTTCTTAAAAAAAAACAAAAAAAACTTTTAACATAAAAAAATTTCATATATATATATATATATATATATATATATATATATATATATATATATATATATATTTTTATAATTATGCAAAAACAAGCAAAATATAGCTGTAAACCATGCACTTTTTATTAAAAAAAATTTTTTTCTTAAAAAAAAAAACAAAAAAAACTTTTAACATAAAAAAATTTCATATATATATATATATATATATATATATATATATATATATATATATATATATATATATATTACTAAGCAAAAGAAAGCAGGTTAAAAACAGGCACATTGTGTGATAAAGAACATATGATTGCGTGCACATGGTTAGGCTAATAATAATCTGTTCATAGAATGGTTAAAGCGTAAGTGCCAACTGCTGTTGGTTGCAAAAAAACATTTTTTCACATCACATCACATCTGCGCTCGATTGATCATCCTCTCATTTGGTGTTCACCTGCTTTCTTTTGCTCGCGTGTACACTGTTTGTCACTAGTACTGCTTCTTTATTGCACATTGCATATATGCATATTGGGCCATCCTTATTGTCGAACCCTGCTTTTAAGAACTACAATAAAAAAAAAATGTTTTTAATTCAACCAGCCAAAAGTGTTAGTAAGAGAGGCTGTCTAACCTGCAACAGCTGAAATCTACCTGCATTTGGCAGGTGATAATGTCAAGCTCTTATTATTATTATTATTATTATTATTATTATTATTATTATTACAATAGTAAGAAAAGGCTCTTTGTGCAGTGTACATTTAGAAATTGTGTTGGTGACAATTTTTATTAATTTGTTCACATTTTTTTTATCAGTTTCTAAGTGTGATAATAAACGATAATAAATAAAGAATGTTTTATTATGATAATAATAAAAATGTTAAGAAAAGACCATAATAAGAAGAAAAGACTGGGTTGTGGTGGTTGGTATTAATCCTTTTTTTCTTTTATTCTTCATTTCTTTTTTAAATTAAAGATAAAAATTAAATGTTTTTTTCTGCATTTATCAGTAGGGCTGTGCGATTAATCGAATCGCAATCGCAATTTGAAACGTTGCAATTAGCTAATCGAAAGAGGCTGCTGTATGAAATAATAAAAAAAAAATTATATATATATATATATATATGTATATATGTATTGTATAATTTACCCCACCCAGAGTAAATTAGTGACTTCCATCTGTGTGTGACAGTCTTACTATCCAATTGAGTGAGCACACTTTCGTTCTGCCCAATCAGAATTGCGTGACCTATTCTGAAAGCCCACAATAAAACAAAGTAACAGGATGTCATGCAAGTGGGATGATTGCGTCAACCGCTTCAGAAGCATTAAAAGACAAATTAATATTAAAGAAAAACCGCAGTAATATGGGATTATTTTGCTTTCAAGATCACAGACACTGAATAAAAACAGGTCATTTGTAAGAGCTGTCTCAGAATTGTTGCCACAGCACAAAGAAATAAAACAACTAGCACCTGAAAAAGCATTAGAGTTGGCTATGGAGCGTCTTGCTAAAAAGTCAACTAAAAGTATGGCTAGTGACACTCAATCTAGTAGCAAGCAACAGCAAAGTACAATTTTAGAGTTGTTTGCAGCTGTTACACCATATGAAAATACATAGGAGATAACTAACACCTTAACTCACTACTGTACTAATTTCTGAATGTTTATAAGCAAATTTGAATAAATGTTGGAGTAAGTTACTATGTTTTCAGTTCCTTTTTTTCAACTAACACACATTGAAGCTACGATACAGGATCTTCAACTGAAGCTTGACTACACAATTAAATCTCAAATCAAATCGAAATCCCAATATGTGTTTAAAACATTTGCAATTAGATATTTTCCCCAAATCGCATAGCCCTATTTGTTAGTAGTTGGTAAACATATATTTTTAGATATTCTAGCTTTATTTAGCTCTGTACCCAGCATGTAATTTATTCTAAATACAGTGAATTTTCTTTTATAATAACAGTAATAATAATAATAATAATATTAAGGCTCTTTCGTCTTCTTATTGCAGATAAATTTTTGTCCTTTTGTAATTTTCATGCTAAATGTAAATACAGTCAGTTTATTTAGAATAAAATACCCTTTGTGCCGTGCACATGTAGACATGGATTAAAAGAGATATTATACTTTGAGCAGCAAATACCAAACGCTTGCCATCTCTTTCAGTCTGCGTCTTCTACGGTGATTGCAGACACTCACCGAAGATTTCCCTTCACCTCACAATAAAGAAGTGCGCATTTAGGAGATGGAGTTGCAGACTCTTGAGTTATTTGCAGGGGTAATGTATTATTCTGTTCAAGTAATGATCAGGTAGTGTTAGATGAATGCGAGGTGTTCAGCTCCATTACTGGCCGCACATCAGTGAGGCATTATTACATTATCGCTGCTCCTTAGCAGGAGATTGGCTGTGTGACCAGGTTCTGAATACACTCCTAGTGCTCAGGCTGGCTGAAATTGCAGATTGGCTCATTGCTTTCAATGATAAAAAGTAAGAATCGCTAGTAAAAAAAGAACATGGACTCAGGCTGTTCCTCGGCTGTTTGTCAACTGAAGATGTTTGTGCATTAGAAGGAGGAATGTTAAACAGCTCAAGAGGATTTTCAGATGGATCAAGAGATCGAATTCACGCAAGTCTGAAAGGAAACACAAATCTTCAATACACTTCTTTTTTTGTATTGAATTGTGAATGGAAATAAAAGGCATGAAAGAAATAGTTCACCTAAAAATGGAAGTTCATCATTTATGCTGGCTTCACTTGTTACAAACATGTTTGAGTGTCTTTCATCTTTTGAACAAAAAGATATTTTGATGAATGTTGGAAACTACTAATCATTGATATCCATATAATTTTTTGTTTGTTTTTACGTCTTATTGATTTCTAAAACAATATAAGATATTTCGAATACTAAGAATCTTAATAAACACTTGAAAAAATACAGATTTACATTATGCCAATTGCATTTTAAAGAAAAAAAATACTGTAAAAAAAATTAATTAAACAAAACAGACTTTAAACACTAGAAAAATACAAAAAGGTGTTACATTATGCAATTTGAAATTTAAAGAAAAATTTGGTAATAAATAAAAAAGTAAATAAAATAAATAAATATAATAAATAAATAAACTGGGAAAATGTAAGGATGTACACATTGTAAGCTATTTTTTGACTTTAAAATATTATTTGTTTTTTTTGCTCAATAAAGATACAATTTTAGAATTCAAATCAATTTTATTTATTTATCTATTTATTTATTTTTATCCCCATTAAATATAAAATATATGAATTAAAGTCAATTAGAAAAATATCCAGTGTGGAGTTTTTTTTTCCAAAAATTTATCCTTGTGACTGAAAAACTTGCTTATATTATAATAAAAATGTTAACAGTGTAATGTATGCAAGCTTTAGAGTGGTTTATTCATTATTATTTTTTTTTGTTTTGGCTTAGTCCCTTTATTCATCTGGGGTCGCCACAGCAGAATGAACCGCCAACTTAACCAGCATATGTTTTACTCACCGGATGACCTTCCAGCTGCAACCCATTACTAGGAAACACCAATACACTCTCACATTTACACATACACTACGGCAAATTTAGTTTATTCAATTTATTTATACCACATGTCCTTGGGCTGTCGGGGAAACTGGAGCACTCGAAGGAAACCCACGCGAACACGGGGAGAACATGCAAACTTCACACAGAAATGCTAACTGACCCAGCCGAGACGTGAACCAGTGTCCTTCTTGCTGTGAGGCAAGAGTGCTAGCCACTAAGTCACCGTGTCACCTTCCAAATGACATTTTAATGAAAAAATAAAGTAAAACAATATTGAATAAATACAACATAAAAGAAAAAATTAAACAAAAACCAAAGAAAAAATTATATGAGGTTATAAATTGCAAGCTATTTTTAACTTTATTTATTTATTTATTGATTTATTTATTTATTTATTTATTTTATGGCCATAAAATATAAAATATATGAAGTCTTTTCCATAAATGTACACTTGTGAATAAAACATTTCCCCATTATAATCAAAAGATTAACAATGTTCTAAATGCAAGCCTTGGAGTTGTAATAAAAGAAAATGATGTCAAAATTATTTTAAAAAAATCAGCGTTCATATTTTTTTTTAAGGTACATAGTTCAGTCCTCCATAATACGAAAAAGGAAAAAAGAAAACCATAAAGACTTGGATGTCATTGACTTGGATGACTTGAATGTCATTATTTAAACATTCTTGAAAATAAATTCATAATACAGAAGTCATGGCTTGCTTATCGCTTTTATTTACTTATTCTTCTGTGTGGCCCCCTGGACCCTTGATGATCCTTAGGAGGGAAGGAAATCATTAAAACAAATTAGACTGTAAACATTCTAAAAAGCATTTGTCTTGGGGATCAATATGCTCTGCTGTTCTTTTCCTGGAGTCTATAGTGTGTTCAGACCATCATGAGGGAGATTATGAGAAGAGTTCTTTTTTTGGCTTACAGATGGACCAATAATTATTGACAGCTTGGAAACTAATGACTGAACTCCCTTTTAACCCCCTGCCCAGCTGTAATGGTATAATGAATAAACTTTTTTTTTTTTATTAAGCGTTAACTTGTGCATAAAAACACTTACAATGTTACACATTCAATTTTGAATTTATAATTATAATAAAATAAACATGTATTTTCATTTTACCGAATGCTTTGCGCTGTTGAATAAGCTGATTATTAGAAGTATGATTATTTTGGTGCATTGTTTTGTAGATTTATTTATCTTTCAATTGCAGTTGCTGAAAAAAAGATGCTCTGCTTTATTTGTTGGTATATACAGTGCCCAGAATATATAAGTAACCTCTTACAGATCTCTCTTTTAAATCACAATTTTCTATAGGATGCTATGAAATATGATAATTGTGTATTTGCTTTACATTAGTCAGTACAAAGCTATATAACGGTGCAAAAGTTTAAATATAAATGACGGGAAAAAAATTTAAATATTTAAAATTTAGTTGACAATTTGCAGTTTGTATTTTTTTTATTATTTATTAAATTTTTTTGCTTTAAAAAAAATGCTTTCTATTCATAAAGATGTCAGGGGACTTCTTCCGTTAATGAATATAACTGTTTAATAAAACTGTTTTGTTTAAATTCACCAAAACATACTGTCTCTATTCTGAGAAACGAAAAAAAAAAAAAAACGTTTTCAAAAGGGGTGTTCTAGTATATCAATACTAATATATAGAGGATGAAACCTGCAAAAACAATAAACTAATAAATAAATATGCAAAAAAAAAAAAATCCTCAAATTTCTGCATAAATATTTGCATATTTATTTTTTACTGCTTTAGTAAAAAATGAATATGCAAATAAAATAAAGAAATAAATGTATATAAAAATTCCTGCATAAATAAATAATTAAATAATTAATAGTGAGGACAGGTAAATAATTAAATAAACTACACAAATGTTGAGGGAAAAAGAAAATGCTAAATTGAAAGTTGACTTCCCCCAAAACAACCCCCCACCATCCTTAAATGTTTATTCGTTCTTGTAGTTCTGTATTTACCTTTCCTCAGCTCTACATGCTAATGAGAGCATGTGTATCACTCATCTATATATATATATATATATATATTTATATATATATATATATATATATATATATATATATATATATATATATATATATATATATATATATATATATATATATATATAATATATATATATAATAAACTTAACTAATTTTGACCCTTGTTTTCAGTATTTTTTTCTTTTTTCTTTTTTTTTCTGAGTTCTAGCATTAGCACCATAATTTTTTCCCTTCTCGTCCCCTTCATCACTGGACTAGACAGGTGATACTTAACTGTAAAAGTGTCCCATTAAATCAGCCAATATCACATGTATTCATTTCCTCCTCTTTGTACCTTTTAAGCTCATTTTCGGCAAAGATGAAAAGCCGAGAAGTGTCTTCTCCAGATAGGATTTAAGATAGGATTTAAAGCCCGAAGTAACCAAAGCTCTATTGTCATTTACACACAGTCCGGGCCCCTAACCTATTCCCCAGTTATACGGTTGAGGCCTATGAATTTGTGACACCCCCCCACCACATAATAAGTCTTAATGGCAACAAAATGACTCCTCTGTTTCATTCTGTTGTTATGTTAAAAACGGCTAACCCAAAATGACCACTCTCTGCATATCAGGCTGGGTTGTTTGCCTTGCTTTTGGTGGGCTGCAAGTTGGAGTTCCTTCTGTTCCCCATATGGCAGCATTGTCTTGGTAATGTGCTACAATGCCCCCCCTTGGAGCGTGCTGTGGGCCCTGCTGCTAGAGGATAAACTATTGGTTTCACTTTTTTCTCTCTCTCGGAGCCCCTGGAGGCAAGCCTGTGGCCTGGGGGACGTGCTGCTCTCTGGGCTTGGGGGGGGCTTGAGCGCGTGGCGGCCCAACACCCCCACCCAACACTGACAGAGAGGGCCCTTAGCCAACAGAAAACAACAGAGGAAAAACAACAAAAAAAGAAGAAGAGGGAGAAAGGACTGAAAGGAAGGATGCGTAGCTCTTGGGGGCTTTGAAAGGGAAAGCCAATCTTATTGTGTGCTGTTTGGAGGGAATTCAGCGTATTGGTTATTATAGGAGTGGATGTACTGTACATGTATTTATCCAGATTGTACAGTGTTTTTTTTTCTGTTTTTTATTTATTTATTTGTTTATTTATTTATTTATTTTTTTGTTTTGTTGCTGTAGAATTGTACTAATCAATACATTTTTTCTCAGCATCCTATTTATAATTGTTTAGTTGTTTCAATTTATTTACTATAACCATGTTCAAGTTATAGCGCGGTTTGAAAAAATTCAAGGTTTTAAAATCTTCAAAATTTTCTGCTATACCGTTTCTAAGGTATTAGGAAGATTTATTTATTGACTTTATTTTTATTTTTTATTTTTTTAGGACAACAGTATCTGCTGCAGAAAAAAAAAATCCAGATTTGCTGTTTTAAATTGTAAAGAAATCTTTGTTTTTGAAACAAATGAAGACAGCCGAAGTTAATGATTCATTTGAATTCTTTAGCCTGACATGTTTACTGCTCCAAAATATTTGAAATGTTTCCCAAATTTAAATGGATTGTGTACAAAGGGGAAGGGGTTTTTGTTTTTTACTCAGACATTTAAAAAGAATATATTTTAGAGCAGTAATTTCAATATTGTGATACCATATACTTTTGAAGTCAGAATTATTAGCCCCCTTTTGATTTAAAAAAAAAAAAAAAAAAATTCAAATATTTCCCAAATGATGTTTAACAGAGCAAGGACATTTTCACAGTATGTCTGATAATATTTTTTCTTCTGAAGAAAGACTTATTTGTTTTATTTCGGCTAGAATAAGAGCAGTTATTATTTTTAAAAAAACATTTTTGGGACAAAATTATTAGCCCCTTCAAGCTATTTTTTTCCGATAAACTATAGACCAAACCATCGTTATACAATAACTTGCCTAATTACTCTAACCTGCCTAGTTCATCTTATTAACCTAGTTAAGCCTTTAAATATCACTTTAAGCTGTATAGAAGTGTCTTGAAAAATATAAAGTAAAATATTATTTACTGTCATCATGGCAAAGATAAAATAAATCAGTTATTATAAATGAGTTATTAAAACTATTATGCTTGGAAATGTGCTGAAACAATCTTCCCTCCATTAAACAGAAATTGGGAAAAAAATAAACAGGGGCGCTAACTAACAGTGTCTGAAACTACAGTGTCGGAAACTAACTTTTCCATTTAGGGGGAATACAGAATATGGAAAAAATATGAAAAATGACCACAGGAAAATTCTCAGTTTCTCTAGGTTTACTAGTTAGGCTATGGTTATTTGTTTGAGTAAAATGTCGGTTTAGTTTTATTCTGTAAACTACCAATGATATGTCTTCCAGAATTGTGTGTGTGTTTTTTTTTTTTTGTCGTTTATTTGGTGGAGTTACCCTGATTTTACATACCTTAAGATTTGACAATTACTTAATTGTGTCTGTTTTCATATAGATCATAGATGTTTTCATAGATCAGCTGATTTTAATTGTTACTGTTAATAATCACAAAAGCTCTTTAACACTGTAAATTTACATTTTAAAAATAATCTAAAATTATTATTGTCTATACTGCTCTTATTCAATATAGTAAGAATGTTGACAAACCATGACATTATTTTGACATTTATTTTAGCTCAAGTATTATTATTGTTATTATTATTATTATTATTATTATTATTATTATCTTTATTATTGAAGCTGCAAAAATAAATATTTTATTTTACTTTAGTATGTTATTTATGATTAGAGAATTTGTGAGGGCACAGAATTCAGTCAGGGATTAAGCAGTCACCAAAACTTTTTGAGTGGTGACTAATCTAATCTGCTCTGATTGGCTCATTTTGCAATACATTTCTCTTAAATGCATGGTTTTGAAAGTTAAAGAGAACAAATCATCATAAATTTTACTGTAAAACATGTAAATTGACACCTTCAGAATACTCTGCCTAACTAGATTTTTATTTATTTGAGAAATTCCTTTCAGTGCAGGGCTTTGTGTATAGAATGGTATTAAATTAATGTTTATTTTCTTATTTTAGTGTTGTGTGTTACAATTTTGTGTTTTTGTATTAGTGTGCATGATGTTGCACTTTCAATATATTATTATTTACCTCAGCTAGTTATCTGCTTCATCACATGACTTTTTTTTTAATAATACCTTTCATATTATAAAGGTTTCAACTAAAAGTACAGCTTAGTCATGCTAAATCAGCAAGATTCATTTTCCTTTCGGCGTAGTTCCTTTATTAATCAGAGGTCGCCATAGTGGAATGAACCGCCCACTTATCTAGCATGTTTTACGCAGTGGACGCCTTTCCAGCCGCAACCCAACCCTAGGAAACACCCTTACACTCTTGCATTCACACACATACACTATAGCCAATTAAGCTTATTCAATTCACTTATATCGCATGTCTTTGGACTGTGGGGGAAACCGAAGCACCTGGAGGAAACCCATACGTACATGGAAAGAACATGCAAACTCCACACAAAAATGCCAACTGACCCAACCGAGGCTCAAACCAGCGACCTTCTTGCAATGCTGCAATCATGCTAACCACTGCGCCACCATGACACCCGATAGATAGATAGATAGATAGATAGATAGATAGATAGATAGATAGATAGAAATAGTTTTATTTATTAATATTTATATATGAAATATTCTACAGTTTAAATATGTTTTTTGTAAATTATTTGGGTGTTTGTGTATATATATATATATTTTAGTAAAAACAACAGAATTTTTCATTGCAGATTTAATGCATCTTTAATACCAATTTTTTTCCCGCCCAAAAAAGTGAAAACTTTTTGCCACCCTTGAGGCATCATCTCAATCAAGAGCATGCATTAGCCCAAATGACTAATGGGACCCACTAAAATAATTAGAAAAGAATTTTAAGAAGACCATTATATTATGTAAATGCATAATCATAAAAAAGTGCTGCATTTGCAAATATGCATATGATTTCATCGTGCCTGTTTAAATTAACCACGTTGTCCTGCCTGAGAGATAATATGATTTATAATCTATCATTAGCAGTTGATGCTCACTCTCTCTTTTTTTTTCTTCATTTGTTGAAGTTGTCTTGTAGTGTCGGCCACTTTGATCTGTTTGCTTGGCTGCCAAATAGTTCACTGTTAATGGAAAAATTAATTGCCAGGCGACATCAAGAGTGTCAGCTCAGAAAATGTAGGAGTCAGTATGATAATGTAAACTAAGTAGCAGGATGATGCAGTCACCCGACCTCTCATGTTCTCTCCACCATCAAAAACAGCAGAAGTAATTAAAAACATTTAAGCTGAATTAATGTGTTTAATGTGTTGTTTAAGATGCAAACCTAATAAAATAGAAGGTCGGAAGATCCTGTTTTTTTTTTTTTTTACATATTAAGCTGTGCCATTATTTTGAGGTTAATCAGTTCTGACAGATCCTTTAATTCTCTGATCACATTAGTGTTTAACATTGTTGTTACCTTATGCAGTACAAGAGATTTTTTTATTTGTACACATTTGTTCTGCAATTGTATTTTTGGCTTTCAGTCTTAAGAAACATCTTTAAAAATATTTGTTTATTGTTAGTTTTTGATTACAGAAATGTACAATAATATCTTAAATGCATTTATAAATGTATAAAATTCCCAGCAGATCATAGTCATTTTATCAATTTGTGAATCAGGACTGCCAGGCCCTCAGCATTTATTTATTTATTTATTTAATGTAAAGTATGTAAATTACTTGTAAAAATTCATTACATGATGACATGTTAAATGTAATCTATTAAAGTTATTGTAAAGTATGTGCTTTTTTTAAGCAGTTACAGTTTTGTTTTGTTGCAAAAAATATACAGTAACTGCTTATTTTTTAACATACTTTTCAAAGATCCTCTCAGGTTAATGTTGCTTTGTTCATTGGACACTTCATTTCAATAAAACTCGATAACATTTCGTAAAAAAAGGACAAAAATCTCTGTGAGAAAACTTTTAATGTCCTTAAGGTCACACAAGTGTTTAAGTTTGTTTTCTTGGCTTGATTCGTTTGGTTCACTGCTCACAAGACATACCTTCTTTTTTCACATCCCATTTTCATGCTGTCCTTCTCCCTTCCAGGATTGTTGCTACAACACACATTTGTGAATCGGAATTGATGAAAAAGTAACAAAGCGGCTCTGTTGTGGCAGGATGAAAGGCCGGTGAGAACACTGGGGTTTTCTGCTCAATAAATATGATGCTTTCTCATACTACAACTCTTTGTCACTGACAAAGAGCAAACAGCTGGTAGATGAAATGCTACATTGCAGCACAGGACAACAGACATTTTCAGCTTGGCTGACCAGACACTAGCCTTTGAGCTGGCTCTGCGAAGGCTGTTTGTTTGACCCAAAGGAGTGGAATTGACAGTAAAAGCCTGCAGCACTTTTTCCTCTTCTATGACTAAGACGGCAAATGATTTTTCCAGTTCCCTGTGTGAGGTGCTGTGTTTTTGCTAGCTCTCTCATGACTGCATTACACCTGCTGCACTTGTTGACTCAATTCTGCTTATTTCATCTTTTAAAGCACGACACCGCAGGTGAATAAACCGTGAACTAATAGTGAATCTCAATAGTTGAAACCCAAAGGAAAATGAATAAATATTACAAACTTTCTGAAATGTTGTGTAAATATGCAAGTTAGGCATTATTTAATTAAATATGCACCAATTTGCATCTATTTCTAGTACAACTGAGCATTCAATTAAGCCAGGTTTAAAATTCCTTTTTAAAGGAATTTATTCCTTTTTTAACTATTGGATGTATCAGAGTCTGCAGTTTTTTGATGTTGTTGTTGTTTTGCTGAGGTGATCTCTTCTTTTATTATTCAGTTATTCAGAAAATAATGCAAAAAAATCTGAGAAAAAAACACAGGTCACTTTTTTTTGTAGTTTACAATGCTGTATATCAGACAAATTATGTATGAACAAATCTTTCTGTAAAAGCATCCAGAATATACTATAGATATGAATACGTTTGGGTGTACACTCAAAAAATTGCCATGTTTGCTGTTTGTTCAAACCACGCATTTAAAATGAGCTGAAACAACATGATTCTTGAGGGTTTTTAGTACAACTTAAACTTAAATTTGTAAAAAAAAAAATAAAAAAATAAAAAAATATCTAATAAGCTAACTTAATTCCTTCATGTTGTCCCAACACAAATCTTTGCATGGAACCCAGCATTTTTACACTGTATGCAAAGTGGAGATTTAGTGCAGCAGAAATAATAACAGATTAATAATAAAAAAAAAAAGATAATTGTGCACCGATAGCCTCATGGTCTGTGCGGTCACTGTGCTTCAGCGTTCCAAGTTCGAATCCCGGCTTACAGACCTTTGCTATTCCCTTTCCGCTCTCTCTCTCTCTCTCCAACTTTGTCCATATATAATGTCCAATCAATAAAGGCAAATACACCAAAAATTTATCAAAAAGTAACTCTTTGAAAAAATATTGTAATTCAAAACTTCAATTGTATAAATATTGTGATTCAAACAGAACTTTTTAGATTATTTTTAATGTTTTCTTTACATTAGACTAAAAACACAGTTTTTGTTTTTTTAAACCTTTATACTTTCGTTGTATTACAACCATCTTATTGTTTGCCTTTTAATTGTTATAAGCCTTAAAAAATGTGTGCATTTGTTTATCAAAATCTGTATGGATTTCTTTTGAAATGATTGATATGAGCCAGTCTCTTTTCCAGGTACCTCTATTGTGTGGCGGTTTATGTTGGTATAAACACTGCAATCGGCTGGCATTGATTTATGATACAGGGCACTCACAAATTGACTTATATGCAAGAGATGTAAATGGGGAAGGCTGTTTGATGGAGACGCTCATTTCCTTCTATAAATGTTTTAAATTAACTCAACCCTTGTGGCAGAACAGTGCAAGCTTTTCTTTTCCCCCGCTCTCTCTCTTTTTTTTTTATTTGCAAGATTATCCTCATTATCAGGCAATTTGTTTCATAAACGGAAACATTTCCCTTTGATAGAGTTAGGACGAAGGAGTTTGATTAAGAGGATTCATTTCTGAAAGTAAACCTATGAAATTAGCCAAGGAACGAGCCATGTTAACAATGATGCAGAGCAAACATGTTTATAATCAGAGCTCTTTGACAGCACATAGATCACAGTAAAGGTGGAAATAAAGCAAGATACCGAAGAATCACAGTCCTACAAAACGATACAATAGTGTTCATTTATCAAGTTTGTGGAGCTATTCCATCAGACCGTAGTCAATTACCGGTATGAATAGTAAAGATGCGTGTGATTCGAGATTCAGAACTCTTACTGGCTTCTTATATTGCTGTGCTTAGAATAAAAAATTAGCATTAAGAAATTTTTAGCCAGCCAGCAAATCATCACACATTTTTTTTTAAGTTTAATACGTCAGTAAATATTTTCTATAGTATTAGATTCTTATGTATGGTCATTTTTCAAAGCACTGTTGCTCCGAAATCTATGGTGTATATATTTTCTTTGTTGGTGAATTTCTATCAGCTGCTCTTTATATGCACAAAATGTGTTGCTTTGTTGATGTTGAACAAAACGTTATGTTAAAATAAAAATATAATGCAGTTTTAAATTTTTTTCTGATGTACATTGTGCATAAAAATAAGTATTATTAGACATTTTTACCATGATTTACAGAACATGCCTACTAAAATGCCTTTCAGCAGATCAATGTTTTATATACAGAAATATTGCAAGAATAATTTAACGAGTTGGGTGACACCAGTTTAATTATTACAATGCAGCACCGAAATAATAATGAATTAATTGTAATTTAAAATCTGAAAATTGTTTATTATTTTAAATTTTGTATTTTAATAATAAATTTAAGCTAAATTTAAATTGTAATTTATCATTTTCACTTTACTCTAATATAGCTTGAATCAGTTTGTCATGAGTTTTTAATAATTTAAAATAGAAAACAGTTTTGTATGATCGCGCATACTTTTGCAAATTTTATTGAATACAGATATGTTTATTTTTGTATAAATATATATTATACATACATACATACATATACTACATATTATACATACATACATATATTATACATACATGTGTGTGTGTTTTACATTATTCTGTTTTCATTTTGACTTTTACAAAATATTCAAAACATTAAAATACTTTGACATTTTATGGACAGTGTTGGGGGACAAATTTACATATTACAGTATTATTATTACATACTGTAGAAGCATGTGTTATGTTATTTTTGCAGTTTTTCTAAAGAGTAAGATAGGCTTATAATTCTAATTTATTATGTTTTTGTGATATTTAATATCAAATTTTATCTGATGCATACACCAAACGGGACACCTTGTCTTTGACCCACACTGAACCTTTTCTCTGACTGCACATTTTCTCAACTGCATGATTTTTAATTATACCTCTGTGCCAACAGCCCTTTCAGACATAAAAGTTATCTACCAGCTCAGAATCTGCTTCCTGATGGCATGGTATTAAAATCCTACTAATTAAAAAGAGGAAATATCTAACATGAAGTCATACATTACACAAACAGTAAGATCTGCTGTTGGCTCCACTTTTAAGCAGCATTTCTCCTTCTCACTGTTAGAGGGAGGACCCCTACTGGAGAACCAGCATTTTCTCCATGCCACTCACATGAGTTTGACTGCATTTCACACTGGTCACACACCAGTAAAAGAGTTTAAAATCAGTTGAGTCACTTTATAAACAGACACTTAAAGTATTTGATCAGAAGACAATTAAGTATCCTCATTTTAATATAATACAAAAACAATATTTATTGAGCTTTGATAATATAAAATATTTGGCTGATGCTTGAATGATCTTAACAATTTTAAATGTTTATTCTCCACCTCCATTATGTGTGTTTGTGACACAATAATAATAATGGTAGAGCAACACAATCTAAGAGGAAACTGTGCTGTGCAGTTTGGACCCACAACTTTTGCACGGTCAGTCTTCTCAGTTAGATCCAGACATTTCTGGAACACACTTGCTATTGATTTTAAGGGGTATTGCAAATGATTTAACATTTAAATGCAAGTTAAAGAAATACCTAAAAGCAAATCAAGTTTGTAATCAGGTGTAATTCTTTTCTCTAGATTTTTAGGAAATTCTTAATAAATGTTTTATCCTTTTGATGTATGTAATGTTACTGTAATTTTTTTTGTGATGATGTGTTTTTTGATGTTTGGCTTGTGGCTAACTTTGGCTTATTTATAGTGTTGCTGTTGATTAATGAGCAATGTCCCTGTTAAATAATTACATTTCAAATAATTTGAAGTCCTGTTATCTTTTGATACTCAATATTTCAAGATAAATACATTTGAAAATAGAACTCTGTTTAAATAGCTATTTTGGTTGAGATTGGGAATGAAGCACTTTTTTCTCTCTCGACATTATTTATAGGGTTTTCCAAAATGATAAAACATCTCACATTTTACACTAAATAAAATATTTAGCTTGTTAGTTTTTCCAAGTTAAGTGGATTGAACATAAAACAATTTAACTGTCCCAAAAAATGTTTCAACTCATTTTAAAGAAGTTTAAAGAAGAAGCTAAACAAACAGCAAACGTCATATTTTGAGTGTAGAATATTAATGTTCCAAAAATAAACAGGGACGCAAAATGATCCAAAGAGCAGCACTTTTTGGATTTTTGCTTAACAATTTCAGACTTTGCATAGCTGATGAGGTGAGCAGCAAGAATGTAAATGATTACAAAATTACCTTAAATTATGTTGCATAATTTTGATTGATTTAGGTCAATATCAGGTCTTTTGTTTTTAGCCAATGCATAATAAACATCAGTTTCATGGTGACAAAAGTCTTTTGTTAACGGTTACCTCAATCTTTTCCCAGATTTAGTTTTATCTGTTTCTTAAGCTCAAAATTGTGTTCCGTCATCACGGTCAGGTGTGGGGATGTGACTTTAAAAGCTTTCACAGAGCTTCCCTTTGTTAAGGCCCAGGGGTCTTGTTTCACCAGCAGATTGAAAGCAACTGACACATTTTAAAGCATTCACGATGGATGTAAAATCAACATCGTAATTAAAAGAGTTCAAATAAAATAAAATAACATCTGCAATTAAACTTGCTAGACCTCACTTATAGAGGGAAGAGGTTGCTTTATGTGTATTTATCCTCTTAAGATGCTAAATGAATCAAGAGGATACATGAACAAAACCTTAGTCCTCTGGGAGGGAATTTGTCTTGCTGTACTTAAGAAGCAGCCCTTGTAAATTATAAGCTCCTAATATTTGGTAATTAAATACCGCTTGAATATTTAACACCATTGTTTGGGTCTCCAGCAAAATTGCGTACAATGACGTTCGGACTATCGTATCGAGTGACTATTGTCTCCCAAATTGGGCTAAAAAGCCAAGCGCAAACCAACCCCTTGCTCCTCTCCATAATTTATTTGCATAATTAGCTCTTAATTTTAATTCACTATGCAAATATGTGCCTCCTTTAAATTGCATTTAAATGTGAACTGAGCTCACTGTCAGAGCTAATGTGGATGTATTGTTAAAACGTGATGAGAAATGATCGGGGAGCAGAATGTGCTCATAGACCAAATATATTGGCTATTTAACCGTTTCATTTTTGAGAAGTGCTAAAAACTTAAATCATTTCATTTCAAAGTGAAGCTTTTTTTTTTCCTGTTCACTCTCGCAAGCGAAAAGGAGCATTTTCTCTCCTGCTGGTGATTTGTGTTGATACTCAAAGATGTTTTCTCTGTATCCATTTCTGTTTGGATGCTCTTTGTCAGTTTAGGGAGTAGTTGCTCTTGTTTCTCTTCAAGAAGGGAGTAGTGCTTTTGAGGCCGCTTATTAGCTTCTATTATTCAAAGATATCAAGTGGTCAAGAAACGGGGCTAACTTTCGGTTGCTAAGCCCATAGTTCAGCCTTTGTGGAGAAGGGAATACAAACCCTCGGCTGGGACAAAGTGAAGGGAAATTGACCTGCTTGATCTCTTTTGGGGGAGCAATTCTGTCTCTTTCATCTCCTCTTGAGGTCCGTGATCTTGAAGTAGCACTTAAACAAATGAAATTATGCCTCTGCTGTCATAGGGACTCCGTGCATGCTTTATAATAAGAAGCTACATTCGTAGTTGATTTGTCCTGAGATTTTCTTTTGAATACAAACTCCATTTGTTGAATCTGTTTAGGAGTATTTGCGTGTAAAAATAAAGAGTAGTGAGAGAGAGCAGAAGCAGAATAGAAATATGAGACTGACAGGCCTTTGGGCCGAGGAAGTAGCCAAAAGGGACAAATTAGCTTTAAACAATAGGGGATCTCTTCCACTGGGGGATAATTAAATGTTTTCTTCATCAAAGCCAAGACAGTTTGCAAGCTGCTCATTTTGTAATCCTATCATGTTTGCCCCTGAGATATGCATTTTGAATTTTCTTCCCCCTCTTTCTTTAGGTTAGTCACTATCTCCATTGATGGCAATTCCATTTAATAACACTGTTGGGGGCGTTAATTATGCTGAGGGCTCAGGCCAGCCTGTTTCAGGCTGCTGCTAATGCAGGCCCTATGTTGCATCTGTGGGGCTCCAGCCCTCCGGATCACCGCAGACAAAGACCTTTGTCGTTTTCAGGTGAATGGCTGGGCTTGCCAGCAGGTCCATTTGGTTTAAAGACTTTTATTATATATTTTAATTGTTGTTGTTGTTGTTATGATTATAATTATTATGATTATTATTTTGTGTGTTATTATTATTTCCAAACCATTTATTAGGAAAGAATGGACGGAATGTACTTAAAGTAAACACTGTTTATATATCTTCATTTTTAATCACTAATATTTTATACCTCTTTCAGAAAAGATTCTTTTAATTTGTAATAATTTTTATACTTTCATGAAATGCAATTAATAAATCATTCAAATTTTGCCAAATTTGACTCTAAACTTCAAAATCTGCTTATGAGCAATTCCATGCAAATGTCAACCTTACCATGAAAAAAATTAGGTTTCCACTGAAATAGCGGCACTTTATTGTGTAGGCTTGTGTCTTACAGTTCTGTAAAAATACTCAATGTCTCTGGTAAATCGAATATAATTGTTTAAAAATATTGACAAAGTCACACAAGTGGCAATTTGACATCTATCACATCCATAACGAAGAGGTGTCACATTCATAATGAAAGATTTTTTCTCATGAACGCAAAAATGTTAAATAAAAGAAAATCAGTCATGTTTGTGCTGTAGCAGGCCAACTTATATTCTTTAGATTATCAATGTTTCTTTTGGGTTGTGCAGATTTATTCACAGAATGTCTGCAAAGTACTGTAAATTTGCAAGCTTTTTGGTCACATCTATAATGCATGATTATTTCCCTTTTTAAAAAAAAAAATGTTTTTTTTAATATTAAAATTATTTTATTACTACGTTCTGTTTTTTAAGAGTTTGCATTACTTTTTTTATGGTTTGAGACCCTTAAGTAAAGTCCGTGCAAATAAATAATTACATTAAAAATAAGATAAATGAAGCCATAGATAAATACACAATATGTATTACAGCTGTTCTGCATATTTGTACAATGCATTTTTAAGCATTATTTTTAATAGTTAGTTATATTTTACTTTTAAATAAAAAATACAAGTAAACTTCTAAATTGACCTCAAACCTTTTAACGATATCGTTCGTTACCTGGAATACTAAAAATTAATGCATTTTTTATATTATTTTTAAAACGCCTTTAAGTTAATTTATTACTTTTTATTGTTTTTTAGCCTTAAGTACAAATAATTTATTTATTATACATCTTGCTAAAATAAAAATGTAATTGACAATATTTAATTTCCAATACTTAACAATATTAATGTTAAGCACCTTGGGTCTGAGAGTAACGCAATTTCGATTCTCTATATGTCTTGTACATGTGACTGAATTGACAATAAAGCTGACTTTGACTTTTACTTGATATTAAAAAATCAAATATTGAATTCATTGACCCTCAGTACAGTCAATACAATGTTGTACTAATTTCTATTCATTACATTTTTTACTCTGTAGTACTATTTCTTCATAATCACAATATTAGCACTAACAGTTTCTTTGTATAATTATCACTTCTTGTGTGTATTGCCTCTTCTTGTTGAATTGCTGAATGCCTCCTCAATTGTAAGTTCCTTTGGAGAAAATGACATTTAAAATAAATAAATTCTTAAAAATCCAATTGATTGTAAAACATTTTGGCTTTTTTTTTTCTTACAACTTTCTTTGGCAGTCTCAGACCCAACCCTGTTCTCCTTTAAAACTCTTGCGCTGTTGCCTCAACCGGTCCCATCTGCAGCATGTGACAGGGACATTCTGTGCCCGCTCTTTCTCTTTGGCCACTGAGCTGTGGATTACATGGTTTGTTGTAGGCCGAGGATCAGAAGGAGGAAGCTGAATAATGTTACCCGTCTCTTTGAGGGAGGCCCACGGTCGGACGGCTCCAGAATAGCTTTAACAGGATATCTCAGAGGAAACGATGGCTTTTGTCCAGTGCTTTCCAAAAAAGGTTAAGTCAAAAAGAGTTGGGGGTCGCCTTTTAAACAGTCGCTGGAATACAGCTTAAACCCGTGCCCACAGCGTTGCCTATCTAACCTCGTGACACCATCAAACGGCATGCTGGGACGTTCCAGTCTTGAATACGTCCCAGTGCAACATGCCGCCCGGTCCCTGTGGGCATGGCTGAACATTAATACCGTCCTTGAAGCGGAAATTTTTAATGTAACAGAGGGAACAAAATGCATACGGTTAAAATAGATGAATACATTGTATTAGGCTCTTGGCACATATTGCTGGCTTTCTGGCTGATTTGCTGGGTTTTTCGGCAGAGGGTCATTCCACTGTTTGCATTGCTGGTGCTGATTGTGCCGAGAGGATCCTTGAAGTGGAGGAAAGGATTAGCAAAGATTATCAGTCGCAGTGAATAAGCAGAAGTGGAAAAGTATTTGAACTTATGTTAAGGCGAGACACAGCAGTTTAAAATACAGTTTTTTAATGCACCTGCTAGATTGGGTTTTTCATAAAGGCTTTATTCAGTTTAACAGAAAGAGAACATTCAAAATAGTGTCAAGTGTATTTAATGCACTTTAGCAATTTGTGTTTGTAAATTTCAATTACAGTACATATTTTAAAGGCTGTTTTCTCAAAATGAGCTTTCTCAAAATGCACTGCCACTGAGCTATACATATTCACTTCAGAAGCACTTACAAACACCAAACTTGACACTTTTAAGGTCAAATTTATTAGCCCCTTTAAGCTCTATTTTTTCGATAGTCAACAGAACAAACCATCATTATACAATAACTTGCCTAATTACCCTAACCTGCCTTAACCTAATTAACTTAGTTAAGCCTTTAAATGTCACTTTAAGCTGTATAGAAGTGTCTTGAAAAATATCTAGTTAAATATTATTTACTGTCATCATGGCAACGATAAAATAAATCAGTTATTAAATGAATATTATTCATATTTATATATTCATATTAAATGAAAATTATTAAAACTATTGTTTACAAATGTGTTGAAAAAAATCATTTCTCCATTAAACGTAAAAAATAAATGGGGGCTATATATATATATATATATATATATATATATATATATATATATATATATATATATATATAAATTCAACAAAAATTTTTTATTTAATTTCATCCAATGTTCTAATTTTTGTGTTTTGAAATTTATGCAAAATAGCACATTTAATTAAAAAAATGCATACATTTTGTATTTAAACAACTTGTGATACAAAATAAACTGCATTTCTTAATCTTATCCGGCATGTTTTTTTTTATTTCCTATTCATCTGAAGTGCCTTAATATGACTAATCAAATGCTTTCTCATGATCCCCTTATAGTCCAGCACAAACTCCACTAATGCATTCACAGTCCCTCAAATGATCTTTTATTCCACTGCCACCATAAAGACAATATGTTTTGAGGAATAAAGCCGTGTTGAAACAATTGCATGTTTTGCCTCAGGCTCCGCCACAGACTCCAGGGACTGTTTGCTCAACACAATCCGTCCTCTTTTCCCAGAAGGCCTGTCACTGCTCTGATCATTTAAATAGCCATTTCTCCAACGGGAACTGAAGCCTGTCTGCTAAGATGTAGACAATGTTGGCTGTTTGCTTGCTGAAAAGTAGGAATTATGGATTTGAGGTTAGAATGGATTAAAGGGTCAAATCGACTGAGTAGGGTGTTATTGTTTGGAGATCTTTTTTTGTTCAATAAAATCATTACATTTATTTATCTCTGTTTGTATAGCCTTATAATATTATTATTATATTTGTTGGTTACAAATTTTATTAAATATATATATTTTTATGCTCTGAATTTTGGCCATTTTCTTTAGTTTTATTGTACATCAATTTTGTTGTCTAAACATTAAATCAAATGGTATTAATATTAAATGATTTATTTATTTATTTATTTATTGTAAATGAAATTTTAACACCAATATTTCAGTCTTCAGTGTCACATGAGCATTCATAAATCACTCTAATATATTGATTTAGTCCCCAGGAAACATTTATTATTATTTTTTGAGTGATTTAGTTGTGTTTTAAATGTTTATTTACTTGCTTGCTTACTTTATTTATTTATTTATTTTCATTTTGGGAGATTGTAAGAAAAATAAAATTGGGAATAAAAACAGTTTTGTCAATTTTTATTTGCTTTGACACTTGCTTGATTTTTAAAAAAAAATTATTTACTTTTTGAGGGGATTTATACAGTTTTTGGTGTTTTGAGAACAACATTTATAACATAACAAATATTTAATTATGTGTACTTGACAGCATTTGTTTTTTCTAATATAAAATTTCTGCCTTATTGTCCTGCATCCTTTGTTTCATTGTTTATTTGCAGGGAAAAATATTTTTCCTGCATCCAGTGTGGCCCTTTTTTATTTGTCACGTTGGCATATTGGACCCTCAATTCAATGTTTAAAATCATTTTCAAGATATTTCAAGTAGCATTTACTATAGCAATTGTTTTTTTGTTTTTTTTTAGATGCTTTGTTGTATATTTCACCTTTAGCTACAATATTTGAAGCACTCATGTCTTGAAATCCTTTATTTCCTCTGGGTTCTCAGAGTATTAATAATACTCTTGTTATGTTTTTTTCTCAGTTTTCAGTGCTGTACGGACAAAAAAAAGATGAATTTGTTGCTTTTATTTTATCATTAATTTGGCTTTTATTTTATTTATTTATGTTTTATTTTATTATGAATTTGGCTTTAATTTCGTTTTTATTATTATTACAATTATTTTTATCATGAATTTGGCTTTTTATTTTTAAAACTAAATTACATTTTTCATTTTATTTTATTTTTAATCTTTTTTTAGATTGTTTTATCATGAATTTGGGTTTTTATTTTTTTACATTTCATTTATTAAAGTAATTTGTTTAATTTATTTCATTTTATCATCAATTTGACATTTTGTTTTTTTTATTTTAACATGAATTTAGATTTTGGCTTTTAATTTTTATTTTTTTTATTTATTTTAATTAATTTTATCATGTTTTTATCTTATTTTATTATTATTTTTAATTTACTTTTAATTTATTTATTTTCTTGCTTTTTAGAGGAATTCATACAGTTTTTGGTGTTTTGGTGAACAACATTTATAACATAACAAATATTTAATTCTGTGTACTTGACATGATTTGTTTTATTTTTTCTAATATAAAATTACTGCCTTATTGTCCTGCATCCTTTTTTTATTCTTTATTTTTAAGGAGAAATATCTTTGCTGCAATTAGTGTGGCCCCTTTATTCATCACGTTGGCATTTTGGACCCTTAATTTAATGTTTAAAATCATTTTCAAGATATTTCAAGTCGCATTTACTAGAGCAATTGTTATTTTTTGAGATGCTTTGTTGTAAATTTCACCTTAAGCTATACTATATTTGAAACACTCATGTCTTGAAATCCTTCATTTCCTCTGGGTTCTCCTCCCATCTCCATCTCCTGTAAAATATCCTGACAGTGACAAATGACACGGCCTGCTTTACATTCTAATGTGCTTAATTGAAAGTACCTATGTAATCTCAGTCCAGACTGGAAGGTGAATGGTATTTTCACAAACCAATAAAAAAAATAAAGCATAAGCACATTAGAAAACCCCAGAGGCAGTTTAATAGACCTGCTACTGCGGCCCGCGGGCCCCTTATGAATGCGTTTTTAGTTATACCGTGATATCTGGGAGTGCATAAGCTGACAGAACTTGTAAAAAGTGAATGTATAATGGCTCTGTCAAGCCTGATGGATTTGCAGGCCGTCTGCAATCCGAATACAATCACAACCATACTTTTATGTAAACAGGCAGCACCAAAATCTCACCTTCTTTCAATTCACATGCCGGTCAAAGCCCAGAAGCTTGGATCAATAAGACATTCATCCCTCAGTAAGCAGTGAGACAAAATACATGATGGTTAAAGAGTTCAGTTCATGAATCTGGAGCCGCTCGCCAGGGCTGTGTGTGTTTTCTTTTTTCAGCAGTTTGGCCGAATGCAATCAATGGCACAATGTGCTTCAGCTCATTGATGATAGCCCGTCATTACAGATTACTTTCTGTGAGTAATGAGACCCCACTAGAGAAGATAATGTGATTCAATAACATGTTAACTGCGCTCATGGAATTTTTTTTTTTTTTTTTACCTGAACAATTACCCACCGCCAAAATAAAAAAAAAATGCTCATTGTGAGTCTTCTTGGAGCTTTCTTACAATACAGAGGATGATTCATCTATAAATAAAGGGGCTTGAGTGGCATGATGTGTCTTCGCTGTCTATAACTTCATGCAGATACGTGTACACCTGTGCCCAGTATGAATATTTTAATTTAATCCGGGTCTTAATTTACGTTGTTGCAAAAGGAAAAAAACTATTCTGCAATGCCAGTTAATTAGGTGTGTATAAATATTTTAATGGTTCCTGATGCAAAGGTGACACCAAGCAGATAGAATTTACAACCGGCTGTATCAGAATATTAATAATGCAGAGATGTTATGTTTTTCAGTACTGAAAAGACCATAAACTGCATTTGTTGACTTATTTTATTTTACTTTATTTTTATTTTATTTTATCATAAATTTGGCATATATTTTGTTTTATAATATTTTATTTTATCATGAATTTGGTTTTTTATTTTATCTTATAATATGTTTTGTATATTTTTGTTTTTTAATTTTTATTTTTAATTTAATTCAATTTTATGATGGATTTGGCTGCTTATTTTATTTGATACATTTTTTGTTTTGTTTTGTTTTTATCATGAATTTGCTTATATGTTTTTATTTATTTTGTTTTTGTTTTTATTTTATTATGAATTTTTTAAATAATTAAATTTTTGTTTTGTTTCATTTTATCATGAATTTACTTAATTATTTCAATTTATTTTGTGTTTGTTATTATTTTGTCCTGAATCGGTTATTTTATTTTATTTATTTTTTGTTTTGTTTTATTGTGAATTCGGCTATTTTTGTTTATTAAATTTTATTTATTTAGTTTTGTTTTTTATTTTATTTTATCATGAATCAGATATTTAATTTTATTTTTGTATTTTTATTATTATGTTTTTATATATATATATGTATATATTTTTTATTTTATTTTATCATTAATTTGGCCTGAGATTTGCCAGGCCACATATCATTATTATTTTTCATTTTTTACTACTGTCAAGATTTATTTATTTTCATTAAAAATATATGTTAAAAAAAACTTTTATTGTAATATATGGTTATAATACATATTGTAAAATATGGTTATAATTTCAATAGTTTAATTATTTAAATGATAGTTTTCTCTTTTAATATTTTTAAAATTAGTTTTTCATTAATGCTTCCAAAGAATTATTACTGTCAAATCCTTCAAAAATGTCTTTGTTTGTAAAAATGTTTTTATTTTAGTTGATTTTTTATAAAAATATGTTAAAACGGCTTGATTTTTATGTTTTTCATGTTGAAGGAAAAACAAATAAAATCTTTGTTCTATTCTATTCTATTCTATTCTATTCTATTCTATTCTATTCTATTCTAAAGTGCACTCTGTGCTCCATAATGTGCCATTGTATTGTGTAAAATGTGTTTCAGGCTTGGATTTTCCAATGCACATGTCAGACCACATTTTTATTTTTTATATTTTCTGTTTTTGTGTTACTGTTTGGTGATCGTTTGTCATGCACAATTAGCTTAAAAAAAACCTTAATCCCTTACAAATGTCATGTTCTGTAGCACTTTCCTGCAGGTTCACGAATGTTTCGAGTCCTTAAAATTAGTCAGGCTTTGTTAGCATTATTAAGGCTGATTCATGCCACAACTCTGTTCAGTCACTGTACAGCCTCTTTGACACAAACATTATGATACGCATTGGTGCATTGGTTAGTGATAAAAAGAAGCCCATTATCACAATTATTAGCATTTTTTGGCACCCTTGTGAAAAGGCCATTAACAATGTGTGTGTGTGCGTGCGTGCGTGCGTGCGTGTGTGTGTTTGTGATTGTGTAAGTGACAGAATTAGTCCTATGCACAGACACAGCAGGGAGCCTCTCTTTCTCCTCTAATTCACATCAGAGTCAAATCAGTTCCATGAGTGGCATCAGTGCTGTATGTTCAGGCCTCCTACATTAATCACCATTATTGTTATTTTGAGATTAGATGACTAAATGCTGACATTGGGGGTAGTGGCACTATAGGGTTTGATGTTTTACCTGGTGTTTCGATTGAATGGCAAGATGAAATGTGTTGGTGTGATGCTGTAACCTTTTCAGTGGTTTTAGTGCAGTCAAAAAAGTTACTTTGGTTTTGAAAATTTCTTAAATGGTTTGTTCGTTGTAAATGATGTATTTTTGTATGACATTTGAATGGCCATTTGATTATGTTAAACACCTTGCCACATTCCTGTTATATTCAATTAAAGTGTTGCAAAGCACCCTTACAAAATGCACACACTGCATCACAATCAACATCAGAAAAAGTTGAAAGGGTTTCAAGTATACGGTGAACTATAGAGCAGTCAAGCATTTACATCGTTAACCTGCAGTTATACACAGTGTTGGGGAAAGTTACTTTTGAAAGTAGTACATTATTGAGTTACTCCCCCCAAAAAGTTACTAATTGTGTTACTTAGTTACTTTATATGGTAAGTAATGTGTTATATTATTTTAGAGTTAATTTTGCGTTACTTTTCCTGACCTGCTTTGATCAGGACTTGCATGTGTTTTTTCACCTTTTTTATAGAGAGGCTCTGAATTTAACAGCCCTAACCTACACCTTCATTTTCCTTTAAATAATGTAAGATAAAATTATATTTTGAGCCCAGAGCTATACATGCTGTATATACAGATTAATAAGAGCATGTAAATTATTGTGTTTGCTATGTTTGTTTTACATTTAGTGTCATTAGTTAAGGAAATTCACTGTCCATTGCAATAAAGATTGCATTAAAGCCTAAGAGTACTAACATGAAATAATTTATATTAATTCAACAGTAAGACCATTACAAATTCCCCAAATCAAAATAAATCTTAAGCTTTATACAGTTAATAAATTGTTTCATGTGGCCTTAACAAATGTGTAAGTAGTTTCCCAAAAAAAAAAAAAAATCGTACTATATTACAAAACGTAGTCGCTTCTACAGTTGACAGTGGCTGCATCTCCTCAACAATAGAAGTTTAGTAGAATTGATTGTTTTACCTAGAGAACACGAACTGATGTCAATCACTTGTTGTTTAGCTGGAGGTAGGGTTTGCCGGTGTAGGCTAGTGCTTTGCATCCAGTATTTATTTTGTTTTTTTCTTGCAGTTGTCAAGAGATTTACTTGCACATAATCTACCCTTAACAAGAATACACTTCTTTTCTTCGGTGAGCAAAAATGTAAGTCTCCGGCCTGTCATTTTTTTTTTGTTTGTTTCTGACTGTCTGTAGTGATGACGGGCGATTCACGAATGAATCGTTTGTTTTAACCGGATCTTCTAAGTGAAGCGGTTGAACCAGTTCTTTAAAGTGAACGGAGTTGTTGTGAAACGGTTTGCATCTTCAGTAAGTACTAGCATACCGGATACCCCCTCTGATTCTAAACAAACCAGTATCCTGAGTTATTCAGTTACTAGAACAGTACACAAACTCATCTGCTGTGAAATGGAGACCTGATAATGATGATGAGTGCGAGCCGACTGTTCTCTCGCAGCATGCTGTCCTATTGAATGTGTGATTCAACCTGATTAAGGTCATTTTTACTCTGTAATATATTTTGTAAAAGCCAATTAAGCAAGTAAAAAGTAACTCAAATAATATTACTTATTTTTAAAAGTGATGCATTTACTTTACTCGTTACTTTGAAAAAGTAATATTATTACGTAACACACGTCCCTTATAATGCGTTATCTCAACACTGCTTATAGTGTGCTTTTAAAAAAAAGTAATATGTAAGACATAGATTTACATAAGTACACTATACATTCACATATACTTACAATACTCAGTATAAATAAGTACACCCCCTTTTGAAAATGAAATTTTTTTTTATCAGTGAAAAGAGCCAATAATGTTTGGTGCATTCAAACAAAAAATTTTAGTAAACTGTTATATACATTAAAATAAGAGAGTGGTTACACAACATTTTTAGAAATAGAAAGATATTAATTAGCCAAAAGAATTACATACTAAGAAATTTTATATTTTTCTTTTGTTTGATTATACTAATAATATTATTACTATAAGATTAATACTATTAAAATATTTATATACTAATAATGTTTTTCCCACCATATTAATTTGGGTTTACTCAATTTTGGACTGTGATCTTTTTTTGTTAGATTAGTTCCAGTTTAGACTATTGAGTAATGATTAATAATCAGTATATGCACAGATATATTAGTGTAAATCATCCTACAGAAAATCTTAATTTAATGGAGAGATCTGTGTGGAATGTACTCATTTTATAATACAAAGGTGTGCAATATTGAGGGGTGAATTTAAGAATTTTCATTTATTTATTTATTTTTACTATTACCAATGTTCAATCTGATTGTAATGAAACTTTAAAAAATGAGACCTTCCCCAGCTTCATATGTTGTCTTTGAAAGCTTATGGACTGATCTTAATGTAAAGAACATTATTGCTGGGAAAATCAAAAGGTAGATGTTCCTGACATATTACTTGGTATACTAATTAAATAAGCAAGACCATGACCCTACCTATAATATATACCTGTGATCTATACTGACAATCAATCAACGAATTCAAGTTTTCCTGATATCCTTAATCTGTTTTTCAACTTAAAGAATTGTTATTGATTGAAAATAGCAGGATTTTCTATAAAGCTTTTTAAACATTGGCGTGTGTTCCACAGTCTTGATATTTCATCAAATTTTGTCCTAAAACCACACTTGTGCATATTGAAAATGATTAATCTGGGGGAATTCATCATGTGTTTGATAGGTCCTGATTAACATGCATTTATGCAATTAATCAAACTGTTCTTGCAAAAACAATGATCACACCGGTGCCATTGCCAAAAATTGTACACCTGCTGCCGAGTCAACCTACACATTATTCTGAGGACACTGGAGCATTTATCGTCGCATCTCTGTTTCACTCTTCCAAAACCACTGAAGCTACAAGATTAAATTTGTATCCCTGGCACAAATTTTTCAGCCATGACCCCAAAGTTACCAAATTGTCTCTGCACAATCTATCAAACAAACACCAGTGCGAACTTAGTCATAGGACATGATTAGCATCAGTCATCAAAAAGTCCAAGTGGCTTTGTAATACAACGTCCAGAGGTTTCAAAAACGATTTACACTCTCTTCAATAATTGAAGTCCACCTTTTTTCTTATAAAACTCACATGTAAACTTATGTTATTCATGGATTCAGTCATTTTCATCAGCATGGCTTGGTAGGAAAGCAGTAAAGTACTTTAAGATAGCCGTAAACACATCTGATGAAAACAAATTAGAGCCGAGAAATATAACTGTTGCAAACATTACAGGCTGCAGTCGAAATGCATTAGAGGGAAATTTTGATGTTGCAAATAAATGTAAATGTAATAAATGACACTTGCATCGCATAAAATTTTGACTCACTATTCCGCATACATCATGTAAATGTGTTTCTTTTCCATTAAACATGCTATTAGGAGTATCCCAACACATTTATGGAAATAAGGTTACTAAACTAACCTGTTGATGCACAAGCAAACCTTTTATAAGGAATAAACTCTCGCAAATAAAGTAGCCATAATCTTTTGACAACATGAGATGAGAGTTTAGCTGATTTGTTGGCGGGCTTCTGTACTATTCTTGTTAATGAATTTTTAATACCCCTAATGACAGCAGAGGAACGATGTAATTAAAGGAGCAAGTTAAGAAAAACGCTGACTTAAACTCTTTATGAGGACCATTTTAATGTTAGTTTAATTGGAACTAACACATTATCTTAATGAACAGATTGCCTTCAAGGAGGTTCTTTCCCTTAGCCAGCTCAAACTGGCCTGCGTGCAATTTTGAAATGTCTTTTTTTCTCCCTGGAACTAGAAAGGATTGTTCACCCCAAAATATATATTCTGTCATGATTTATGATCTCTCTCCTATGGCCATTTATCGAATTAGCACCGAAACACTGTGTGGGGTCACATACTAAATGAAAAGCATAACATTGCACCACACCATGTCATGCCATGTCTTTAAAATTTGACATCTGTTTGCGATTCTCTCTTTGACTTGAATCTGTTCAAAATGCTACCTTGTGCCACCCACCATCAAGTGCTTATCCTGTTCTGTACAAACACTGTTCAGTAATTTACAGGAGTGACAGCTCCATTCAACAACCAAATTATCTCCTGAAAACTGCAGGTAGTGACAACTGCGTTTACCAAATTTCAATGCAATGCGAATGAAACTGCAGTGGACAGCAAGTTGTTAGTGACATGTTAAAACGTATGTCATGAAGATGTGTTTCTCTTGTGTATGAGCAGCGCTGAAAAACACAAGGAACAAGGTATGACTTGAGCCATTAGTTTTGCCACATGTGGCGATCAAACAGGCTGAAACCCAAACACTTTACTGTTTGTTAGAAGTAAACAAACCTGAAATAAATATATCTGTACCTGCCTATTTTTATTAACTTTCTAAACTAGATTGCTAAAGCCTCTGATGCTTTAAAAGCATAATTTACTGTATAACAAGGCAACACTTTAAGAGGATATTCTGCAAAACAGCATTCTTAAAGCCTAAGACACACTTAGTTGATGTCAAAGAACTAGCGCTGACTAAACTGAGTGTGTTATCACCTCGCATCTACTGCATCTAGTCCAGTCTGGACTAAAAACTGTGTAACATATAAAATAAGTACATTCTGCACTGTGACAGGATGTACCTTTCCATACCTACAAGTGATGGTAGTCTGTATTGGGGTTTCACAAAAGGGAAACCAGAACTTATGCTGTGCATAAACAAATTACCGGTTTGTAAGCATTCAGGATGCGCACAGCGAGGTTGCAGAAAAAAACAGGTGAGGTAGTATTTACCGCGAGGGAATTACATTCGATGCAGGACAGAGTTTGTTGTTGTCATAGAAATAATATATATTGATTACACATTTTATATATTATTTACATAATACTTATTATAATAATAATTATTAGTATTACTAAGCTTATTATAACAGCTTGTCACCCAGTGATAAACACTTTAAATTAATGTTAAAGTGAGCGGCCTTCGTCTGACAGGTCCATTTGTGATAGCACCCTCCCTATGGATATTGGATAAGACAAAATGGCCAAGCATTCAACCCGAAATTCACATCTCTCATTGAAAGTGATTTTACAAGAGAGAAGTTAAAGGCCTACAAGTCTTTGGATGCCTACACGTTTGTTCTGTGTGGTCATGTGAAGTAAATAATGTTACATGATTACCAGATTCAAAACTTTGTAATGTTAAAAACCGAGGATCTGCCTAGCCGAAGACAAGGACAGAAGACGGAGCTATAAAAGACCTGGGTAATCATCAAAAAGCAAAACAACTGCATTCTGACAGCAAACAACACCTGTTCGGTAGGGTATGTGAACTTACATTTATACATTCTAAGCATTCAGTGTCTGCAGTTTAATTAACCATATTTAACTGTTTTTGCTGAAATCATTGCTGCAATCAAAAACGAGTAATGCGTATGATTTACCATAGCGTGAACTTACCTGATATGAAATGAGAACTGCAGAGTTCAGCATTTTTAATTAGGTACTCAATTCAGCTCTCTTTTAGCCAAAGACATCTGCAGTTGGCATTAAAAACAGTGTGGTGTACGGTAACAGTTAAGTTTTCTATTTTTGATATCCTACTACCGCACAACACGACATGTTTGCTATTGCAAATGCTCTTTTTTTGCAACCAGGAACCAGATTCATTTATTTTTTTGGTATTTATTTTTAGTAAATTACAAAAGGCAATGATATCATGTTATCATAATGATTTAATGAGGCAATAAATTCATAACTGTACTGTGCATGTACACCTTGGCTTTATTCATCTTTGTAAACACACGAAAACAACATTAACAATATTGCAGACACTGTAAAAAGGTCATTCCCAGTCATTAGACTTTTTTTGACAGGGTATTCAAGTGTCATCAAGTGTCAAATGTGAAAGTATGTTGTGGGACTGCTATACAGGAGTAATACTAGGGATTATAGATAGCGAAATATGTTTTTTTATTTTTTAAACATGACGGTAAAACATGAACACGGTTATAAATGTATTAAAACATATGCTTGTTTGATGTTAAAATTTGTAAAAATGAAAAAAAAGAAAACGTATTTGTGCATCTCCTGACTTCCATGTGCAGCCATGCTGCCGTCGTAGCTGGTGTATTCTGGGAAACACCAGAATTGGTTTTTAGTGTGGTTTTTAGTGTGGTCCTCAAGAATCTTTCAGTTTCAAGGGCTATCCCTTCCCCTTAGCCCTACATCTTTAATCTAAAGTGAATTGGGACACCCCTTCCCCTTCACGTGAATGTGCAAAACGAGGGCTAAGAGGAAGGGCTAAGGGGTAGAATCCGGATTAGGCCTAAATATCGCAGTTTCCTCAATATCCTCCAGCATTGTGGCATTTATCTACTAAACTGGAGAATTGGACATTTTTCCACCTGAAACCAAATAAGGGAATAATTTATTTTTTTTCACTTTTTCTCTTTGTCATCTCATCTTTGCTTTAATCTAATGGTAGGAGAGGACTGGTTGACAATATTCTGCTCAAACTGACATCATCAAGGGAGAAAAGTCACCAAAAGTAGAAGAAAATTGGCAGATTGTGATTAAACATATCCAATAATACTTTTTTTCCCCCCATATCTAATGCATTTTATCCATTATCGTCATTGAACAGCAATGATAACAAACATAAATAATGTCATGGTTTCATGACAAGCGAAATTTTTCCAAATTCAAAGCAAGTGGTGCTTAGGCATGTAACACAAAGTCAGTGTTATACTTTTTTTCTCATCAGAATTTCAAAATTCTAACACGTCTGTCATTCTCCCAGATGGCATGAAATACATGCATTGGATGAAAAGGGTTCAAATCCCCAGTAAATGGACTGTCCCGTTCACCTGCCATGGTTGACATTAGTAAGACTGTCTCGTCTTTGTCAAGAATGCCTGTGCACCTGGGTCTGCTGGTGGGCTGCTGGTGGCAGGGCGGGGGGCTGTTTTTATGCGATGAAGCTTTGGGCAGTTGAGTTTAATTTGGGATTTACAAGTGACATTGTGCCCCCACACCCGTCCTCTTACTCTCTGGGGTTTATGGAGTGAGACAGAGGGTCTTCTCCTCATGAATAGACAGCCTGCAACCGGCCATGCACAAAGTATTATGGCTCTGCTGCATTATGTATCCAAATACACCTCAGCACCCCCACACCCCCCAGCTTTGTCAACTCGGCACCCGCAAATGGCGAAGGTCAAGGTTTACCTGCAGCGCCATAAAAGCAAATGAAGATGTTCATATCGGGTTGTGTTTCAGCCAAATTACTAGGCTGGAATTTTGTTACACAGGCGGTCTTTTTGATTTGGAAATGTTGTTGGTGGCGAATGAAGTTTGGTCAGGGTGTTTGAGGCGAAGTGATGGATGAACCGCGAGCACCCAGATGTCGAAAGCAGAGCTTATCTTCCAGAAGCGGTTTCCCCTTAAGCCCTAGCATTAATACACTGATAGCCCAAGGAATAGCCAAGCATAAAATGAATGTGAAAGGATGAAGAAACAACAAGAAAGGAAAAGAAGAAAGAGCAAGCGAGTGTTTAGGCCAAAAGTTCAACAGACCAGTAATACAGAACTACCAGGAGCGCTTACAGTATGGCTCGTCTCCACGTGTGTATAATTCATTTCTGGCTGCTTTTAGATGGAGCTCTCGAAACTAACGTTGGACGGATCATGTTAAGTCTTGGCATGTCAGCAAAAACAGTGCACCCTTGAATAACCATGCTGTGTTTATCATGCCATTATAAGCATGAACTGACTGATTATGGAGTTTGTAAACACATTATTCTTACGGTTCAAAGTGCTGTTGTTTAAATCACCAGCTGACAAGCAGTAATAATGATACATAATGGCTCGTCATTTTTTGGGGGGGGGGAGTCAGAATAGCAAGTTTTATTGTACGTTACAAAATGAGAAAAGTCAGAATTGAATGTTATGTCTGCTGATTTTTGACCATTTTTCTTTCTAATTCTGAGTTAAAATGCAATCATGCCTACTGATCAGAGATGCCTAATTTAGTTTAAATTGTACATACTGTCACCTGACGGATAGAGGACAATGCAGAGACCTGGTGATCAAATCAAGGCGAAGGCAGACTCTGCTTGACTAGTGTATTCAGCATTGAACTCCACTGTCTTATTAATGTGATGTTTATGTTCTTATTGCAATAAGATTCACAGTGATGTTTTCTATTTATTTTTAAAATATTATTAAATAAGTTAGGGTATGACTCATAGCAGCTTTATCTTCGGCCCACGGCTCTCAATGATATTTGTTTTTTAGCCCTTTAAACGAAAAAATTTGGGCACCCCAGCCATAGATTTTACATTTCTTACTTATAAACTTGCATTTAATTGACAGAATTATTAAGTTTACGATTAAGTTTACTTTACAAACTTATGTGGTTAAACCATAAAACAATTAAGCTGTCCCCCCAAAAATCTCAAGTATTTTGTTTCAACTCATTTTAAATAAGTAGTTTGAACAAGCTGCAAAATATTTGTTTGAAGTGGATTAAAAATGTTTATCAAAATTGTTCTAAGACAAGAATGAATGTTTTAGGACAACTTTGAAACCTGCTACCATTGCTTTCAGCATGCACGGAGATGCATATGTGCTCCAAACCAATTAAGCACAAAAGCATAGAAGCACAATGATTCTAATAAAAATAAAATGTTTTGCAAAAAAAAAAAAAAAAAAAAAAAAAAAAAAAAAAAAAAATATATATATATATATATATATATATATATATATATATATATATATATATATATATATATGTACATACAAAACACACACACACACACACACACACACACACACACACACACCAAGGCGGCATTTATTTCTTCAAAAAACATTGATTGTAAAATAATAAAATGTTATTGCACTATAAGATAACTTTTCATAAGTAGTTTATATTTTAATTTAATTATTTATTACAGTGATATTTAAGATGAGTTTTCAGCTTTATTACTCCAGTCTTCATAGTCACTTGGTCCTTCAAAAATCACTAGATTTTTATTATTATTATTATTATTATTATTATTATTATTATTATTATTATTATTATTATTATTATTATTATTATTATTATTAATTAATTAATTAATTGATTCATTCATTTATTCATTCATTCTTTCATTCATTTTTTTTTTGGCTTAGTCCCTGTATTAATCTTAGGTAGCCACAGCGGAATGAACCTTGATGATGATGAACTTATGAACCTTGAATGAAAAATCCTTACACACTCATTCACACACACTAAACTACTGACAATTTAGCTCACCCATTTCACCTACACATGTTTTTGGACTTGTGGGTGAACATGGGGAGAACATTCAAACTCCACACAGAAATGCCAACTGACCCAGCCAGGGCTCGAACCAGCGACCTTCCTGCTGCCATTATAGTTAATATTTTTTATTATAATTATTATTATTATTAATGGTAATAGTAATAAAAGCAATAATGACTGGAGTAATAATTTCATTTGAAACTACATACAATAAGAAAGCAGTTATGTATTTATTTTTTTTTATAAATATTTAACAATTTAATATTGTTTTAACATTTAATGAATGCTTCCTTGAGGAATAGAATCATTTTCTTAAAAAAAAAAAAAAAAAAAAAAAAACTGACCCCAAACTTTTGACCGGTAGTATATATTGTGGATAATTTATAGCATGTTTAACATGTTTAGATTCACAATGTTTTGCATTCATAACCTTCAATATGCACTGGACAGGTTTCATAAATAAATATATAATTAATTAAAATCTAAAACACGCATAGATTTTTAAGTCCTAATACAAAAACATAGAGAATACTGAATTATACACCAGTACTAAAATATATTTTGCCCATTTCCACCTGCTCTAGTTGTTTACTTATTTAAAATAGTTTTAAAATAGTCACATTTGCTTTTAAAATAGGAAGGTTTTCTCTGTATTGTTTGATCAAATCCACAAATGAAGAGAATATATTAAGAGGGGATATTAACATTGTGTCTGGGCAGTAATTTAGCCTCTGGATCTTTTGCTCTAGTGAAGTGTAAAACAATTTGTAAAGGACAGTTAAGTCGTTGCCACTGCTCCACCTCCTCTGTGCACAGAACTATGCAGAACTAGCCATGTTAAAGTATTTGAATGATAATAATTGTAATAAAATGTATATGAAATAAATAATAAACAGTTGAAGGTGATCCGCAAGTCAATCAATCAATCAGTCAATAAATCAATCAATCGACCAAAACAGTGAATCAGTTAATTATCAATGAACAAATTGCATTAGTTGCCATTAAAATATTTTTTTTTTGTTTCAAACATTGTCACAGTATTACTTTTATTTCCTTATTTTATTGATTTAAAAAATGCCTACAGGCACTAAAACATACAGGCAGTGATTAATGTCCCTCTCAGAAAAAGAAATTATATGGAATAAATTAAACTACTGCTGCAGCAAATTGAAAAATAAGGATGTAAATGAGCTTTGAATACTTAATATCTTATAAAGAAAAATAGTCAATGAGGCCCAAAAATGATGAGGGATCGCCAAAGAAACATAATATTAACACTAATGACCAAGGCTAGGTTTCTGCACTGTCAAAATCTAACTGTCACATGTGATTTGCTACCCAGAAAATGAGTAATGGGGGACAATATAGACCAATTGAAAGAGCTAACCTTGTTCACAAAGCGAAAGACAAGAGCAGTAACCCACTCGAATGTCAGCGGTGAATTATGGCTCTTAAATCTTGCACATTTTAGCGAGAATGCGATTAAGTTAATCAATATTTTTATGTGCTCATTACAGCATTAAAACAATCTGAAATAACCAAAAGGGAACACTTTGGTGGAATTTTAGTTTTGATTTAGTGAGTTCAGCAGAAATGATGAGTGTTGAGTTGATGAGTATCTTTTGTTTTCAAAAACTGTGCAAACACTTAGTTTATTTTGGAGAACAGTTATGGAAATGTACAAAACTATGATTTATTTTTCAGAGATTGTCATTTCATATTGTTGTATCATAAGAAACATATTTGTTTGGATTTCATTGTTATCTTTCACTTTTGATCATTTGAGCATAAAAAACAACATAAATTACCAAATGTGAACTTTAAATCAAATGTTTTTCATTACATTTATTTTTAATTTTATTTATTTTTATTAATTGAGTTTTTTTGCATTTACAATTGAAAGCATTACACTACCCCTACCCTATTATCATTTAATTTTGGAGGCTTAACAACATCAAAAAGAAGGAATACACAAAAGAGGTGCATCTTAATACAAAAAAAAAGAATAAATTAAAACAAAATTAATAATACTAAATAATAAATATAATATAATATAATATAATATAATATAATATAATATAATATAATATAATATAATATAATAATAAAAATTGTTGTATCCTTTTGAATTACAATACCTTTCAGATAAATAAAAGTTAACAGTGAAGCAATACATTTTCATATTTTTAGTCAACATGTTATCATTTGACATGAAGAGTTTGGTAACATACAAATATTACAAAATAGAAATAACATAGAAGAAATATTAAATTAAATTAATTAATAAAATTATTCTAAAGGCCAGGGAGTTCTTTAAAGTATTTAATAAAGGGAACCATTTGTCTAGGAACTTGCATTTTGAGCCTCAAATACAGCCTTATTCAATTTCCTATTGAATGTAAGAAATCACTTCATTTATCCAGCCAGCATGTGTTGGGGATCTACTCTTTTCCACTTGAATTATATTAAACGTCTTGCTAGTAGTGTGGTGAAAGCAATAATCGAATGTACAGTTGAAGTCAGAATTATTAGCCCCCCTTTGAATTTTTTAAATTTTTTAAAGATTTCCTGAATGATGTTTAACAGAGCAAGGAAATTTTCACAGTATGTCTGATATTTTTTTCTTCTGGAGAAAGTTTTATTTGTTTTATTTTGGCTATTTTTTTAAACACCATTTTAAGGACAAAATTATTACTATTATTACATTTACATTTAGTCATTTAGCAGACGCTTTTATCCAAAGCGACTTACGAATGAGGACAAGCAAATTTTAAGCCCCTTTAAGCAAAATTTTTTCGATAGTCTACAAAACAAACCATCGTTATACAATAACCTGCCTAATAACTTATTAAAACTGTTAGGTTTAGAAATTGAGCTTCTCTCAGTTAAACAGAAATTGGGGAAAAAAATAAACAGGGGGGCTAATAATTCTGACTTCAGCTGTATATCTTTACTCAGATCTATGTTCTCAGGCACAACACCAAAAAATGCCCCTCAATGGATCTGGGTCAATTGGAATGCTGTATATCTGTTTGTATATTTTAAATATCGCCTTCCAAAACTCTCCTAGCTTGGGACAAAACCAGAACGTATGAGCAGTGGTAGCAGGTGATTGTGAACATCTACCACATGCAGGGCTAACATTTGGGTACATTTTTGCTGATTTAGAAAAATGTAGCCTATGGAGAGCCTTAAATTCATATAATCCATGTCTAGCACAGAGTGAGGATGAATGCACCTGAGTTAAGGCATCTGCCCATTCTAGATCGGAAAATTCTCCGTTCAAATCATTTTGCCAAGCTTCATGAATAAACCCCAAATTATGTGGGTTTATAAATGTAATAATCTAAAATATGCCCTGCCCTCTGCGTTCAATTCAAGCAAATTCTCAATGGGTGATGTAGGGGGCATTTCTGGGAAGGAAACAAATACCTTCTTTGTGAGATTCCTAATCTGCAGAAATCTAAAACAGTTGAGATCAAGGTTACCCAAAATGACCTACAAGCTTTTCAAAAGAGCAGGAAGTGTTGTTTAAGTATAAATCTTTTAAAAACCTAATTACCCTTTCCTCCCATATAGAAAAAGCTGAGTCCATGTAAGATGGTGGGAATATACTGTTAGAGACAACAGGACCCCAAATGGAAGCTGACTGTAGGCCAAAATGTCTTTTAAACTGGGCCCATGTTTTTAAGGTGTGAGTCAATAAAGGATTTTGGGAGAAGATATAATTTTTTCCCATTAGAGAGAGTAAAGAGCAAACCAGGGAGCTAAGTTTGAATTTAGAGCAAGATTGTTCCCCTTGTACCCACACAGGGGTATTTTGGGGATCCACGCTAGGTATACTACTTTCTGAACATTACTTGCCCTGTAATAAAATAGAAAGTCAGGTAGTGCCATCCCTCCCTGAAATTTTATTTATTTATGTATTTTTCATTTTTTTTTTGCATTTTTAAAGTGTCACAGAAATGATCAAGTGCTGTATCTTTTGTAAAAAATGCTAAAAAATCCCCCGAAAAGTTTGACGATATATAAGCTTGGGTGAAATGTCAGTGTTATTATTTTGAGGGGGATTCAATAAAGAATGATCAAATACTTTTATTCTAAAATTTTAGTTTATTATTTAAATGATAAACTAAACTGTTTATTATTACGTTTATTATTATCATAATTATCAAAATTATTAAAGAAGTGTGTTTTGATATGTTCATTACTGGTGATAGTCTTGCAGATAAGATTCAGGATAAAAAAAAAATATTTTACTTTTTTATTATTATTTATTTTTTTACTTTCTTTCAGTTTGGACACTCCAGCATTAAAGCAATGTAAAACAACCAAATTTGAACTTCCTTGCACAGAAAGCACTGAAAGCAGTTTTGATTTGGAATCTGAGTATGACGATTTATCTGAAATGATTAAGCGGTGCATCTTTTACATCCAAAACCTTCACTTCACGGCTTGCTAGAAACAATACGGTGCCGTCCTGGCACTCGAAACCCCCTTCTCCGCCGAAAGCCACCCAGAGGTGCTGGTAAAGGCAGTGGGGTGAGTGAAGCGATCTGGCACTGCACCCCTTCAGAAGAGATGAGAGGAGGTGCTGTATATTAAACATCGCTCTTTCAATCGGAACCTTTAATTAGAGCTGCTCAGTATCAGTTACAACAGTCCCGCACAGCTGCCCGGGCCCTTCGAGGCTTGGTTACTCTACCAGACTTAATCTGGAGGACGCAGATCCAGAAACGACTCAGGATATTAGCTGTCCTCCAATTACAGAAGCGGCGATGGCCACGTGACCACAACCTCCAAGTCCAAGTGTGCGCAAAATCTGCTGTTTTGTTATTTGCGATTTGACTCCCTCCACTTCCACTGACATCCATTCCTGGCTCACTCTCTCTCTCTCCTAAGGATATACTGAAGCGTGTGTTATGCACACCTAAAGACGCTATAAAAATTGCTGAGGTATAAAATCGAAAGTGCTCAAACTGTCGGTGCAGAAATACCTGGCTGCTTGGCCTGTTTGGTTGCGAGGGAATCGCTGGCAAGGCCAGAAGCGCTGTAAATCAGACCAAGTTCCAGCCTGTTTGTTTACATATCACTGTCTTTACTGTGGTCCCAGTAAGCTTGAAGGCCTCCTCGGCTCAGGCTATTGTATGGCTCATAAAATGAAAGAATATCATGATTGTGCGGGTTTTTCTATCTCTAGCTTGTTTGCTTGTGGGTCTATTATGGTCTGTAGGGCGTAGTGTTGGAAATAGAGTTCATGTTTGATGGAAAAAAAAAGTCTGTGCATTATGGAGCTTGACGTTCATAGTTAAATGTTCCCAAAAGTTGACATTTTAGAATGTCATAAAGTGTCATTTGTTGAATTTATGGCTTGTAGTAATGTTATTTGGTTGTCTTTTTTTTTTTTTTTTTTTTGGTTATAAGAAAGCCTTTGTTTAAAAAAATTTTGATTTTTTTTTTTTTCAAAAAAGTTTTATTGGACACACAGATTCAGGAACAGTTCTCTGTTTTACATATTTTGTACACATATAACATAGGCAAAAACAAAGAAAAAAAATTAAAAAAGGAAAAACAATATGAAAATCATAATTATAAATAAAATACACACCCACATAACTAGCCAACTAGTTTACAAAAACCTGTTTGAACAACAGAGTATGATGACAAAGTATATTAAAACCTTACCTAGAAATCCTTCCACAAGGTTTTTTTTCATGGTAACAGATAAAAGTAGAGACGTCCCGATCAGGTTTTTTTGCACGTCTTTTGATTTTGAGTATCTACTGATACCAAAACCTGATCTGATACTTCCATAATACATAAAAAAAAGAATAAAGAAGTGTGAAGAAACAGATTCAGTATGTTCCTTATTTTTTATTTATTCACCTTATTTTAACACTCAACAACTCTGTTAACAAACAGAGCACTTCTGTGAGGTTTGTTTTTGAGGTGCCGTATCAGTTTTTTTTGTGTTAAATGTAGCCTTTTCCTTTCCACCTCTTGCAATCCCAAATTTACATATTTCACAGTTTGCTATGGCAAGGTTGTCGTCATCAACTTTATAATACCTCCAAACCACAGACATACTGTGCTTTTCGCTTTAAGCTGCTTCCATGTTCTACTTTGCCAGTATTTAACAAATAGCATCTAACTCTGTGCCACTGCATGTGTATACATATATATTCGAGTCCTGATCGGGAGGTAACGTCAGATTCCAATTGAGTCTGAAATCGCATGATCGGGCCCGATTTCCGATCACATGATTTGATTTGGACTAGATAATAAGGATTTCAAATTTTGTCAAATTGATCAAGTTGTCTTTTCAAATAGTACCTAATTCGCTCCAATTGTAACATAGAGGTAATTTCTCCAGTTTACATTTAGGGGATTCCTTTTTTCTTGGCAGTAGTTAAACAGTACGAGAGCAGTTTATGTTGAGTATTTGACAACAAGTACTTTTGTTTAGAGAATTCCAAAATTAAAAGCATCCAGTCATAATTGCAACTTCAACATCTCAGAAAGCACTTAAAAAATCCATTCCAATAATTCTGTATCTTATATTCTTTATTATTTTGGAAAAAAAATCATAATAAAAAAAAAACAATGTTTAGTTTACAAATTTGTTCAAAAGATATAATGATTTACAGAAAATTTGTATTGTTTGTATTATTATTATTTGTTGTTATAACAATATGAATTTACCATAAATTATTATACCAAATTAATATACCATAAATACCATTTAGAACCTATTTGAACACAATGTTGTTTTTTTAGTCATGAGTTTTCCAATGATTAAAAATGCATTATTATTATTATACATTCTTTATAATTACTGCTGTTATTATTAATAAAAATATTAATACAAATAATAATAATAATAATAGTAATAATAATAATAAAAATAGAAATAAAAATAATGTTATTATTATTGCTACATTTACTATTTCTGGTGATTTTGTGAAATGAGATTTGTGTCAGATTTTTTAATACCTTTAATAAATTGTTTGTTTTTATATTTCTTATTTTATTTACAGTTAAAAGCACATCAGTTTGGGCTGACGTTTAAATGATTTCAAAGCTGTGAATAACAGGAGTTCGGTTACTACTTTTACAGCTTGGCTACATCTTTAAAATGAGGTCAGGAGCACTAAAACTATGATTTAGCTACACATCAAGCTTTGATTATAATGTATATGTTTATAGGTCACACCAGCACTCGGTTTTCCCCCTTTTACATCAGAACACCTAATCAACGGGGCTCATAATTCATATTTAACCACGCCCACAGGAAGAGCCCGGCTGTATATCAAGTGTGTATGTGTGCTTAAAGTGGACAGCGGGTCAATCTGATATGTTATCGCCTCTTCCTCTCGCTGTCCAGTGTGTCTGCAGGGAGCTGAAGCAGGCAGGTCTGAAATCAGAGCCTATGAGGACAGACACACATACAGTACACTGATGTCTCCCTCAGTCCCAGCAGCCTGAGTCTCTCTCAAGCGCATGGATGATTACAGTGAGTGCAGGCCCACCGATCCCATGGTGCTGGAACAAATACTGGATACCCGGCTACAGGCTTGACCGTTGCTCTGAAAGGCTACAGTCTTCTTCATCATGCCTTGGTCGGCCCGATAAGCCAAGGTTTTCACATTTTATGGTTTTGCAGAGACACTTTTTTTTTTTGGCATTTCTGGCATGAAGCACTGGTTGAGATAAGACATGGCAAAAGAGAAAGTAACACTTTTCAACAGTATATCTCTTTAAAAAGGATATATTATAGTGAATTTATAAGCATTATACAGTACATGTCTAAAATTTCAACATATAGTGGTCGCTAAAATATTTAAAAATATATATTTAATTGTTAAATAATCAATGTTATTTATGGTCAACGAAGCTACTTTTTCCATAATTTAAAACAGAAAGTTGCCTTGGAATTTTAAGGTTCTATCTGCATTCTTAATGATTTTGAGATATTGAGCTTCAAAGTTTTTGCAATCCATAACAGTATGTGTGTAACATTTCTCTTTCATACATTAACATGACAGAGACCCTAAATGTACTATAAATTTAAATTAGCAAAATTCTCTTGCATTTGTAAATTGGGATAAAAACACATGCAAATGCAGAAAGAACCTTCTAATTCTAAAAAGTCATTTTTTTCTCTTGGAATTATAAGGTTCTGTCTGGCACATCAATTGAAGCACTACTTTTCAAGAAATACAATCAGTCTGCTTATTAATTTAATTAAAATAACAAAAATTGGTGTTTTAACAATATGTTGAGGTTTATGAAAGTAATGTTTTTTGCTTTTTATAAAATTTATTTAATGTTTTAGGATGATTTTTTTTCTTGTTCAAATTAAGCATACAAGGCTGTGCTAAATAAATAGGCATGGGACAATAACCAATTTCAAGGTAAACTGTGGTTTGGAAATGTCTAAATTTTCTGTAAAAACATTCCTAAGGTATGTGTAAATGATTCAGTTACATTTTTTAAGACAAAAGTATCTTCAGCAGAAAAAAATCCAAAGATGGCATTTTGAATTGTAAAGAAAACTATATTTTTTTAAACTAATGAAGACAGCAGAAGTCAATAATTCATTTGAATTATTTAGTCTTACATGTGTACTGCTCAAAAATATAAACCTTTCAAAAAATAAAATATATTGTTTTCAAAGGGTAAAAAAAGTTTTAGTTTTTTATCCTGACACTTAAAAAGAATATATTTCAGAGCAGTAATCACAATACGGTGACACCATGAAACATTTATCCTAGGTTATCATACCATCAGAATCTTATACCAGCTCATGTCTAGTGCTAAATAATTTGTCCAGTGGAGATGTTAATTTTATGTAATTAATATTTAATGAATTATAAGCTTTGATGGAATTATTGAATGATATGCCCCATGAATTAAATTAAAGGTGCAGTAGGTGATCTGCCAAAATGCTAACCGGTTGGCAAAGTATCTTTGAAACACAGTCCCTCCCCTGCTGTCCAAAGCCACGCCTCCTGAAATCATGAAGGCGTGCACCTTGGCATGACAGCAGACAACCCACTAGTTCATGTCATTCGCCAGTTAGAAATGTAGTTAGTGATTGGCCGGCGCTGTGCATTAATTACACTTATTACTAAGCCATACTTACATGCTATTTTAGGTTGAATATTGAAAGTAGCATGGTAAACGATATAGGGAGCATATCACAGGTTGTCATTGTTCAAAAATGAACCAATGTGAATATAAAATCAACTTTAGCTCAGTAAAGTAGGCTAGGCGGAATAGCGCAATTTATTTATGTTTTGTTCTTAAACTAAATAAACAACTACATTATCGATGCCGTAAAAAACCCTTATGAAATTTTAAATAGTGACATCAATCATTCGCTGGATGATTTCAGTGGCTGAACAACACTTCTGTGCATATAACCCATTCGAAAAACAACACAGTCTACATCAGCTTTGTGTGACTAAAATAGTTTAAAATATAACATTACCTGTCTAAAATACTAGTGAAATTCTTCAGCCATGGTGTCATCCTTCCTCCACTGTGCAAAGTAACTCCAATATTGATTCAGGATTTTAAAAAGTTTTATTTCAGCTTTTGATTTTACTGTGACTGTAATTTAACATGGCACACATGCAGGCGTGCAGGCGCAAATTGTGCATTTGCAAGAACAGATTTGCACAGTTGTACATATCTACATTTGTTGGCAGACAGTTTGGGCTACTTATCAGAATTATGGGAAATGTCGGCCCAACAATATTATTGGATGATTTTTTTTTTTAACTGGCTTTACCCAGAATATAAAAATACATATAAATACATTTAGATCATTTACTTTAATCATCACTATTGGAATGTAAAGAGACTTTTAACCAGCACAACTAAACATGTTTCTGAAGACAATCAATCACCTATTTGCCATTAAAGGCTTAATGTCAAATTTAAAGACTTTAGAGCAGGGGTCTCAAACTCAATTTACCTGGGGGCCGCAGGAGGCAAAGTCTGGGTGAGGCTGGGCCGCATAAGGGATTTCACAAAAAAAAGTCCTCAAATGTCATTATTAACAGTTTTAATTATTTCTTCTGAACATGAAGTGTCCTGAACATTAATAGAACATTGAGTGAAGATTATGAACAGTTCTTCTGAACATGGCATCTTTTGCCTACTTCTTGCTGCCAGAGACTTGACAGCGCTTCTTCTCACAAATCTGAACCACATTTGGCTTTAGAGCGGAAGCAGTTGAGACCCTCAGTATGGCTTGAAGATGATCATCATTAAGTCTAGACCTGTCTAGACTAACTCAAAACTTCCATTCCGTCACCTAAAAAAAGGCGTATATATGTATAAATAAAACACCCCCACCCCACAGTCACATCAGTCTGTACCAGTCTGTATCTACCTATAATATATATAAGATGCAGGCTGTAGCTAGGTAGGTGGCAGGCTGCAGATAGGTAGCTAAGTGGCAGGCAGGGGCGGGAACAGCTTACCTTGGTTCTGGCCGGCGCGAGTTCCCTCCTAACACTTCCCGCCCGTCACAGCGTCTAACAAAGGGGCAGGGTGCGTGGTGACGTCACCGGCATCCCCGCCCCTTTGTTTACACGGCGGGCGGGAAATGCCAGTGACCGCTGTGTACGGATAGAATTAGCGGAGCGGGGAGCACTCTCTCTCCCCGCTCCGCTAATTCTGTCAGTGTACAGCGGTCGGCGCGGGCCACAAAATATTGCACTGAGGGCCGCAAATGGCCCGCGGGCCGTGAGTTTGAGACCCCTGCTTTAGAGGAAAACAGACGATGAGTAAATGAGTTTAATAAACATTGACAAATGTTTCACTGATACACTAAAAAATATTTAACATTTAAAATATTCAATTTATAGTAACTGTTTTTTCAACAATGTAAAATGTAACATTTCATCTAAAAAATGAACATGTCAAAAATGCTTCCAAATCATCACATTTACACACATCTTTTCAGTTTCAGGTTTCTTTTCTCTTGTTTCTTTCTGGTCTTTCCTGCTTTCAACAAAGCAGTCCAGCGGATTGACAAAGAAAGCTGATTCTGATTGGTCCTCATGCCTGCATACGAAATGCTGATTTGCTCACAGAAAGAACCTTATAGAGCCAAGCAAAAGTTTGACTTTGCAGAATTATTTATTTTTTAATAATATGTCTTAAAATGTTAATACCTTACAAAAAATATCACATAATGCAAATAAGTTGTCATTTAACAAGAATAAGTGAATAACTCAGTTTTGACAAAAGTGTCAGATTTAGAACCTTATAATTCCAAGGTGATGAAATGTGGTAATGGCATTTTCAGCAGCAGTTTTCAGTGCACATGATCCTTCAGAAACTTATTTTTTGCTGATTTTGTGCTCAAGAATATTTATTATTGTTATCAATGTTAGGAGTTGTGCCGCATAGTATTTTTGATGAATCTGTGATCAAATTCACCACAACCCCCTGCAAATTGTATGATGAAAGGGAATAAAGCAGCACTTGATACAAAACATAAATAGAATTTAAATGACTTTAAATCTTGATTATTGCTTTTGATTAGTTTGAATTAGGGCTGGGTTGACAAACAATATCATTTTTAAATCGCAATAAAATTTATGTCGATAACAATGATAAGCTGTGGACTTTTTTTTTTTACTCTACATTGATTTAAGAGCCAATCGCACAGCAGAAATGTGCAACAATGGGAATCTAGAAGTGTGTTGATATTGGAGATGTACCGAAAGTAGGTTATGCCATTTAATAGACTCTTTCATTTTTGTGGCTTCAGTCATTGTTGGAACACTCTTTTAAACCTGGAAAATTTAACAACTGATATCGAAATATATATTGTTATTGTTCAATATGGATAGGAATTAATCGAGATTGCAATTTTGCCATATCGCCCAGACCTAGCTAGAAGCATTGTTCCTGAATAATTGTATTCATTTCTTCATGTAAGTTTCTAAAATAAACAGAACTATTTTCTTCATACCAATTTAAGGGAAATCAGCTTTATCATACATCCAATAATTAATTAGCATTTTTTTTAAATATAGAAAGGTGTGAAAATGTAGCTTTGACTTTTTAATTATAAGAAAAAAGTTTAATAAAACTATAACATGGCCATTGTTTTGTTATTTATTTTTTTAACAAATCAAAGCTGTAACTGAATGCTACATGGTTATCAAAATTCTCGTTGAGCAGTTAATGCCTAAGACATAGCTTTTAATAACACATTTTTGTGTTGTTAATATAGAAAAGGTTGAGATTCAATCAGTTTCAAACACAACCAAATACAACATTCTAAAACTACATAGCGTGGAGTAAGAAGCTAAAGCAAATATGCCTATTTTACCAATCTTTAATGCATCTCACTAGTTGGTAGAATTACACCAAAAACAAGACCTGGATGCTTGCAAATAACAAGCGCTGAGTATTAGGAGGATTCAGTTGGCATAAGAAAAAGAAGGACAGAGTGAAGGGAGGCTTGGGGGAAGGAGGGACGGGGAGGGAAGGAGCAGGACAGGTAAACAAATTCCTTGTCATTTTCTGTTGTTGTCTTCACTGTGCCACTTGGCATTTTAATGGAAGCGAAGCTGATGTAACATACAGTGGTATGGCGACCACGGCATCATACAAGCCAAGAAAACTTAACTCCACAGACCTATGCATTAAACATATTGTAGAATAGAGTGTAACATTTATCACTGTCAATGGCAGAGAGTTTGTATAAATTTAAATGCAGTCAAGCGTGCTGGTGCCCCCCTCCCCACTGTATATGTGCACAAAAGCCCATTTTCCTGTCTTTTCCATTGTTCTACAGCCCTGTGCCAAAAATACCACTTGAGTATTAGGAATGTGCAAGACCATTTCTCACCATGATACGCAACCGGCTTTTTATGTATTAAGTTAGTGTCATATATTTTCCGTGGCATTATACAAAGTATATTTGTGTATATCGAAGCGCATGAATTACACCAATTCTTGTGAGCATTATAGAATTGTGCTGAATGTTTTGCATGTAAATTTCTGATTTGAATATGTTGAATATACTTTATATTTGGGGTTTTACAGTACAAATGCTGATACTGTATGTGAGGGAAACAATGCCGTTTTTGTTTTAACCACTGCATGTATGGAATTTAATTATAAAGTTTTAGACATAATTTCTGTGTTTTAAGTAAACAATGATTACGCTAGCTATGTTTCCATCTAAAGATGCAAATTAAATTTATGCGCAAAATAGGAAATGGCATAAAAGACATGCACATAAAGCAGGATTTCCATCCAGTAAGTCAAAGAGAACAAAGTCGTAACTTCTTTATTAAGTAGCTCTAAATATCAAAAGTAAAAACCGAATTTTCTGTGGTGAGCTAGTGTTAACAATTTCCTGTAGAATCTACAGTATCTTACTAGCAGTAGTTTGCCAGTAACTTATTGTAAATCAATTACTGCAAAAATCGTTACATTTACAGCACCATTTATCTTGTTGTTTATGTATTTACAGTATTGTATATCTGTACTCTAAAATATACATTAATTTTCATAATGCAACTTGAGAATACCATAACATACTGCATAATTGGCCTACAGTAAAATACAGTTCATATTACAGTTAAATACCATGTAATTTACAAAAACTAATTACAATATATACTTAAATTCTAAACTCTACAATTTTAGATTATGCCGAATCAGTTGATGTGTAAATAAAACAGCTCCCATACAATACCCACACAAAGCTTTGTGATCATGGTATGCTTTCAATTGGTGTCTTGTTTTTTTTTCAAAATTTTGTCTCTTTTATCAGATAACAGAAGAAATAAATGGATATGGATTTGATATGGCTTAAGTTTGAAATTATTATCTATGAAAACTATTATCATGAAATTATATTTTGGAGTATGATTTAGTTTATTATTGAATGTCTTGAATGATTTTTAATGGAGGAGAAACTACAGTAAGCTGAGCGCTATACAATGTTAGTCAACAGTACATTTGCCATTAAGCTCTAATTTTAGGGTAACCTACAGTATATTTGGAATTTACGAATAATTAAATGTGCTTAAAATCATTATAGGAATCACAGAAATTTTTTATTCCCCACAGTTATTGACTGCTGTAAAGTGATTCAGTGGTTCAGATGTAATATTTAACTCTAAGCTGTGACTTTAAGCAACTGAATATTTTAAAAATTTTGGTTTTGGATACTGGAACTTGTGAATGGCAAGCAGTATCTAAATTTGATGGTGAATAAAACTCTTGATGTAAAATAACATGATCACTTCTTCAGCTTTACTACTAGTTATAGCACAAAAAAAGCATAAATGAATGTCAGATATCAGTAAAACAACTTAATGTCACGTCACATTACATTTTTACTTAGTCAAGACAGTACAGATAGTTCACTTGAAAAATAAACTCTAGAGGAAAGCATTTCTTTAAATATTTGCATTGTATAAGCCTATATATGCACAGTGTTTTACTTAGCCCGCTAGAGATATCACTGTTTAACTCATGTAAATGATGATTTTTGCAATCTGAAAACATAATTTGAGAACTAGATTTAGATTTTAACTGCATAATGTGCAGTTTACATGGTTGCCTACTTTTATTTTGTATTTGAGTGATGGTTCTTATATCAAAACATACAGTAAGTTAAAATAGAGTTTAATCATTTGGACTCTGCTGTTAATTGTAGCCTTTTATATTATAGCAATGAGCAAAAGATTGAAATAATAGCATGGTCATATTTTATGTGTATCCTTTGGAAATATATATATTACATATTAATTAAACTATAGCAATTTTATGTTTCATTTTGTCCCACTGCTTTATCAAAACATACATGATAATCTTTGTTCCTTTACTTTTATGTGTGTTTTTGAAGATATTTAGCGCTACTTTTGTACCACTTTTTCTCAGTAGCTTACTATTTTGCTATCTTGTAAGGAACAACTGGAGAACGCAGGCTGCTAAAGTCGCAAGCAGGACTCTGAATTAGAATGTGAGGGTAATTTATGGGGAGCACTTTTGCCAGAAATAAGGGCTGATTTAGAAAAAACAATCACGCCTGTAAGTGTGGAATCTGTCGGGGACCAGTGCATGGCAGCAGTGCTAGCTGACACTTTGCACATTAAAATAAATTACCTAACCTTTCCACTTGCAGTGACAAAAACAGGAGAAATGAAAGATAATGGGTTATTATTCACGGCAAGATCCTATACATAATAATGATATCATCAATAATGGCCATGATACCACAGCTCCTGCGGCTTTTAAAAAACATTTAATGGAATTACTTTTCGGAATCATCACTCCTCGTCCAGTCCCCAGTTATTCAGCTGGAAAGAAGCAGGCGAAGAGAAAGTCTGTGTTAGAGAAAGAGAGAGAGAGAGAGAGAGACGAAGGGGAAGAAAGAAAGAAAAATGGAGAACATTATATTCCTAGAAGCCTGTTACCAACCGCCAGTCATGAGTCAATTTGCCCAATAAAGCAAGCAGAACTGAAGAAAAAGGCCAAATCGGGACCTGCTTGACTTTTTTTCTTTCTTTTTTTTTTTGGCAGCGATTGGCCATTAGTCTCTGCCAATATGTTCAGCAAAACTCTCTTCGAAATGTAATGAAGACGATTGGCTGGCCTTCAGGGACAAATATGTTCCGTTTCCAAACTTCAGGTAGGCACAGGCTATAGGATTAGATGGCATGAGCTGAAGCTGGGCACATTTGTGGAGGGCAGGAGGCAAGACTGGCACAGAGACCCAGGAGGCTGGAACGCTCGGCTGCCCGTCACTCTTCACTGTTGCCCTGCTTAATGAGAAGAAATCCTTTGAGTGGAACACACACAATTTGTCCTTAGGTGCTGGGCAGTGGTTGGATTGTATTATTTCTTTGATATTGGTTGAAATAAGGAGGACAGTTTCCATGTGTGTGTGTGTGTGTGTGTGTGTGTGTGTGTGTGTAAAGCTGCTTTTGGATCAGTTAAAAGAATTAAATTACACCAGAGTTCAATTGGATGGTGGGTGCTCAATTATAAACCTGGCACTTAGTTTTCAAGCATATACTAAAAGTTTAATGTGATTTTAAAGAGATTTGTCTTCAAATTTATTAGAGGTCATTGTTGTGCTTTGTGGTTTGCTGTGTTTGATGAAGTTATTTTTATAACTAAAACTGTTATATACCATATAGTAAATAAATACCATAATAAATAAATACAATAAGTAATAAACATACCCTATTACCTACAATATTAAAATTAGTAAACACAAAATTTGCATGAATGTTTTGTTGAATACTACAAATATACAGTACAATACATTGTCCTTACATAGTGCAAAATGTTCCAATACTGACCTGATTCTATCGCTCAATGTCATACCTGTCCTGCCATATATACATCATAGACTGTAAAAGATATGAACGTGGTATCCATGACGTCACCCATAGGTTTCTGAAGGGAGCAAATCACTCTACAAGTAGGCAAGGCCAACCGGCGCCATTTGGTTCACGCCTTATCTCTCCAACCGTGGGTAACCAAATAAGGGCAAAGAGGCAGAGCGTGAGCGAAGCTACAGACGCATATAAGCATTTTGCTTAGACAGGTTTTTCTTTGGGAGAAACGTTTAATACTTCATTACCTGCGTCTCGTTTGTGTTCTGACAATATGTGCTTGGTTGTACACTAAATCAATAAAGTGTTCAATCCTTTAAAAACACTGTTTTAATACATTGAGCCACTAAGCATCGTTCTTATGACGTTTTTCTACAGGAGGAAAACGCAAATTTCAAATACTTAAAATATGGTCTGTGTTGGTAAATTCAAGGCTATTTATGAAATCCAGGCATAACATTGTATGACAGTGTTTCAGATGGCTGTTTTAAAGCCTACAGCTAATCAATTTGTCAGATTCTGGAGTGCATTCAAGTTCTAAAGAAAAAAATATAAATGATAAATGATCTTAAATATACATTTATAGGGATGGTATAAGTATATAATTTCACTCACCTGGAAAATGGAGGCCACATGAATTGTTTGTGAGCACAATTGAGTGCACACAGCATGCCAAATTATCGAATAGTTTTTTTGTGTTGTAATAAATAATAAAAAAATGTATGTGTAAAGCGACATAAAACAAAACAAAAATATGATGTATGTGTTGAGCTCAGCGGCTAATCAGGCAGAATCAGCTGAGTTGAAGTGAGGCGACCAGCAAGACCTAGTTGTCACTCTAGTGGTCACGCCCTTAATTATGCAGACCTAATATGAACTAAACGAATGAGTTCTAAAAAAAAATTCACCCCCTCACAGTTGTCGTGATCGAAAATATTAGCTATATGAAACAAACTTTTTCTTTGGACCATGCTGTAAATACCTTTTTTCTGCTGTAAAGTTGGCCATTTTAACAGTGGCTCAATAGAAATTTGCTCTATTATGGAGCCAAACTAGCAGAATTTCTATGAATTGCGGTTTCAGTTACTTCCGTATTTGCTTCACAAGGGAGAGTGGGAGGTTGCGGCTTGATATAAGTATTCACCTTATTCTCCGCCGACGAGCGGGCGCAGCCATTTGAATCTTTTTGGCTCAAGACTTCCGGTCTCATTTATCCATTCATTTATCTTCCATTAATTTTTTGACGTTAAAAACTGCTCGTTACACTGCTTGATGTTGAAATTTGATATTTTCTTATTATATTTTTTTACTTGGTCTGTATTGTCATGCAAACATTTGTTTGTAGAGCAAGTAGTTTGACCATTTTCTGCTGTTTATTATTCCTAGTCATTTCTCCCATAGGCAACTGAATCGGAAGTTCTAAAGCAATCGTGAAAACAGGCGCACTTCCACATTTTAGAATAAGGTCAATACAAACAGCATAATCGAGTACACCTCGTTTTGAAAATGATTATTTTTCTCCATTTCTCTGTAAATAAAAGCAATGTATTTTGGTGGATTTAAAATGTATTAAACAGATATATTTATTAAAATAATATTTTAGTCACCAAACATATTTAGAAATAGAAAAAAAATGTAATTAAATTCAAGCGAAATATTGCAAAAAAACAAAAAAAACAAACAAAAAAAAACAATACAACCTACAAGCTTTCAACTAAATTAAAATTTCAACTACATTTTATTTTTTAAATTTGTCTTTAATATTTTTCTACAACATATAAATTTGGTTGTACTAGTTTTTGGATCAATATTGTAAGTTATTTGGTAGATAAGTTCCAGATTTGGCTTCAGCACTGGTTAAGCTAACGTATATGCACAAAAATTATATCTTATAGCTTCCTATTAAAATATGATTTCAAAAGATAGATTTGTGAAAGTTGTACTTATATATGCTGAGCACTGTATATGCCAATTTATTTATTTATTTATTTATTTATTTTTTATTATATTGTATTCTGTTAAATAAGCTTACTGTGACAATACCATTTTAGATACTAGTCTAATTTCATAAAATCTCGATTAAAACTTTGATACCACAGCTAAGAAAGTTTTGGGAAATTCAGTAATAAAACATGCAATAGCAAAAACACATTAAGCAAAACAAAGATATAAATCAAGTAATGTTCAAAATGGTGATTTATTGTTGTACCGTAATGGAAATGACACTGCAAAGTCTTCACTGCTAAGAACAAAGCATTTAAGAGCCTTCTCTAGAATGGTTATATTGCCATTCATTATGAAATGAATTCATTAAGAAATGAATTTGGTATGTGAATGCTGTCCAACCACAGAAAACAGTGCAGAGAAGGAAACTGAATTTCGTTTTTTTTTTGCATCTTTGATATTTCAAAATCACTCCAGTGCAGCAATTAAGACCTTCATTGGCAACAATAAATCCTAAAATTCAGCTATAGCAACTTAATTTTTTGATAGCATCATCAGTCATGCACACGCAATCTCTGAGGATCAACTGTTCTTGGAGAATTTTGAGTCTTACTTGTGAATTTGGTGAATCGTTAACCGGAGATTTGCTCCGGCTATATCATTTGAATCTGTGAATCATTAACAGGAGACTAGCATAGACCGTATCATTGTTCATCATTTTTTGAAACAAGAACAGAAGCAGTTGGATCAGTTAAATTACCAGATGAATCATTCAGTGCAATATTGGACTAGTTCAAAATAAGGAATGCTTATTGCTATTTAATTCATGTGTTTTTGAACTTTGCTAATTTAAACGATCTATTTATGATAAAAGTTCAAATTAGTTAGAAAATATTTGCATCAGCTGATCAATTTGGCCAAAAAACAGTCCTATCTGTGCATTCCTAATTAAATATGGAACATAATGAACTACCATAGCTTGTATGTTTTTATGGGCTGTAAGATTGCTAGAAGCCATTCTTTGTTTTGCTTGTTTGTTTGTTTGTGCATGCTTTGCACAACCTTGGTTGTGGTGAAATGAAATAAGTTGAGAGAGAGTTCCTACAATAGACAAGATGTCCTCAGCCACTCTTCTCTGAAGAATCACAGTGATTAGCTTTTTTTAATTAACATTAGCATTATGGCATATGTGCTGTGACTGAATACCTTCATTTCACCGAGCATGGAGAGTGGAGCAGTATACTCTGCAGAAAATTCACTAAAGTAAATTTAACTGTCTGCATCCAATATAGTCCACCGGAGATTGCTTTATGCATTTGACTTCATAATTAACAGGTTTCAAACCCATAAACTTAAATCATTGAACACAGCTGGCGACCTGTAATTAAATGCATTAAATATTTGAATGAACATCTTCCACAAAAACAAGACAGCAGTGTTGTTACACGGCAAGAACTTTAAGCTCCAACTTCGGTTGGAAGCATTTATCATTGAAATGATGGGTTTCGCAGTAAACTGTTATGTCTGGTCTGCACAAGTCCTAAGATATACTGTATATAAATATAATTGAAAATAAACTTACCAAGGATTCGTTTGCAGTAATTTCATGCTGTAAAAAAAGTAATATTTTACCGTTTTTTAGGCTAGGATGAATTAAAGCAATCAACATGAAAATAAATACTTTTCTTATGTAAATTGCTTTTTATTTACTGTCCATTAATAAAAAAAATGTCTTATGGTTTCCACAAAAACATTAAACAAAAGCTGTTTCCAAATTACCACCTATAATAATTGATAGTGATGGCACAGAGGCTCAGTAGTGAGCAGTCACCTCACAGCAAGAGTCTGATTGCCATGAAGCTGATTCGAGTCCAGGCTGGGCCAGTTGGCATTTCTGTGTGGAGTTTGCATGTTCTCCCCGTGTTAGCGTGGGTTTCCTCCGGGTGCTTCGGTTTCCCTCAGAGTCCAGAGACATGCGCTATAGGTGAATTGAATAAACTAAATTGGCTGTAGTGTATGATTGTGTGTGTGTGAATGTAAGCGTGTATGGTTGTTTCCCAGTACTGGGTTGCAGCTGGAAAGGCATTCGATGCGTAAAACATATGCAGAATTGTTTATTCCATATGGCGACCACTGATAAATAAGAGACTAAGCCGAAGGAAAATTTATGAATGAATGATTGATTGTAATTAATGACCAAATCAGCACAACAAAAATGTTTTCAAAGAAACACTAAAGACTGATTTAATATTATTCTGATGAAATAAACAATATTCAATGATTTAGCATTAGATGATTTTAATCTAACTTTAAATTGCTTCATTATTCATTCATTCCAAAATCCTCTGTATTCTTCTCAATTCTGGTTTCTTAAATATTTTGATTCAACGTATTATACAAATGTGTGGAATAAGAGCCTGAAAAAGCTGCAATGATGGACCACCGCTGTTTGCCAGATTCTTTTTTTTTCCCCTCTCTGTTTCTCCTCAACCCACCAATGATGCAGGACTCAATGAGATGTGTCCTGGATGCAGTGTGAGATTGGTTAATACAAACGCTTGTTGGTGAAAACAATGTCCTCTCAGTGGTGACAGAGACAAAGTATCTGCGTTTGGGGGACGCGTGTGCTGGAGACAGGTGACGGCTGCTAGGGAGCCTTTCAACACTATTTGAATTTCATGTGCAAGAGGAGGCAGCTCGTCATTAAAAAACCTTAATTTCTATGTCAGGTAGTCTTACAGGTAATCGATCATCTTGTCAGATGGATTTTATTTTTTCTGCTCCTTCAAAGTGGCCCTTACAACTCTCCAATTAAACTCGCAGGTGAAACGGAAAAATGTCTGAAGCCGTTAAAAGAAAATGGCTGGGAATTTAAATGTGATATAAAATATAAATGCTCAGGCCCTGATTAATCGATACGGAATTTATAATCCTAAATTAGCGATGCAATATATTCCTTATGCATAAGCTTTATAGTAATGCCATCTTCTCAGTTGTAAAAAAAAAAAAGTGATTGTTGTTAATGTTGAATCAAAGTCATTTTAACTTGCATTAAAACAGCTTTTATGACTTAAAAATTAAAAGTTAAATAATGGGTTGCTTATTTAAATAAGTTGAGTTAACATAAAAACACGCACTTTCATTACATTGATCATGTGATGTTTTTCCAGTAACATGCCTTTGTGTTAGTTTTTACTTCTCATCTCTTGTTCTAGTTTACATGGTGTTTTCTACGACTAAGACGTACGCTGGGTTCACCACCATTGCCCAGAATATCTCCACATGAGAGCCATTTATTGGTAAATTTCTAAACGTTAACGCTTGTCAGCTCCAATTTCTGTCCCGGACCTTCTTGTACCTGGGGAACAAAATGCTTGTACACTTCTGCTGGAGGCTCTTTGCCTCCCAAGGCACACATTAGATCAGACAAGGAGTGACAAAAACCACCAAGCGACAGCACTGGACTCTCCCCTGCTCTTAAATGACGTGTGTGGCTTTTGTAACTTTGCACCACATCATAATTTAGTATTGTAAACAGGGTGTAAAATGTTTTTCAAGCTTGAAAATTATCAATATTAACTATTGTTAACTACTACGATAAAAAATAAAGTATCACTTTATCATTACTAAACTTTAAAGTATTTTATTTCATTTTATTTTATTTTGTTGGTAGTTCTAGTGTTGGAATTTTTACTGTTATTATATAAAATAATATTCTGTATAGTAAAATTAAACAAATTAATAAGACAATTCATATATACACTGTAAACCCAAAAGTCAACTTTACAACAAGTAATTGTTATTAAACTGACGAGTTTAATTGTTATTAAACTAACAAGTTTAAAAAATACCTCATTACTTCAACTTAAATGGAGTAAGTTCACAGTATTCATATAGATTTGTTTTTTAACTCAAATAGTTTGTAGCAATTAGTTTCCTCAAACGATTTGAGTTGCCTTAACTTATTGAGTTTTACAGTACTCAGTTGGTTTAAGTTTTCTTCATTTATTGGGTTTTACATTGCTCAAATTGCTTCGTTTACTCTAATGGATTAAGTTTACAGAACTCATTAGGATTAGTTTTTAAACTTAAATGGTTTGTTGCAATCGGTTTCCTCAAACGGTTTGAGTGACCTTAACTTATTGGGTTTTACAGTGTATGACATAATAACAATTAAATACAACAATAACATTCATTCATTCATTAATTTTCTTGTCGTCTTAGTCCCTTTATTAATCCGGGGTCGCCACAGTGGAATGAACCGCCAACTTATCCAGCAAGTTTTTACGCAGCTTATGCCCTTCCAGCCGCAACCCATCTCTGGGAAACATCCACACACACATTCACACACACACACTCATACACTACGGACAATTTTTTCCCAATCCACCTCTACCGCATGTCTTTGGACTGTGGGGGAAACCGGAGCACCCGGAGAAAACCCAAGCGAAGGCAGGGAGAACATGCAAACTCCACACAGAAACACCAACTGAGCCGAGGTTCGAACCAGCTTGCTGTGAGGTGACAGCACTACTTACTGCGACACTACCTCGCCCAACATTAATTGTAATGCTAATAATAACAATATTAATATTAATATTAATAATAATAATATTATTATTATTATTATTATTATTATTATTATTATTATTATTATTATTATTATTATTATTATTATTATCGTTATTGTTATTTTTAGAATTACTATTATTATAACAAACATTTTATAAAAATAAATAATTAAATGACATAAAATTTTATAAATTGTAGTAATTTAAATGTATCTATGAATAATAGAATCTCCAAAACTGAAGCTTCTCATGAGATTTTGATCCGATTACATTTATATACTGTAAATGCACCGATTTTATATTCACACATTTTGGGATAAAAAAGTCATTGCATATTCAGGCATTAGAATTAGAATGAATACAAATGCTGCCAGCAAATTGTTGAACAACATACTTGCCAACACCAATCTTTGCTCACATTTGGCACTTGGTGACTAGTAATTTTAGGTCATGTTTGCAAACATAATTGTAATCGAATGCTGTATAATTTTGTTTTTAATGGACATTCCAAGAAGTTTTAATAATTTAAGTTTTAATAAGTTTTTTTTTTCTTTTTAAAGGAATTTAGTTGTTTTATATGATTCGATAAGCATCAAAACACTTGTTAAACTGACAACAAAACATTTTGAAATAGTAGCTAAAATTGCATTTAGATTGTTTACCTTGTTGGTACTTACACATTAAAAAGTCCAATTAAAAAGAGTTTACCCAGAAAAGGCTTCAATTAATTTATTGCTAATTAAGCATCCTTTATTTATGTATAACCTAATTTTTAAACTCTCAAGTCATTTGCTACTACATTCAGTACGACAACCCTGTGAAAAGACACTCCGCACACTGAGCCAAACCAAGAACCTGAGAACATGAATGTGTTCTATTGCCGCTCTTATAAAGCCTAAATGACAAAAATGCCAGTGCAGCAAAAAAACGTGGAAGAAATAGAGTTGATTAGCAGAACCTTCCCAGCATGCTGTGCAGTGACAAATGATTGACTTGGAACAATATCTAAGGCGATCAGGATAAAGCACCGGCCATTTCAAGCCTCAGCAAAATTCAAATTCTAATTAGACTCTGTACCACATTCCAAATAAAAATTGTTCCCTTGGTATTTTACCCTATCAGGTGTCTCTCTCCGACCAGTGAAACAAAACGAATAAAGAAAATGATTAAAGTGATAACAAAGGCATAAAATTTAAATTATGGCGGCATCACATCTGGGATCTGTATGTCACTGGGCTGCCATTTTTGCCCCCACACTCAGCACTCCATTTTTTCTGCATGAGGGCAACCGGGAGAACAGAGGAGAAGAGAGAGGGAGAGAAAGAGAGCGGGAGGGGAGAAAAAAGGGTATGAAATTAAAAGGTAGAAAGCGAGAACGCAAATAGGCTTTCAGCTTTAGCGTTATTAATGACTCTTCAAAAATCTCCGACTTTTCCAATCTCTCCGAGAAGCGCTTGAAGGAGCTTGCAGATGAAGCTGACCTTCAAAATGTTCTTTGGTCTTTAGTTAAGAAATTCACTCACCATTATGGCATCATTAGGGAAACAAGGATAAAATTACTCCATGGTTAATGACCTATAGGATCCCCCACCAAAATTTGTTTCAGATCTAATAAAACTGCGCTTAACACACTCGAATGAATTATGAAGACTGTTACGTGGGGTATTAAAATGTGGAAAATAGATTTTCTGAAGCTAGGAGGACTGGACTTTTCAAATCAGATAGTAGAATGGAATTTTCTGGGCAATAAATTCTACCATGTCTCAATTTCATTTTTTCCCCCTCTCTCTCGCTCTGAATTTTTTAGCCTATGATTGAATCTGGGGAGTGGGATGGCCTCTAAAAATTCATTGCCAAGCTCCTCTTGTGATCGAGAGATTGACGAATGTGTGGGCAAATAAGTGTTTATCTGCCAGCAATGAAGAGTATTGATACGCCAACATGGATACGGATAAAATGGGAATTTAACCTCCTTTAAAGCACAACAAGCGCATAAAAAGAGCAGGAAATATAGAATAAAGAGTTTAATTAAGAAGATCTGTGTTACTGAGCTTGATAATTTACCATGAAGACCTTTATGAAATTGGATTTGCATGTACATTTACTCAGCATGCTGGCCAGATTAACGAATGCCAAGGTGCTAATTAGCAAAATGTGTCCTAGAACTGAGAAAGCATGCAAAAAGCTGTTAGGGAGGAAAAATGAGGCTGCAGGCTATTGGACCTGTTCTCTTGCGTGCACACACACACACATACACACACACAATCCTGCACGTGCGAACACACACACACGCTCACAGTCATTTAGGCTGATATTATGTTATTCTCTGCAGTCTTAATGTCAACTTATTTTGAGAAAAGGGAGGAGAAGTGGTGAGTTTGGCTTAGCGAGAGCTGCTTATAGCCACTGAGAGGTGGTTTGTGCGGTAATGGCATTTGCTCTCTTTAAACTTTAATCTTTCCTATTAATTCCCTGCAACTGGAGAATGTGCAAGAGTTAATGTTCCATGAACGTGTTGCTCACTCTGCAATCTCTTCAAGCTAATTACCTTCAGGTGCTAAATGGAGGGAAATTGCAATCCATTTGGATGAGAGAAATTTCACCTCTCTGTCCCCTGTGCAAGATTTTTGGGTGCTTTATTGAAGGAGGGTGAAAAGGATGGGGTGGGGGTGGAAGGAAATGAAGTCGAAGTAGAGTAGTTTTTCGAGACGTATCGTTTAGTGTTTTTCGGGCTCTGGTGTGACCCGGGGGACGCCAGCGTTCGTACCTGTGGAGGTCATTCAGAGGTCAACAGGTGCCGTCTGTGACATGCGGACAGTTTAGCAGATGTTTGATTGACATGAATCATTTGAATGGCCCATTAAAAACGTGTGATGGGGAGAGTTGACAACACAGCCATTTTAAAGCATAAACAGTGAACGACTCTAAAGGTGAAGAGCCTTTTAGTGGCCAAGATGTTGAATGCACTGATTACACCTGAAGGTTAATATGGACGTAATTATCATCTTCATTTTTGATCTCTAATCATAATTGACCCGCATTCTTTGTGTGACATGTACTGCATATTGGACCTATTTGGTCTGAAACTGCATATATGCATGAATGCTCTGCACAGTTTATTTAAAAATGTCCCATTACTAATGTAAGGAATATAAATGTACATTATTTATTTGACCAATTAATTTAAGAGACGTTAATAGTGACAATATTCATTCAAAAAAGTTTTCACTTATTAGGCTTATAGGTTTTAATGCAAATTGAAGATGTGCATTAATTCATGGAATAATTATGTACATTTTAAAAATTAATGTAAGTTTTTCCTTAGGGCTGGGCGATAAAATCGGTATCAATTTTTATTTTAATGTAATGTGTATTTATATAGCGCATTTATTGTGGAAGGCCATACACCTAAAGCACTTCACAATCATTAGGGGAGGGGGGGTGGTCTCTCCACACCACCGCCAGTGTGCAGCATCCACTTATATGATGCGACGGCAGCCACAGGACAATGGTGCCAGTGCGCTCACCACACACCAGCTATTGGTGGAATGAAGGTACAGTGATAGAGCCAATTTGGTGGATTGGGGATAATTGGGAGGCCATGATCGCAAGGGTCTATTGAGGGACTTTGGCCAGGACACCGGGGTTACACCCCTACTCTTTACGAGAAGGTCCATGAGATTTTTAATGACCACAGAGAGTCAGGAACTCGGTTTAATGTCTCATCCAAAAAACAGCGCACACTGACAGTATAGTGTCCCCTTCACTTTTACTGGGGTATTAGGACTCGCACAGACCACAGGTTGAGCGCCCCCTGCTGGCCTCACTACCACCACTTTTATCAGCAACCTAGCTTTCCATGTGGTCTCCCATTCAGGTACTGACCAGACTCAGCCCTGCTTAGCTTCAGGGCTGCCGGTCTTGGCAGCCGGTCTTGGGCTGCAGGGTGATATGGCTGTGGCTTATTAATATGGCGTATTGACTGAACACCATTGTTAATAACAATAAAAAAGTTTGGTATGAAAGCCATAGTTTTATTAAAATGTGGCTGCTGAGCGCATGCCTTGGAAGCAATGTCAGTAAGCGTAAGGTGTAAGCGTAAGGTGTAAGTTTGTCATTTCAAATGGAGGCATGCGACTTGCATGCCCCTCACATGGTGTGCAATCGGCGCACTCGTGACACGCGTGCATTTCCAGGTACACCTAGATAAAAAAAATCTGAACTTTTCTCTAGCTTCCCATCTGAAAGATTTTTCAGACTAGTAGGTAATGTAGTCATCTAACACGATTTGTGATGTCGCAGAATGTATTTGAATGATGATGGCTGGTTCCTTTACTTGAAAGCTCACATTTAATGATCATAATTTGTTTTGTTTACAGAGTTTGAGGTTTACTGTATAATTATTATTCACACCTTACAGATGTTGATCTACATTTACCATTGCACACACATTGTAACATTTTGTTTATTAAGTTTAAGAGTCTCTTTAACACTTTCATGTTTATTTTATTATAAAGAGATTTTATTTAAATATGGGTTGCAGCTGGAAGGGCATCCACTATGTAACACATATACTGGATAAGTTGGCAGTTCATTTCGCTGTGGCAACCCCTGATTAATAAAGGGACTCAGCCGAAAAGAAAATGAATCAATTAATTTTTGTTTTTGACTATTAAAACTATTTGCCTTAGTAATGTTGGTAAATTAAAATAAAGTGGTTAAATAAAATATCCTAATATTCCTAAATGTATTGTTAAAATATTCAATATTTATCGATATCGAATGATATGAAAGATGACATTGTGTGGATTTTTTTTTTTTCATCAAAGGTCTGCCAGTCTCTGGAGCTGCACTTTCTCCATATCTGTAAGCCAAGTCTTAAAACACTTTATAGCTATACATATTAATATTTATTTACAGGAATTATCTATTGATAAATTTAAAATATTTTTTTAATCATAAAATGCAGTAAATAGATGTGTTGTCCCTCAGACTGCAAGAGTTTATAATATGAATAACTACATAGTTATAATTATTATTGTGTTGTTTTATTCATAAAAAATCATCAAATTCTGCAATAAGCTTGTGCTTAATTCCACTCCCATTTTGAACTGGTTAAAATCAATTGTTATTTTCGAGTTTACATAGATATGCATAAGATTTGTTGATTTTGATGAAATGTATTTGTGTTTGAATAATTGTTTTATACATTAATATTAATGCGTCAATATTGTTTTAATTGGGTAATACTGTTCTAAATGTATGGATGAAATAAATGTTTTTTAAGTTTGAAGACCACTGTAAGGTCCAAATTATTAGCCCCTTTCGGTAGGCTCTTTCGATTTATACAAAACAAACCATCGTTATACAATAACTTGTCTAATTACCCTAACTTGCCTATTTAACCTAATTAACCCAGTAAAGCCTTCAAATGTCACTTTAAGCTGTATAGAAGTGTCTTGAAAAATATCCAGTAAAATATTATTTAATGTCATCATGACAAAGATAAAATAAATCAGTTATTTTAAAAGAGTTAAAACTAAATGTGTTGAAAAAAATACATTTCTACCGAATCTTGAAAATGTAACTTGTTTAAAATAATTAAATTAGAAAATGTTTGCACAAATATTTTTTTTTTATCCAATATCTGTTTTCTCATACTAGTAACATTTCCATGATGGATCTAGTGAAAGTTCTATAGTAGTAAAATTCAACAAATGAACAAACATAGAACAAAGTTGCACAAAGTCTCTTGGAATTCAGAACACCCAGATTCTACTTGGGTCGGCTAACAGGGCTGACTGAAAATATTTTCGTGATTCTGTTTGTTAAACAACTCCTCATTTCAATTCAAATGCTTGTTTCAGGGAAGATTCTTTGGATCTTGGCCTGTAAGTTTTCTCACCCAGGGTGACCCAACACAAGGCGGTTTTGGAGCAAGTCAGAGAGACGCATCTCGTTTCAGACGTGTGAAAGGGCCAGCTGGGGAGGGCTGGACACATTGTGATCACTCACCTTCATCCTTAATTTGTTGTCATTACCTTTACGAGCATTTCAAGATCAAAAACAAGCAGAGAGGGAGGACTGCCATGTGACAGAGTAGGATTGAGGGCTTCGGCGGCAAAGTGAAGAGTCATTTTGGATACCCTCTGTTTCATTATGTCTTTCATTATCTCAGTTAGTGATGAACAACACCCTCTTTCCTACCCAACATGCTCTCCTCTTGTGCCACTCCTCACTGTCTGTAGAGCTTTATGAAATCTTTTTTTTGTTAGATGAAATGCAATTTAGTTATCAAAAACCATGTCAACTAAATTGAAATCCTGGAACATGTTCAATTAAATAACAGTTTATGTATAAACAAAATGTAAGTATTAGGGTCTGTTTACATATCGTCACCTTAGAATTATAAGGTTCTATCTGACATTTTTGTCGAAACTGAGATATTGACGTATTCTTATTAAACTTATTTACATTATAGGATGTTTTTTTAATAAGTTGTTTACATTTTAAGACTTTTTATTAAAAAAACAAATGTTACACGCATAATGTTTGCTGTAGAATGCAAAAACTTTGAAGTTCAATATCTCAAAATCATTCAGAACGCAGATAGAACCTTATAATTCCAAGGTGACAATGTGTCTAAAACTACATGTTTCTTTACAAATTTCCACATGCTTCTAAAAATCATACTCTTGTGGAATCAGTTTTTGCTAAGCAATCATCCACCACTGACAAACCCTCACTGTAGCTCTGATACAAGTTTCATTTATGTAAAAAATTGATCTGCGATTGTCTGAGATAAATAGTCTGCTGTTATTACTGAAACGTGTATAATCAAATTTTTTTTTGCTTAAAATCCAGATCACGATTTTGTATGCATGTATGGATTCTGTATTAGAGATGTAAAGTAAAGGTTGATATGAATAGGTTATCATTATTGTTATTTTTAATTATATGGTAAAAAAAACAATAATTATATTTGACCTTCTGTTGGTTAAAATGTTAATTGTGTAAAGACTTGGAATGGTGGAATTGAACAGACTTTAAATTAGTTTTGTTTGTTAATGCACATTAAAGTGATGACATCAGAATACAACTATTTATAATTTTCAAGCTTAATTATTGTGTTTGAGACATATGCGTGTCATTTGCCATTGACAACAATATTAGACTTTTTTTTTACTGATAAAATGAGACATTTGTCATTATCTGATTTCCTCTTGCATTATATTCAACATTATATAAGCTAGAGTAGTAAACATTTATTTTCATGCACAACATGATTAGCTCCTTTGAAACCATTAACAATGAATACAATAAAACCAGACTTTATATCGATGGATTGTCCTAAAAACAATGTGAGCTTCCATGTAGAAGGTATGAAGGTAGCTCTGTAAATTAAGATCATGTGTTTATGGCCTTAAATAGTAAAACTACTATTTAAATGACCGCACCATGAGCATTATGCGTGTACCATTATATGTGTAGTAAACAAAACAGCATTGTTCATTCACAAAGACACACAGAATGTGCAAATCTCATATTTAAATTGTGTCTTTCAGCATAATTGTTGCTGATATTATTGATTGGGTAGATCTGATTAGCACTACTTTTGATTCATTCATCCAAATTTACCCAAATTCCAGGTTATACATCAAATTATTGTTGGATTCTGTGATTCCAGCCACATTTTCCTTCAGTGCAGAAATCACTGGGTGCTGCACATGGATCCAAAAATCCTGTATTTGTAGTGTCTCAGAATTCCAGATTCCTGTGGTGTTTGTGGAGCAAATTGCCTTTCTTGCGTTTGCAATAAACCCCAACTGCTAGCTATTGACAGATCTCCCTAAATGTTTGCAGGAGGGGGATGTAATTATCTTTTATCAAATTTTTTTTCTCCCTCCACCTTGCGGGAGGGTCCTCGGGAGGGGGCAAAAGGGAGAGGAAGTGAGGAGATAAGAGCGGAGGGAGGGGGGTGATTATCTGTAATAGAAGAGCATGGAGGGACACTTTGTCCCCTGTTTGATCTGTCCCTATAGATGACACAGCAGGAAATTAAAGATGAAAGAGCTTTACCACCACTGTCTTCTGAGCAGCGGGAAAACACGCACTCATTTGCCGGTCTCGCACAACTACTGTGATGGACTTTCAGCACAAGCCTCAGCCATCTATTTTAGTCATGCTTCATGTTGTTTTTGCATGCAGGAGCTTAGCTAACTTAGATCAAGTTGTGTAGAATATTTATTTATTTGTTTTTTGTATGAAAAATAGATAAAAATACGGTCACACTTTATTTTGATGGTCCGTTTGTTGAATTTAAGTTACATTGCTTCTACATGCCAACAAATTCTCATTAGAATATATGTAGACTGCTATATTGGGGTTAGGGTTAGTGTAAGTTGACATGTAGTTGCAAAGTTTCTTATAGTCAGGTAAATATCTGATTAGTATCAGCAGATATTAAGCTGACAATGTACTAATACTCAAATGGACCATCAAAATAAAGTGTTACCCGAAATACTAATGTTATTTGAGTCAATTTATTTATTATTTATTTATTCATTTATTTATTTATTTTTGATGGATTCTAGTACTAGACATAAATGAGCAAATTCAGTTGTGAAAATCTTAACTTTTGGAAGAAGAGTGCAAACATTATTACTCTGTTAAAATTGATTTGAGAAAAAGTCAGGTCATCCAATGTTTTTATGTTACTGACTTTTGGTGTTTAGTGCCTAAATGTTTTAAGTTATACAGAGTTTAAATTAAAATCTTTTGTCAGTTTCAGTGTTGCCAGATTGGGCGGTTTTGAATTCAGTTGTGCGGGGAAAAAAATGAAATAGGCGGATTAAAAAAATTTGGGTGGTTTTGAAACATAACTTTTATATACAACTTATTCAACAAAACATAACTGTGTGCTCCTACTCCATTCAGTTAATATTGATCAGTGTATAGCGCAAACCACATGGGCCCATGTGAGATGAGGAGATGAAGAAAAACTGTATCAAAATTTCAGTATTACAGTACAAAATTAGACTGCTGGACAAATCAGACTCCTCTTCATATGCACGCGCATCACGAATCGCCTGCAGTTAAACTCACAGCGGTTTATCATGAAACTTTTATCTATCATTTTTCTCGCATTTGACAGCAAGAACAAACAGAAGCGTTGTCTGATTGACAAGCTTATGTTCAAAAGAATTTTGCAGTGCTTTGATGAGGCCTGGTTATGTTGTGGTTCTATGGTGTTCGTTGCTGTATGGTTAAAAATTATGACAGTTAGACAATAGGATGCTGACATATGGTGCAGTAGTACTTCAAGGCATCCCGAGTTCAAATCCAGACTCTGGGACATTGATAAAGGCAAAAAGGCCAAATATAAATCTTTAAAAAAAACTAAAATAAACTATTAATTTAGTTTTTTGAGCTTTTTTTTTTTTTTTTTTCGTTTTGGCGGGTTTCACACAACTTTTGGGCTGGAAAAATTCCAAAAGTGGCAACACTGGCCAGTTTGAGTGAAGTAGTTGATAGGGATGCACAATATATCGTTTCAGCATCGATATCGCAATGTGTATGTCCGCAAAGGTCACATTGCTGGATATGCAGTGTTGAGGGATTATAGTTGATCAGCACAACAATTGAGAATACTTGAGATTTGTGGAGTCATTACAAAATGTAACTATAACAGAGTGAGTCTTTATCATTTGAATGTGTTTTCTAAGGCATTTCAAGACAATTTAAAGCATCCGGCCACCAAATTGTACAACATTTGTTACTTAAATGAAGAATACTCAACTGAATTATTTGTACAATGAAGACTACACAGGGCGGCACGGTGGCTCAGTGGTTAGTGTTTCAGTGGTTGAAGCCATGTAGTGAAATGGTATTCATATCACAATATATATCGTTAAAAAAACAAAATATCGCAATGTCAGTATCATGCAGTCATGCAGCCCTAGTTGAGATTAGAAAAGTTAATTTAATTCAATTTAAAAAAAAAAAATGAAGGCAGCATGATTTTTGTAGTCACCTTGTAAACTAGAGAGAGTATCACATTACATCACATTCATTATTTGGTAAATCTGTACATTGTAAAACCCAAAAAGTTAAGGTAACTCAAACCATTTGAGGAACCCGATTGCAACAAACCATTTACATTAAATAACTAATACTAATGAATTCTGTGAACTTAATCCATTTGAGTAAATGAAGCAGTCTGAGCACGGTAAAACACAATAAATGAAGAGCTCAAAGCAACTGAGTACTGTGAAACCTAATAAATTAAGGCAACTCAAACCATTTGAGAAAACCGATTGCTACAAACCATTTGATTTAAAAACAAAAAAACAAAAAAAACAACTAATCTACAGTATATGAGTACTTTGAACTTGCTCCTTTTAAGTTGAAGTAATAAGGTATTTAATTAACTCGTACCTTCTACACTGAGTTCAAAACTCTTTTCAAATGAGTAGAATTAACTTTCTGTAAATTGAGTTATCTACACTCATTTCATTTGATAGTTTACTGTTGGGTTTTAAAGTGTAGGCATGAGTGAGAGCTTGAATACCAAAACAACAATGGCGGACTACTGGACCTTGATTGCAGATGAATTTCTTGGATTTGTGTGAACAGGGGTTGTTTTGACAACATGCTTTCAAAAATGCAAACAAAAACGTCAATTTTTAGTCCATCTTTTAAACAAATAACAAAAAAAAAAGAACCATGCAAAGTTTAAAAATGTTAAGCCAATATTTTGGTCATTTTTTTAGATGTGTGATAGCAGCATACATAACTGTTGCTAGTTTTAAGCTGAGTTATAACTTTTTAAAAACTTTGCTATGACAGCTAACCCATGTCTTTTTATATGAAAAAAAAAAAATCTAAATCAAAGTAAAAGCAGCATAATTTAATGTAACTTTTTTCTTCACATGTTGAGTGATTGTTGTGTTTAATTTAAAAAGTTATCTTTTTTTTCCCCTAGAGAACATCTGATTTATATTACTCATTACACTAATTTAAACAGAAGAAAATCTCTGGCATGATGTTCAGAGCGACCCTCACATTTTTCCTGGACTATATTTCACCGGGGTAATAATAAATGAATTAGCACAGAGGAGGTTTCCAAACAGCCTGTATCTTACACAAACATGCTGAGTGACAGGCCAAAGCTCCCACTGTGGCAAAGAATCTCCCACAATTAACACTCCCCAACATATATTTCAACAGCTGAACAGAGAAAGAGAGACGCTCATCAAAACCTACCCTCTTCAAACGAAATCCAAGCCAAACCTTTATGAAAAAGAATGTTGCAAATCAATTCATATTTGATCTGACGAGCTTGCAAGTGAGCTTTAAAAAATACTGGGTTGTTTCATCCAAATTTTGGGTCATATGTGGACAAAACCAAATAGGGTTTGTCCATATTTTACCCAATTTGAGTTAATAAGCTTGCATGTTTTAGATTGTAGCTGTTCATTATTGGCACTCGTAGAGATTTGATATGTATGATATTGCTTTCCTTTGATAAACGTACAAGCAGTTTTATTTAAAGAAAACATCCTGAATAATTTATGATAGAGGATGTAATAGCTTTCTGGGTATTATGAAGCAAATATGCCCTTTGAAACACATACGAACCACTGATCCTTTGAAGAACATTGACATTTTTAGTAAGAGGAAAAAACACGCTCATAATCTCTTTGGTTTTCTGTCATCTGCCACTGCATGTCTCAAAGAGGCAAATATTTTCTGCAGAAAGCCTGTGTGTGAGTGTATGTGTGTGTGTGTGTGTGTGTGTGTGTGTGTGTGTGTGTGTGTGTGTGTGTGTGTGTGTGTGTGTGTGTGTGTGTGTGTGTGTATGTGTGTGTGTGTGTGTGTGTGTGTGTGTGTGTGTGTGTGTGTGTGTGTGTGTGTGTGTGTGTGTGTGAGAGACTCTCGAAATGAATTGCTCGCTGGTGTCTCTACCCTAGAGCAGTACTTATCCTTCAATGTAGCATGAAATATCAAATAAGAGTAATCGGCTTTGCAAAAAAACACTAAAAGTTAGTTGCTGGAAGTCTTCTTTATCTCCCTCTCTCCCCCTTTTATTTCTTTTTTTCCACATTCAGAGTTAAAGCTTTGTTTCATTACACTTTTTGGGAACACTTTACAATGAGGTTTTATTAGCTTTTTTGTCAATGAATGCATTTACTAACATGAACAAACAATGAACAATACATAAATTACAGTATTCATTTATGTTAATGAAAATAAAGTTGTTCATTATTAGTTTATTTACTCACGGTGCATTTACTAATGTTAACAACATGCATTTGTATTTTAATAATGCATTAGTAAATGTTGAAGATTAATAAATGCTGTACATGTATTTGCTCATTTTAGTTCATGTTAGTAAGTACATCAACTAACCTTAACTAACAAACTTTATTGTAAAATTCTACTTTTTTAACCGTATGGTATATGTGTTGTACTGTAGGATGAACATAATTATTTTCCATATATTTAATTTACTTTAAATGCATACTCAGCATTTAAAAGTACATGCCTTACAAATCTATCTTTCAAATTCGTATTTTTAAAAGGAAGCTATACAGTATTATTTTTGTGTATATACATTAGATTAGTCAGTACTGAAGCCAAATCTGGAGCTTATTTAACAAAATGACTTACGATAACAGTCCAAAAACTTGCACACTTAAAATGACATGTTATATAAATATTGAATACAAATTTAAAAAAAGAGGAAAAGTCAAGAGAAGCAAGAATTTTTTTTTTCATTTGTTGAAATTTTGTAGGTTTTAATTATTTTTGCAATATTTTGCTTTAATTTGATTGTATTATCTTTCAATTTCTAAATATGTTTGGTGACTTAAATATTATTTTAATAAATATATCTGTTTAATAAGTCTATTTTGTTTAAATGCACCAAAATTCATTGCATATTTATTTACTGAGAAATGGATAAAAATATTCATTTTCAAACTGCGGTGCGCTCAATTATGCTGAGCACTGCAGCTGTGGCAAGTGTCACAGTGTCAAATTTGAATTCATTTTATATTTACAGAGAAATTTACCAGAATTTTACTGACAATATGTCATAACACTCATTTATGTAACGTTGTTATAATGTTTCATATAGAAATATGCATGTGTAATAATGATAAAAATAATAAATAAATATTGATTTTTATAAAATACATTTTTTAGAATCAAATTTCCTTGCTAAATATATTTTGTTTAATAAATAAATAAATAAACAAACAAACAAACAAACAAATAAATAGATAAATATTTCTCCAACCCCAACTGTTGAACAGTATTATCTTTTAAATACATTGACAAAAAATGTCTGCAAAATTGTTGCAAACAATTTACATGGATTGAATTTAAACAAATAATTTATATTAAGAAATTTTCTACTTAATTTGTTTGTTTAAATTTAGCCCAAATAAATTGTTTACAATGACTTTAAGGTGCAGTAGGTGAAAGTAAAAAGTGGTTCGAGCCTCGGCTGTGTCAGTTGGCATTTCTGTGTGGAGTTTGCATGTTCTCCCTGCGTTCGTGTGGATTTCCTCCAGGTGCTCTGGTTTCCCCCACAGTCCAAAGACATGTGGTACAGGTGAATTGGGGGGGCTAAAATTGTCCGTAGTGGATGAGTGTGAATGAGTGTGTGTGGTTGTTTCTCAGAGATGGGTTGCAGCTGGAAGAGCATCAGCTGCGTAAAAACATGCTGAATAAGTTGGCGGTTCATTCCACTGTGGCAACCCCGTATTAATAATGGGACTAAGCCGAAAAGAAAGTGAATAAATGGATTGAGCATTTGTTTTTTATAGCACTGACACTCGTGTCTACGTGATCGTGGCCAACGTGAACACGCATCAGTGAGTCTGCGTGAACAGGTGCGCAGTTGTTCAAATCTACATTTGGTGACAGACAGTTTAGGCTACTTATCTGAATTATGAGAAATGTTGACCCGACAATATTTGATTGGATGAACATTTTTTTTAGACTTATGCCTTACCCAGAATATAAAAATACATATAAATACATTTAGATCATTTACTTTAATCATCACTATTGGAATGTGAAGAGACTTTCAACCAGCTCAACAAAAAATGTTTCTGAAGACAATTATACTGCACCTTTAACTTGGGAATCATCTTTGAAACATTTTTGTGTGCGTGTGTACTTAAACTTAAACAAAGGCAAATAAATATATAAATTGCAAAGTTCTAATCATGCCAATTATTTGCATTGGACACATTTTTAAAGCCTTTAATAAAAAAGCTTAAAAACTGGAAAAAGAATGGAAAGTAGTTGTAGTTTAAAAAAAGAATAAAATAAAAAAAAGAATAGAATAAAAGACTTGAAGACATTCTTGCCTCTCTATATTTCTCTCTATATATACATTTAAAAATTCTTAATCTAGTGATATTAATATGTTGCTCCCTCTGCTGGCACAGACTCCAAAAAATAAATAAATAAATTTGAAGACACAGTCGCATAAAATACAAATTCAAACCATATTGTCTTTTAAACTCTTCGTACGCAGACACAGTGTAAAATTGACCATAGCTTTATCTTTCAGGTATTGAATAATTGTCCTAAATTTGTTATGGTAGTGTTTGGGCATGCGAATAGGCAGGTTGATGTAAATGGAGCAGCTGGCAAAGACTGTGAGTGACTCTTGCAGTTATACTGGAGGCTCACAGCTCTCAGAAACATAGATTTACTATTTCACGCTCCAGAGTCCATGCTGTCCTTAAAGACTTAAAGGCATTTCACACCAGGATTACAATTTTACAATCACAGAGAGTGACCTATCACTCACTCCCAGGTCCCACTACTCCAACCAAATCACCTATTCTTTCTTTAAAAATGAGCTTGCCCTCTATCAGCATTATTCATTCGGGCCCGATGGGAATTAACAAACTTTTTGTCATGAGAATTTCACTTATACTAGATTCCAGCAACTTGTTAAATGGAAACCGGCCAGTAACTCTGTAATAAGGGAAAGGAATTAGAATAGCATTCCTTTCTTTTGTAGGGTTGGATAAAAATGAAAAGCCACTGTCAAGTAATTTTGGATTTTAAATCCGATCCAGATCGTAAATGCAAACTTATTTTTCTCCTAAATGCTTCAGAAGTCACTTTTCCAGTCAGTGCCTTTCACAAGTAACCAATGATTGGTTTCGTATATTTTATGTTTATTTATTTTTATTTTATTGTAACTTAGTGTTATTATTAAAATGATTATTATTTATTTATTAATTTGTTTTTAATAAGTATTTAGCAAATGCATGTATTTTTATATTCTATTAATCTATTCAAAAGATTAATGTCAGCAAGATTGTATATTTATTAATTCAAAGTGTTGATACATTTATTTAACAATGATATTTGATCAGAAATTATAAAGTATTTTTCAATAATAAAAAATAATAATATTCATCATTATTATTATTATTTTTTCTGTAATAATAAATAGTTTGATTTTTTTTTTTTTTATAGATTTTATTATGGACCAGTCTTTCCTATTAAGTACTTTTTAATAATATGTTCAACACAAATAATTGTTTGCATTTATTATTTAATTGCATATTTACAGTGCTCAGCAAATATGAGTATCTCTCATTTAAAGTAATATTTTTTATAGGATGCTTTACAGTATTATTTTTGTGCATATACATTAGATTAGTCAATACTGAAGCCAAATCTGTAGCTTATATAACAAAATAACTTACAATAATGCTTTAAAAATTAGTAGGCCACATGTACAGTATATGTTAAGGAAAAGCATTAAATAAAAGTTTCAAAAATAGCAAAAATCAAGAGAAACAAAAAAATATGTACAATTTAGTTGACATTTTGTAGGTTGTAATTTTTTTCTCTTAATATCTTACATAAATTAAAATGTATTATCTTTCCATTTCTAAAGATGTTACGTGACTAAAATATTACTTTATTAAACATTTATGTTTAATGAATCAGTTATGTTCAAATGCACCAGTATATATTACCCATATTCTCTGAGAAAAGGATAAAAATATTCATTTTCAAAATGTGTGTACTCATAAATGCTGAGCATTGTATACCTTGTATATTTGTAAATATTATTCAGTACCAAATATGTTAAATATCCGTTAATAACCCTAAATAACCCTTTTAACTGGCACTACAATCCCATGGTTACCATGTTGTGAATGAGAATTCATAGAAACAAATAAATCAGTTGAAAAAAAGTGTGTGTATACATAACTGAATACTCTATTCACCACTGTTCAAACATTTGAAATCAGTATTATTAAATATTTGAGTAATGGCCACTGAAAATGGAGTTTTATTTTTTAAATAAAAAACAGCTATTATATATTCATATTTTTTTATATTACTGAATATGTCTGTATTGCTGTTTTAATGATATAAATGTAGCTTTGTGAAAAGAAATTCTGAACAGCAATTCTTTGTTGTATATTGTTATTTTGTGTTTATTTTGGCATTTCTTTTGTCTTGAGAAATGCGTTTTGTTTTTACTACTATATAACTTTAGCTCACCCCACAGCTCTTTTATATTTTGATGGTCAAACTAAGCAGTGTAACTGTGCATACCCACTGTCAGTAGAAGAGTGCCATGTAAAATAGTACAGTCAGGTGGCTTGAGCAGGTAGACAGACTTCTGTGCCAAGCTGTGACCATTTAGCCGCCGATAACGCAGGTAATTGCATTTCTGGAAGAGCAGAAGCAGATGAAACACGACGCGAACAGATACCAGCGGCACACCGGCCCCTTCTGTCGGAAAATTTCATTTCTTTCCACGAGGAAGCCATGAATGCGAAGGCTGAATCCAAATCCGTTCCCCCTGCACGTTTATCAGGCCTGGCCCACCAAGTGGGGAGATGGAGGTAATTCACTCAGCTGAGACTCACCACTTTAATCCAATTTACAGCCTCCCCCAGCAAGAGATAATTACAAGTCTTAAACCAGTTAGGAGAGGGGTAGAAAGGGGGAGAGGAAAAACCCTCTCTGCTCTCCCAAACTGCTCCCGGCTCTGCAAAATATCGACAGAGAAGATTTCTGCTGGGAGGACTCAAGCAAAGGCATTGTTAAAAACTAAGAAAGTGTGCAACTAATGAGGCAAAGTGAATTCCAGCACAAATGGAGGCCCGGGGTCGAGTGCTCAAATGCACCCCGGGTCGTGTTTGCACGTTTATTTGTGCCCCGGCAATAGGAAAGCCGACTTTAAGGTCAATACTCTGGTGTGTTTTTGTAAGGGAAAACAGCTGTGTTGAGCGGCAAGCACAGATAGGTGGTATTTTATCTTTGGTTTGGTGTGCAAATGGCATCAGTTGCCTTTTCGGGATGTTCAAGTTTTATTTGTGACTTGTTGCTGAATGTCAAAACTAGCACTGTCAGTTCATCTAATTGACAGCATATTAAGTTTGTTTGTGAAATTCCAAAATAATTCATTTATGTTATGCCATTAATTGATGTTTTTTCAATAACATTTAATAGACTTTAAAGAAAAAACTTTAGAAATAGTTGTATTTGTTTCAAATATATCAGATTTTTATCTACTGAGCTGTATAAAATTATTGTCATGCGTACTATTCAGGGCAAAAACAGCTCTCACTGTAAAAAATGCAGGGTTCCATACAATCGATTTGTGTTGGGACAACATGAAGGAATAAAGTTAAACTATTATTTTTTACAACTTTAATTGGATTAAACATAAAACTGTTAAGTAGTCCTGTTAAGCAGTTCAAACAAACTACAAACAGTTTTTTATGTCTATGTTTAGGTATGGGCCGGTATAAGATTCTGACAGTATGATAACCTTGGATAAAAATATCACGGTATTGTGATTACTGCTCTAAAATGTCTTCTTTTTAAAAGTCTGGGTAAAAAAACAAACAAACAAAAAACTCTTTTCCCCCTTTGAACATAATATTTTTTATTTAAGAAACATTTAAAACATTTTGGAACAGTAAACATGTAATGCTAAATAATTCAAATGATTCATTAACTTCTGCTGTCTTCGCTAGTTTCAAAAACGCAGATGTCTTTACAAGTTAAGACCGCATCTTCAGAGATCTTTTCTGCTGGAGATAATGACGTTATAATAAACAACAACAAAAATAAGTTAAATAAAAATCTTACATATACTGTAGAACCGGTATAGTAGAAAATGTTGGCGGTTTTAAAACCTTGACTTTTCCAAACCGTAGTATGCCTTGAAAACAATTATCATCCCATGCCTACTTGTGTTAGGGGTGATGTGTGGATTATTTGCCTAAAATATTGATACCTCCATAAGTTTTGTTTAAGATGCACTTTTATTTTGACACTCGTCAAATTTCAGTACATATTCTGGTATTCTTGTTTACTCACCACACCATCTGCATGCATGCATTGTTTGATGATGTGCAACAGCAAAGAATAATGGACTTTTTATTTTTTTTTTATGTATTACTTTTCAAAAATAGATAAAAAATTTAGAAAGTGTTTTTTTCATTATTATTATTATTATTATTATTTGCTGTGGATGATATCTGTTTGCTTTAATGTTTGTATTATATCCTTTGGTTGCATTTGTGAGTTAACTCATTTTGTAAATAAGGCACATTATATTTTAATATCGATGCATTAATAGATATTCTATTTAATCTATTTGAATCAAAATCACTGAATTTTTAAAATATTTTTACCTATTTCATATTAAGTATTGATATCATATCTCATCTGGGTAGCACAATGGCGCAGTTGGTAGCACAGTCGTCTCACAGCAAGAAGGTCACTGGTTCGAGCCCTGGCTGTGTCAGTTGGCAGTTTTGTGTGGAGTTTGCATGCTCTCCCCATGTTGGTGTGGGTTTCCTCTGGGTGCTCCGGTTTCCCCTACAAGTCCAAAAACATGTGGTGTAGGTAAATCGGGTAAGCTAAATTGTCCATAGTGTTTGTGTGTGAGTGAGTGTGTGAGTGGGTGTGTATGGATGTTTCCTAATGATGGGTTGCATGAAGGGCATCCGCTGCGTAAAACATAAGCTAGATAAGTTGGTGGTTCATTCCACTGTGGTGACCCCAGATTTATAAAGGGACTAAGAAAAGAAAATGAATGACTGAATCATATCGCATGTTGATGTACACCATTACACTGCAAAAGGGTTTTTGTCTTATTTTTTTAGTCGAAATATCTAAAAATTCCTTCATCAAGAAGCATTTTCTAGACAAGTAAAAATGTCAGCCAATTTAAGTCCGAATTATTGAGTTTTTCCACAAAAATTAGCTAAATAATCTGTCGATGGGATAAGTAAAATAATATAAATTTTTTACTTGTCTAGAAAACACTTGGTGATTTAGGAGATTTTTATATTTGGATTAGAAACAAGACAAAAACTATATGTAAGAAAAGTATTTTATTTAGTGTACGTACCTCGTGCAACATCAAACTCATTGTTAACTGTTTTTATTATTTTAATAATAAACAAACAAGGGGTGTAATGATGGTGCTGTACGTAGCACGTTTACCTCACAGCAAGAAGGTTGCTGGTTCGAGTCCTGGCTGGGTCAGGTGCCATTTCTGTGTGGAGTTTGCATGTTCTCTCCGTGTTTGCTCCGGTTTCCACCCCAGTCCAAAGACATGTGCTATAGGTGAATTGAATAAGCTAAATTGGCCGTAGTGTATGCGTGTGAATCCAAGAGTGTATGGGTGATTCCCTGTGTTGGGTTGTGGCTGGAAGGGCATTTGCTGGATAGGTTGGCGGTTCATTACGCTGTGGCGACCCCTGATTAATAAAGGGACTAAGCCAAAGGAAAATGAACGAATGATTCACATATAAGATTATTTTTGCCTCAACATCTTGCAGTTTTGGATCATATAACTGCATTTTATAGGCTCCATCCACAATAAGTCGTTGTCCTACATCATGTTCATCTAAATTAACAGTCTAAGTTAAAACAACAAACATAGCTTTAAAAAAAAAAAAAAAAAAACGTCCACCGTTCTTAACAAAGCCTCTCCTGCCAAGTCCTTTTCCAAGCTTAGTCTGCAAACTCCTTCAGCTGATTATGTGTTCATGCCGTCGCCTCGCTGGGACGAAATTTATCACTCTACATATATATTCAATTTTCAATGACCTGTATCCCACTAGCATCTCAAAAAATGTCTTTGTAGTGAGCCTTATCGATTTTCAAAAAGACGTTATAACAAAAGAAAGGGCAGGTATTGATTTTCCCCCTCAGAAAGTAATGTAACATTTAGCCCTTTGTAAACAGAATTAACCTGGTATCACTGGCCTATCCATGGGAAGTGACACTTGCACTGTCACATTAATAACCATACAGATGGAGTGTCATTGCGTGATCCTGAGGTCATGAATTGTCATTATTTTTTGCAGTCAGTTCTCCTGAATGTGTTTATGTCTTTGTGTGTGTGTGTGTGTGTGTTTGTGATATTCCAGATATCTGGGTCATTTCAACTGTGTCATATATTTGAGAGCGATCAGCACAGAATCAGAATTAATCACATGGATGCATTCATTGATTCTTTTTGCTCATCCTTGCAACGAGGGACATTTTGCATTCTGCTCTATTTTACTAGGAGCTACAATGGACGAGCATTTGATTATGTAAAATAAAGTATTTAATTTAATATGTTGTGTTACATTATACTATCTAAAATAATTTATGGTATTCCTGTGTGGAGTTTGCATGTTCTCTCCGTGTTCGCATGAGTATCCGGTATGGGTAAATTGAAGGAACTAAATTGGCCGTAGTGTGTGAGTGTGTGTGAATGCGAGAGTGTATAGGTAGGGCATCCGCTGCATAAAACATATGCTGAAATAGTTGGTGGTTCATTCCGCTGTGGTGACCTCTGAAATAGAGATTAAGTTGACGGAAAATGAATGAATGAATAAAAAGGTATATTAAAATATTTGGAACACAATACTGGGACACATAAACCCTCTGTGTCATTCAAGGTTTTCTCAGATTATGTGTTGAAGTGACTTGTTGGAAATATTTTTAAATATTTAAGCTACAGTTCATATGTCTGATTTTTAGTAAGAGAACCAACCCCCTCACCCCACTCCTTAATGATTGGGAATCGCTTTACACAATAAATACGCTATATTAAAACACTCTCGGAAATAAAGGTACAAGAGCTGTCGCTGGGGTGGTACCTTTTCAAAAGATACACATTTCTAATAAAAGAGCCCATATTGGTTCCTCAAAAGCATATAATTTTACCTAAATGTTTTAAATGGTAAACTTTTGGAATTTTTAGGTACTAATATGTACCCTTAGACATTAGTAGGAACCAAAATGTAGAGCTTTTGAAAAAGAACATCTCTTACCTTGATTCCTGAGAGTGCACACATTACATTAACATTACATTACTTATTTTTTAGTAATGATGTAAAACACAATTCCCTGTACTGTACATCAAAATCAATTGCCTAAGTGTCATTAAGTAGATCATTGTTTTCATTTTCACCAAGGGTCTTTACAATCTACTTACAGTAGACTAATGTTGCTTTTAGGAAATCATACTGTATGATTCAAATGATTAAAAAGAAACCTGTAATTTAGTTATTCACTTAAAAACTACTAAATATTCTGGAAAAAGCTAAATCCCTATGAAATTTGTGACATTTTTGTTTCATAATCTTTTTTTTCCCCTTCTTTTTAATTTCAATTTATTTATTTTTTCCATAAAAATGTTCCGATCGCCATTTTAATGATTATATTTATTTTAGTAATACAAAAGAAAAGTGTTTAGTATGTAGTACATAAAACTGCTCAATTAATTCAAACTAAAATGCTGACTTTACATTTTAACAACAGTTTAATATTAACAGACACTGGTGCATATTATGATTTGATTGAGTGCACAGATCTACTTTTAATTTAATTGTATGGGTGACATCATTGGGCCCCTATACATTTTTCTTTTACAAAGTAATGTGTGACTGTTTTAGATATTTACTGAGATATTTTCATGTAATAGGTTCACTTCATTTATTCTTAAATATGAAACCATTTGTTTGTTTAGTCAACACAAACATTATTCAGATATCATCATATATAATTATACGCAGGGTAGTATAGTTCTTGTGAAAATAGCAAAAGTAAAATGTGACACATTAAAAACTAAAATTCTTCATACAGAGGACTAAAAACCAAAAGGAATATGAAATTTGGGAAAATATTTAAGGTTTGCATTAACTTGGTTGACAGCAAAGACTACATGCTATCATTGAGTACTGATAGATGTGTACATATTTTTACACTAACTGCTGTCTGAATTATCTTTAATCATATTCCATTACATACTTTACATTATATCAAAGCTGTCTGACATCAAAAAGAGATGACCATTTCCTAAACTATAGCGAATAAACTGTGATAATGTGAAAAACTTGTAGGTGTCTGAATAAACACCCCAAATTTTTGAGTGACAAATTTTTTTATGTTAAAGAATCGTTAATACACTGTAAAAAAATGCAGTGTCACAAAAATTTTACACTTTTACAAGTTTATGTGGATTGAACATAAAAAAATTAAATTGTCCCCAATGAAATCACAATTGTGTTGTTGTGTTGTAAATTTAAATTGAATGTTTGAATGAGCAAAAAAATATAAATATTTTAAAGTGTAGTTTTGTGTTGGCACAACATCAATAAATTGTGTGGAACAGTGAATTTTGGTTTGGCTGCATATCATTTTGCTACTGTTGAAGCTAAAATAAAAGCACAATGGTGGTGCTTTTTCACTAACCCAGTAAATAACACACAAATACACACAAACACACAAAAAATATTAAAATATGATTCCTTGAATTTGCAAAAATGTAAGTTAAGTGCTTATAAACAATTAATTTGGGCCTAATTTAAACAAACAAATGAAGTTGAACATTACTAAGTGTAATTTGTTGGTTTAAATTTAACACACATACATTTTTTGCCAGAATTTTGCAGACATTTCTTTCCAGTGTACAGCAGTGTACATGCAGGTTACACACACTTCCTCCATGTTATTACACCACAAATAAACTAAGTTAAATTAATTGTTTTTACAAAATTTTAGTAAATTTAGTTATGCCAAAACAAAAACCCTCAAGAATTGTATTGAATCCACTCATTTTAAATAAGTAGTTTGAACAAGGTGCAAAATTTTTGAGTGTATCTGCTTTATGTAGAGTCCACATTTAGCGATTGTTAAGAATTCACCCAACCTACTGTACCACTCTCCAAATAATCCGGTCACCAAGGCTAAATAAAACATGCCCAGTATGCAAGCGCAGCCGAGCCAGCGAGCGAGTCTGTCCTCTTCTCCTCTTTGATGTCAGAGCAGAGGAATGGGGTTAAGTTGTGCTAAAGAATGTGAGGAAATCATAATGAGGCGGACTCTCGGGGAGCGGAAGCGTCAGTGAGCCCTAATTAATGGAGGCAGAGACACTCCTAAAGTCTCCCATTCAGCCCTTCACAATGGGCGTCTCTCTCAAGCAGAACCTGCGGTGGAATATTAAAGAAATGAATGAAAACGGGCGCAAATGCCACCCCACCTCCCACTCCTTTGGCACCCTGGCTCTCATTGTGCGCCTGTTCTCGAGTGTCTCCTCCAATCTTCCAGGGGAGTCCCATTCAGCGCAATCTGCTTCAGAAGATCCAGCCGCGCCGTTTTGTAAATATGGCCTTGGACAATGCGCACAAAGGGAAGGCACATTGCCAACAAGTATCCAATTTAGTGCTTAAAAAAATTGTTAACTCCTCAAGCCCCCTTGACTTTTTGGAGACCAAGCACGATAGTCCAGAAGTCCAGAAGTGTGGATCCACCTGTCACCGATTATCCCTCCTGTTAAAGGGTTTAGCCTTGACCTCTCCTCCTCCTTCGCTACTAATCTGTTCATTAACCAGCAGCAACAAAGACTAAGAGTTTTGAAGGGTCAGTGCGGTGTGCATGCGTGAAATATGAACGCTGAATTTGTGTGACTGTGTGGCCCACTGGAGCTCTGCTTGTGGCTTTATTTTGTGCTATTTTAAACACATGGAGAGCCATAATAGGCAGGACATCACCTTTGACCCTTACTGTATTATGGTGAGGCTTCAAGTGTAGAATGTTTTAAAGGATTTTGAGAAGCTAACAGGCTTCATTATTGCTGAAGGTCAGAGTCCAGTGCTTTGTTTAAAACAAGGATTTGTTTTAATGGTTGCCAGGTCCATTCAAATCTTGTCCAGAGGAGTTTAGGTGGACTTGTGTGTTATGTGCATATTTAATTATTTAATCTTCCTTTTATTTCTTTGGTGCTTTTAATCTGTCTTTGATTTTAATGTTAAGTATTTTGCGTGATACATTTGTTTAAAACTTAAGTACACACTGTACTGTGATTTAGTTACTAGTTAAATTGATTCAGAATTTGCGTTTATGTAATATTACTTTTTACTGTTAGTCCAAAATTGACTTGATTTAAAAAAATATATATAAATATAATAATATAATCCAGTGTTTCTCAACCACGTTCCCGGAGGACCACCAACACTGCATGTTTTGGATGTTTCCTTTGTCTGTTATGCCCATTTCAGGTCTTTCATGCTCTGCTTACGAGCTGGTGATCAGAATTAGGTGTGTTGGGTTAAGGAGACAGTGAAAATATGTAGAGTTGGTGGTCCTCCATGAACGTGGTTGAGAAACACTGATATAATTAGTAAATAAATAAATACAGCCAGTTTTTTTTTTCACACCTACTAACTTTAACTGTTCTCAATGTTCCCTGCATTTTAAAAATGACATTTTAAATTTCAAATATTTTAAAGTTTATATGTGCAAACTTATCACACAAAACAGAAAGTGTGATAGGCATGAACTTCAGTTTGTTTTAGTTTAATATATTTTGCTCCTCCAGAATGTTATTAAATTTGCATTTTTACGGTGTATAAATAAAAAAAAACATCATCAAGTTTAATAAACTGAAAATTCAAGTAAAAATTGGCTGTTTATTGAGATTTTAAGAGTTCTCATTGTTTCAATGCAGATTTTCAGAGTTAACGTTATTGTTAATTATTAATTTATGCCATGCAGTAAAATGTTACTAAATATAATACAGTAACAGGCACATTTCTTTCCTTTAAACCCATGTCCTTTCATTTTTACAATCTTTGATATACAGTGCTCAACATAAATGAGTATGCCCCTCACAAATCTCTCGTTTTCCTATAGGAAGCCTTGCAATATTACATTTGAGCATATACATTAGTACAGTATGTAGGACAAAAGTGAAGTGTTTAGTACGTTGAACATAAAACTGCTCCATTGATTCCAACCGATATACTGACAGTTTATTTGCAGTTTAATATTAACAGACACTAGTGCATATTATGATTTGATTGAGTGCACAGGTCTAATTGTATGGCTGAGATGATAGGGCCCCTATAAATACATTTTTCTTTTCAAAAGTAATGTGTGATGGTGTTCTTATATATTTACTGAGATATTTTCATATAATAACCTTAATTCATTTATTTTTAAATATGTAGCCATCATAAATACTTGTTTAGTCAACCCAAAGCCAAATTTAAAGCTAATCTAACAAAATAACAAATAATAATGGTCCAAAATTAGTACACCAAAATTAATTTGTTAGGGGAAAATATTAAATAAACAATTTACAAAAAGCAATATTTAAGAGAAACAAAAAAAATTATAAACTTTTGTTGAAATTTTGTAGTTTGTATTTTCCCTGCAATATTTCACATTAATTTAAATGTATTATCTTTCTCTTTCTTAAGATGTTCTGTGACTAAAATATTATTTAAAAAATATATCCGTTTAATAAAAAATTGTTTTATTAGCACCGAAATATATTACCTATACCTATATGTGACATTGGGATTATTATTTCTAATCAGCAGTGAAGAATGTACAGTTTGACATTTAATTATTCAATAATAGGGCTCAGGACAAAATAACGATGTGCATGAGGTGGCGCTTCTCATAATGGCAGATCGAACATCAATGTAGCAATTCTAAGAAATATATGTGCTGTTAATAAAATAAATACACCTTATAACTTTTTGATGCGTTTCCCTCTTCATTTACAAATATCATGATATATTGTGGATGGTTTTCTTGGGATACGTCATTGATATTGTGATCTATTGTTATCTGGGGCAAAATATTATATCATGTTATCTCGTACCTGAATATCTGACTACTTAATTTGCTTTCATCTTATTATAATATTCTTGATTCACTCATCTACAAGATTATTCCAATCAAATTTAATGATTTTATACCAAACAGAGCTATTGAAGTCATCTGCCAAAATTATATTCATATCTCAACACAAATTGCAGCAAAATAAAAAATCCCAATGTCAGATATTTTCAATATTGTGCAGCCATTCTAAGAAATGCTGAAAATATTCTATTTCAAATGGGTTGTATTAATTTGTGCTGAGCACTGTATTTTATGTGGAATGTGAATGTTATACCTCCAGATTATGTTCTGCGAATATTGGATTTTTTTGTTATCGGGAAAGAAAACAGTTCTGTTTTTAAAATTACCACTAAATTAACATTTGTCTGTTATTTATTTACCCTTATGTGCTTCAAAAACCTGTATGCCTTTCCTTGTTTCTGTGTAATACAAATAATGTTTATAAGTAATTCAATATTTGGGATGTTTCTATAAAAATAGCTGTTAAAATTGTGAAAAAGAGCCAGCATGTAAAATCAGTCATTGCCGTGTTAATCAGCTAGGAAGCTGTAAAAGTCAGTTAGTTGTCTGTTTATTAGTTTGTGACAGGCATAAAGACATGTAGATTAATTCATGACCCCACGAAAAATTGGACAACAATTACTGCCACACGTGTCTGTCAGAGCAGAAAAGTAAAGGTAGCAAAAAGATGACAAGAATACATGCTCAATTCATTATACGTATTAATGAAGTTCTGCTTGATTACTTGTAGGTGACATTCAGCGCCTTAGTGGGCTTTTTTTTTTTCACCTGACATAATGGACACTCAGATGTAAATAATTGAATCCTCAATGATTAAGCATACTAACATTTTGAGTTTTATTAATGTCCTCTCTGATAGGTCTAGTAATTAAACGCAGCGCAGTCGTTGGTCATAATTAAACTATTAAGCATCTCAAGGTTTGACCTTTTTGCCTCTGACCCACAGTTAAAGCAAATGTAATGACTCAGAGAAACTCGTTCTTACAGGCATCTGAGGTGACCTTTAAGTGGCAAAGGACAGGCCTTTATAAGGTTTCACTTGAATTCAATTTCAACACTCTGGAGCAGGACATATTTTTAGCACTTCCATCTATTTTAATAAAAGCTCTCACATAAAGAGAAAATTAACAATATGAAGAATTACTCAAGATTTGCTTGATTTTTGGCCTCTTCAATTGATTACGTGTACATTTTTAGAAATGTTTTATTATAAACTGTATATGCACCTCTATGATACGATCGAAGTGCTTAATTTTTAAAAAGCTAAAACAATTAATGTCTTATTTTTTCCTCTGCCAACAATTTTAATGGTACATTTAATTTTTTCCTTAATATTACTTGACTTAATTTTTTTGTTGGTTCAAATTGAACCCGGACTTAAAATAATAAAAGAAAAAAAAAAAGAAAAAAACATAAAATTGTCTGCATTTGTTTATTACTCCTGCCATCATTAGCCATTCTTATTATTAACATATATAAAAATAACGTTACATTTAACATTTTGATAATTTTTTTAGATGTGTTTTACTTAATATGAGCAATATCATGCCTGTAACAGTGCAATATGGCTGTATATCTGCACTGGTGGGAGGCCTGTGTAGGCTCGAGGCCACAGGCAGAGTGCTTTAGTGTTCTACCAGTGACAATATATTGCACTGCTACGACTGTGCTATTGCGTTTATACAACAGTTTGAAGGCATAATCATGTATATAAAAAAGATAATTAAACAGAGAAAAAAACACTTTTGTACAAGGAACTACTTTCTTCCGGCATTCATTCACATCTGCAGCTGACAGCAGAAGCCGTTACTAATTCAACAACAACACTTTAGAGCTATAGTATTTGAATGATTCTCTAGCATAATGTCTACAGTGATGACAAAACAGGTTATTTTGCTGACATTTTAAGATTATAAATTAAATGCCATCAGTCTAAAGACATTTCCCAGTATTTCTTCTTATTTGCAATTGGGAGATCACAATACTTTCAGTTCCATGTGAAAATGACTAAAAGCATGTGCTTCACTGTAACTTTTGCAGCATGGGATGCGCATTAATCATTGATGTACATTCAAATCATTCATATTTTTAAAAGCATGAAAGAGCATGCTGTTGTGTGTGTGCACGCTTAGCCTTGGACAGGCTCGGAGACGAGCAGAGCACACACATTTAACACCATTTTAATGTGAGCACTTTAATGGTCAAAAACATGCACATTTGTGTCAGAGTGCAGTGTTTAGTGATTATTCATATTAACCCTCATTTGTGTAATAAACAAAAGTTGAGAATCAAAAGACATGAAAGAGAAACCATATCAGATCCGCACTATTCTTAAAGTGACAGCACCTATATCCCTGCTGTTGCCTTTTTTATTATTAATCAAACAAAAAAAGGAGAAAATCCCTCAATGCTCTTGACTGAAGGACTTTTGTAGCTAAAGTTTTTTTTTCTTACAGTGAAGATGCTTAAAGCACCGTAATCGTTTTAAATAATCGTGATTGCAATTATGATCAAAATAATAGTGATTATGATTTTTTCCTTAATCGAGCAGCCCTAGTTTGCGATAAGGAAAAGCACTAAACATATGCGGCCATTTCGTCTTCTTCTTCTTTTTTTTTTTTTTTTTTTTACTGAACTAGTCTGCAGTACCAAAAACAGGAGACTAATTAGAAACAAACAGATGGCCAACCAAAAAGTAACTCAAGGTTATACAAAGAGTGGCCAACACAAAATACATACATTGCTGAATATACATTCCTGAACTCAATACACTACAATTACTATGGTTTAAATACAGCACTATGACATACAAAAGAGAGTTCAACTTAGAATGTAACTTACCAGATTTATAATGATTTGATCAGCTGTAGTTTGAAATACGCCAATCTTTTTTTTTTTCCTCTAAGGGCTTGTTATGCTGTCTCTGTTGCCATCTTATGCCATCTATTCTTGCTGTGCTCATTGACAGGCTGATGGACTGGATAGTTGCAATCTAAACAACTACGTTCTTGCCTAAAAAAAAAGCCTCAAAACTACATTGCTGTCCAGCAGCTGCAATATTTGTCCAACTGTAGTGAGTGCATTGATCTGCTGTCACTATGCTGCTGTCACTATGTGGACGGAGTTATATAGAGGAGTGAAGAGGCTGTACGGTACGAGTTCTTATATTGCAGAATATTGCATGGCTATCAGCCAATCAGATCCGAGAACCAGACAAAACTGTTGAACAAATATATACGTATATTATACCTCATAAAATCAGTGTTCCATTTTTTGTTTAATTTTTTTTCTAATACAATCACGGTCTCATTATTTCTCTGTTAACAATTCTAAAGATACATATGAAGTGTTGAAGGTAAACTTACAAATGCCTGCTGTCTTGAATCGTGCAGCACTGACATGTTTCCTCCATTTCTTCTCATTCCATCGGTCCAGTAAACAACATCTGCCATTCCATTTGCCCACCTTACACTGTAACCTCTGTCTAGTATAGTTAAGTGAATGCACAATGGAGGGTAATGATCTTCTACTAATGTCTGCTATTACCAGCACTCTCACAGTGATAGATTAGACCAGATACCTTGTATATTTTCCCAAGGCCGCTGTTGTCTAATGTGCTTGCATTGATGTTTTTCATAGAATGTTTTGCTTTTTTTTTGTCTTTTTCCCCCCTCTCTTGTTTATTTAAGGTTTTAATCAATGGATTGAATTAGAAGGCTCGCAATAGTTTTCGAGCCGTTCTCAGAGGACATCCAATTTTTCACATTATAGGATTCGGCAGTGTTAAGCTGTTGATAAAGATAATTGCTCTGCATTTGCTGTATCTGTGGCTGAGCCGTAGATCAGCCTCTTACATGCAGATCAGGGCTGGATCAATATGACACTACAGCCTGACCCCGAGACCTCAGGTCAATACCCCTTAAATCAGTGCGCGCAGAATTAGCCGCCATCAACCTCACTTAATGGAGATGCTTCATCCATGCCATTGAACCGAATGGCAGTGGCTTTTCTGCATTGTAGGAGGCCATGTCTTCTTGATGCTCTCCCAAAATGCTGTGTTTGCATCTGAATTTTTGTTTGAGTTACCATAAACAAGTTATTTTGACAATACTAAACATAAAATACAATCAATCCACTGTAATAGGTAAGTTATACAGTAGTTAGCATCAAGCTACACATGAACACATTAAGGCCCGATCCCAATTCTATTTTTGTACCCTTGCCCTTTCCCCTTCCCCTCAGCCCTTGAAACAGTGTGTGAAGGGGAAGGACTTCAAAATTTACCCCTGAGAAATGGGACAGCACTACAACACCTGCACACATCATCATCACTATCTCTTGCTCCATATGAGATTGACGATGGCGACTGCTGTAGTTATTCCAGTTGCTTAATTTTTTGGTATTTACCTTTAGGAATTCACCAAAGACATACATCATGTTATCATAACAATATAACCTGGCAATAAGATCGTATATGTACTGTGCATTTACACCGTGGCCTTATTTATATATACTGTATGTAAACAAACGAAAACAACATTAGCATTATAGCAGACACTGTAAAAAGGTCATTCCCCATCACCAGACTTTTCTGACAGGATATTTAAGTGACATATGTGAAAGTATGTAGCAGGACTGCTATACAGAATTGTTAGGGACTATAGATAGCGAAATTTAGTGGTTTTTATATTAATTTGAAAAAGCATGACTGTAAAACACGAATGCAGTTATGAATATATTAAAACATATCCTTGTTTATTGTAAAAATTCGAAATAATGACAAAAAAATAAATAAATAATTTGTGCATCTCCTTACTTCCGGGTGCAGTCATGTTGCCATTGCAGCCGATGTATTCTGGGAGATTTTCATACCCATTGGTTTTGAGTGTGGTCCTGAAAAATCTCAGTTTTGAGGGGTATCTAGCCCTTCCCCTTAGCCCTACGCTTTCAGGCTAAAGAGAATTGGGACATCCCTGCCCCTTTACGTGAATGCGCAAAACAAGGGGTAGGGCTTAGGAGAAGGACTAAGGAGTAGAATTGGGATCGGGCCTAACTCATTTTACTCCACAGATGGTTTAAACCACTTCTGATCATATACTAATATGGATTTAATCATATGATGAGGCAGAAATCAGTGTTAATTTTGTCAATAAAATAGCTAGACACAAACAAAAAACTGACTGCGCCAATAAAGTGACTAAATGTGCATGCTACAATGCACTCATCTAATGAATAAACAGCGCAATACAGCTGATTATAAAAATAATGTTGGTTAGTGTTTATCATTTTGACTGAATTTTAGTCTTGTTTTTTTCCCATTTATTCATTCATTTCCTTTTCAGCTTAGCCTCTTTATTAACCTGGGGTCGTCACAGCAGAATGAACTGCCAACTTATTCAGTTTTACGCAGCGGACGCCCTTCCAGCTGTAACCTATCACTAGGAAACATCCATACACACTCCTTCACACACATACACTACAGACAATTTAGCCTATCCAGTTCACCTATACCACATGTCTTTGGACTTGTGTGGGAAACTGGAGCACCTAGAGGAAACCCACGCCAACACAGAGAGAATATGCAAACTCCACACAGAAATGCCAACTGACCCAGCCGGGCTCAAACCAGAAACCTTCTTGCTGTGAGGCAATTGTGCTATCCACTGCGCCACTGTGCTGCCCAGATTTGTCTTTTTCATCAACAATAATGACCTGATCCTCTAATAAACGAGTGGATCAGAGAATGTGTGCATTCATAGTTTTCAGTCACATTACAAGCACAGGGGACCTGTCAAGCTTCTGTTTGTCAAGTTATAGGCAACAACATACTTTCATTGACAGAATTGACAGATATATGTTATTTGTAGTTTTTTTTTTAGCATTTATTGTTTAAACATATTATGATATATAAATCATTAATTTGTGACTTTTTTGTGATTTTTGTGAAGCTCATCATATGAAGAGACGAGGTGGTTTATAAAACAATATGAGTAGTGGCATATATCTAATTACAGAAGCAAAAACTCAGAGACAGAGGTTAAAGCAACTGATTTGCAAATTTGATTGTACAGTTTAGTGGGAAAATGTATAGACGTGTACTAAACTTTTAAATACAGTTGAAGTCAGAATTATTAGCCCCCTTGTTTATTTTTTATTCCCCGTTTCTGTTTAACAGAGAGCAGATTTTTTTTCAACACATTTCTAAACATAATAGTTTTAAGAACTCACTTCTATTAACTGATTTATTTTATCTTTGCCATGATGACAGTAAATAATATTCGACTAGATATTTTTCAAGACACTTCTATACAGCTTAAAGTGACATTTAAAGACTTAACTAATTAGGTTAACTAGACAGGTAGGGTGATTAGGCAAGTTGTTGTATAACTATGGTTTGCTCTGTAGACTATATTGAATAAAAATATAGCTTAAAGGGGCTAATAATTTTTACCTTAAAATGTTTTTAAAAAAAACTAAAAACTGCTTTTATTCTAGCCAAAATAATACAAATAAAACTTTCTCCAGAAGAAAAAATATTATTAGACATACTGTGAAAATTTCCTTGCTCTGTTAAACATTTGGGAAATATTTAAAAAAAAAAAAAAATTAAAGGGGGGCTAATAATTCTGACTTCAGCTAAAATTCACAAACACACACGCAAGTCAGATTTCTAAGATGAAAATGTGCAAAATGGAAACATTGCTCTAAGTACCACAATGAATTACTGTTGCCAGAGAGTAATAAGGATATTAGTATTATTACTTTATATAGGACTAACAGGTGATAATAACTAATAAAATAAACAAAAAATTACCAGTAGGCTGCGAAATACGGGTCTGGAAGCCTTTTTGGTCATTTTTGCAGATCAGTTTGAATGGCAAATGTTTGGACAACAGTGCCCTCAAGACACAAAGAAAAACATCTCAGTTTTAGTACACCATTGTCTTGTAAGCAACTTATCATTAGAAAGATTTTTTTGGGTGCTTAACTCTCAATGCCATTCAGTTTAAGCAGCATCTCTGTCTCATCTGATTTTGGATCTATTTTCTTTTTTCCTAAAAGCAAGTCGAAAATGTTTTTTTCATTGTGCCTCCAAGCATTCCCTTGGGGAAGTAATATTAAATTCAAAATATGATGGGCTCTTTGAACTCATTTACTCATGGTTACTGTTTAATCCACAGGCGTTTCATTTACACTGGTGAGTAGGAGCAGTCTGAGGGATATTGTTTCCCTGAGGAGATCATTGACTAAAACACTTTGCATTCCATTCACTGTATGTAAGTCATTTTCAGAGGTTATAACCCAGAGTCGGTGAAGGAGGACGCCATAGCTTTTATTGTCCAAATCAAAAAGCCTGTTTTAAGTTTCCACAACCGGTTCCGTAGTTTTACATGTACAGTCTGCACATTTTGATTTTAGATTTTACTTTTTACTTTGCTTTTTTCATTTTAATTATTTATTTTTGTATTTGTTTTGCATTCAATTTGCATTTAATTTAGTTTTTTTGTTTATTTTTTAATTTATTGTTTATTTGTTAATTTTATTTAATTGTTTTTTTGTTTGTTTGTTTAGTTTTTTTTTTTAACTCTGCTAGATTTCCCTGCATCATAATATTGAGTTTGTTTCACAAATATGATATTTTTCTCATAATTGTGAATTTTATCTCATAATTGTAAACTTTTGTAAAGTTTAAACTTTAGTTTTACATGTACACTAATTTAATTTAATTTAATTTAATTTAATTTAATTTAATTTAATTTAATTTAATTTAATTTAATTTAATTTAATTTAATTTAATTTAATTTAATTTAATTTAATTTAATAATGTTTTCAATTAAATTTTTTTACTTTTGTTTTGTATTTTGCTTTTTTAGTGTTTTTATTTATTAAAAGTCTACATTATTATTATTATTATTATTATTATTATTATTATTATTATTATTATTATTATTATTATTATTATTATTTGTTTTATTAAAGCCACCTCGATGCATTTGATTAAGAGCTCTGGATTATTTTGGTCTTTCTGCTAGTTTTCACATCATAATATTGAGTTTGTTTCACAAGTATCATGATTCCCTCATGAGTTGATAAACTTTTGCAAAGATCATTGACAAAAAAAAACTTAGTTTTACATGTACACTTTTTTTGTTTAATTTAATTTAATAAAGTTTTTGCTTTATTTTTATTTATTTATTTATTTATTTATTTATTTATTTTTAGCTTTTTGTTTTTAAGTTTTTTATGTAATAACATTATGTTTTATTATTATTATTATTATTGTTATTATTTTTTGTCTTTTTAAAGCCACCTCATTGCATTAGATCAACAAGTGCTCTGGATTATTCCGGCCTCTCCGCTAGACTTCCTCGCAGGTGTACAGATCTGAGAGCAGCCATGCGGATCCTGCTGCTGCTGCTAAAACTGACCACAATCACTATCCCAGGCCACAGCTGAGACTTTAACTGAGCAGCACAAACTGTTTTCTCAACAAAGGGATTGGCTCAAACAAATGTCATAAGCCTTTAATGAGAGAGCTGATCTCACTAAAACCTACTTCTATTCACAGGCCCTATAGCCATTGGAGTCATTGAGACTAAACAGAGGCTCTCTCTCTTAGGAACCCACTGCAGCCAAGCCACATGACAATGCAGGTCAATTAATTGGTTAAAAAAAGTGGGAATCCAATTAATGTGTATCAAGCTGGCATTTTTGCATGATGATGGCTCATTAGTGGGGGTGTTTTGCTGGATTATCCCCCCCTCATTAAAAGGCTGTCTTTCTCAGTAGGGCTTTAGGCAGCAGGGAGGGGATTCTTTATGCAACAGGTCTGAAACAAAAACTCTATGTTATCCCCATTTAATGGATTTAACGCTGTTGAATTTTTAAACGGCTTGGGCAGATGCCTTTTGACAGGGAACTGCAATTCACATTCACTTTCACACTGTTCCTAAATTACCGAGGGGCATTTAGTGGGAAAAGTGAAAGCAAACTGTTGTTTGCTTTTACTGTGCCTGATAATAGTACTATATTTTGCAGTGTTTTGAGAACTTGGTGACGTCCCAAAATGAAAATGTACGTAAAGCCTACAGAGACCTGCAGAAACTACTAAAAAAGTTGAAACTAGGTTTGTATGGTGTCTGTCGTTATATAAATAAATGTAATTGCGATTTAATGACTTACAATTCTCACAATAATGACTTTTTCATCTTAATTCTAATTTACCTCACAAAAACCTCTTACAGTTCAGATTTTTTTTTTTTCCCATTCTAAGTTTCAATTCTGACACAGTTCAAGTCATAATTTAGTTTTTCTCATTGGGACAATCTATGAATTCAAGTTTTTTTTTCTCACAAATTTCTTAAAATTTATGTATTTCTAAAAATTGTGATGCACTTTCTTGACTTTATTGGCTCACAAAATCTCTGATGTGTTGATTTCTCAAAAGTGTATGATTTAAATTTGAAATAAAAATGTATGAGAGTCTATAAACTCACAACTGAAAGAAATCAAGTAACGAAACTTTACTTAACCAGATATTGTGAGAAAAACAGTCAATTAAAAAGCATGATTGTCTTCATGGCCATTTTGAGTACATTTCAGTATAAAAAAATGTCTGAAATGCAGATTATTATTTTTATTTTTTTTTTACATTTTGCTCGGTTGTTTTTAGTTTGTCTCTGAGCAGAAGATTGATATCCTTGCCATACTTGTGTAGAGTAACTTCACTTTAATCTTGTTTGAGGCTAAATTTCAAGTGGAGTGTGTCTAGTTGTTTCCGAGATTACTTCATCTTTCTCTCTGCAGCCACTTCCGCCTTTGTCCTCTGGCATTCAATGTCCCATTACCCTTCACAAGCAGCTAGTTTCTGCTGTTTGCCCAGTGCTTTCCACTGAGGCCAACATTACGGCGCTGTGTAGGAATGCCTTTTCTTTTCTTTCATCGCTGCCCTCTTTTACAAACTTTGATTAATTGATGATTGTCTTTAGTCTGGGCCATTTTGTCAGAGTCATCGCCAGAAGGAGATGGTATTTTTGTTTTTTAATTAAGGGAAGACAATGCAGGTGAATAAGGTAAAAAAAAAAAAAAGGAACAGATATGACCATACTTCTATAGTTATTGTATTTAAAAATGCCAAAGAAAGGAATTTATTATTATTATTATTATTATTATTATTATTATTATTATTATTATTTAATGTTTAAATAATTAAATATGCACTATTTAGCAGACATTTCTTCCAAAAAATATTACCTGAATATTGTATGGTTCTGATTGTATGCTTCTGGGCATATTAGGATCCAAGATTTTTTATAGGGAATTTTGAGTGTCTTTTTTCCCCCATAGTTTAGAAAATACTGCAAACAGCAAGAAAAGTATTAATAATTTGTTTTAGAAGCTGAAATATTGCATTTAATATTGTACACAAATCTTGTATGAAAGTAAAAACCTTCAGAATATAGATATAAATAAAACTGTAAAGCTATTTAAGTTAAATTGGAGATTTCTAGCTCAGTGGAGAACCAAAATATATATTGCAAATTTAAATCTATAGACATAAATTAGTAAAGCAAGTCAAAAGAAACATTTAAAGGTGTATTTTGGGTGTTTTCTTTAAATTACACTGAAAAAACACTTTATGAGGAGCCAAAAAAATACAAAATTGGCAGGTGCATGAAAATAAACCGTGTTTTTGCCTGCAGCGTCTTGCCTTAATATTTCATTCTGAAACATTAAGGGTTTGGTCTGTTCTTGTTTGACTTGGCTCAAGTGTTTGTTTTGGCCCAGGTTTCTTTGAGAAAATTCCCATGTTTGTGTCATGTGATATATTCAGGGAGCTATGGAAAGGACAATTAGTCCAAAGTCATGCGGTGTTGGGAAGTTACTGATCTTGGGCACATGATCTGGGTCACCGGGAGTGGGTTTAAAGTGTAAAGTACTCTCTCATTCTTGGAAACGTTTAAAACAAAAATGGTGCAATACATGTTTTTTTCGTAGTATCCTGTAAGCTATTGTCACCCGTGCATCAAATCACACCCACAATTTGTACATTCATAATTGTTTTAATTAGTTTTGAGTCCCTTTTCCCTTTTTTCCCCTATTTCCCCATCATGTTCAACAAACAATCAGTTATCAAATCAAATTGCTTCCAATGGTTTATAATTGAAGTCAGTAATTATAGCCTTAAAACATTAAAAAGTAGTTTTGTATATTTGATATGTGCCCCGAACACTATGCACAGCATAAAACGAAGTGTCTGTTTCACGAGGGTATCAAAGTTTAGATTAATTCAGCCTCAAGTCATGGCAAATGTTAATTGTCAACGAGTAATGATGAAGTGAGAAAATAATTAGGAATATGTTAATCATAGTGTTTACTATGCAATCCAAAGCATCCTAATTTTAGCCTTAGATTGCAATGAATGTTGTTTCCCTCCTGAATCGAATGCATATTTGGTCATTATAGAAAATGTTTTTGTTTTGACAGAAAGTAAGCTCTTTTGTGTGTTTGTGCGGTGCTAATTGAACTGTGTTGACCCAGAAATCCCCTCTTAAAGAGATTCTGACACATCACAGTATAAAAGACTGATTCTCTTACTTCCTGTCTAATCCTTCAGGTCAAACACAGAGCGTCAACACACGCCACTAATACATCTGGTCAAGGATTTGGGTCTTTTTGAGTACACTATAAGAATTAGCCAGTTAACCCATTATTGAAAATAACCATTTGTATTTGTGTCAAAGATGAAACGGGTTAAATCATTTAATTTGTATGATTACTTATTCATATATATATATATATATATATATATATATATATATATATATATATATATATATATATATATATATATATATATATATATACATATATATATATATATATATATATATATATATATATATATATATATATATATACATATATATATATATATATATATATATTGTAATAAATACAGGTCAGAATAAGTATGTTTTAATAATGATGGAACATTATTTCACCCATTTTTAGACGATTTTTTATGTTATTTCAATCGTTAAATTGGACTACTTGCATTTTAGATGCTTTCTATGTAAATGAAACCACTTTACAACTTAAATTAAATCAGACACTAAAATGTGACGTCTTTTTTTGACCTGTTAATCAAAACGGCTAGAAATTATTAGACATTTTATAGCTATATGTAATGTTTTGAAAGGCTATGTTTATGGTTTCACTTGTTTTAGATGAACTTCATGATGAAAATCACAAAATCTGTTCATATTGATTTTTTTCTTTTCTTCACTGTATTTTTCTCTCAGTAATCTTCTAATCATCTATTGTGTGCATCCAGGCATATCCATAGACAAATGTTTCCAACAGTGGGCATTTACCTTGCGTATAGAAAAAGAATGTAAAGCATTTCTAATTTACCTGCAGCATTAGATAAATCTATAAATGAAGAGTTTCTTGTTTACAAATATTGTATCACACAAATTTAGGGAATTTTAGTTAGCTTTTAAATCTTTACCAAGATCAGTTTTTACCTCATTAAATCTCAGTGCTTCTGATGGTATTTCAGCCCCTCTGGTGTTTTATATGCTGATTAAATGCATTTTGACTTAATGTTTTGCTTTGAGACCTAATAGTCATGTAGAGTTTTATTGTGCTGTTTCCGACTTGGGCTTTACAGATAGGTTGGGTTATGATCAAAGGCCTAAAATTAACACCAACATGGCATTAAGGAGAATATGAAACGCTGTTACTTACCAAGGCTGGTAACTATAATTAATTCTAACAATGCCTGAGAGCAAAATGTGGTTTATTGTGCACTCTTAGAAATAATGGTACAATGTTGTACCAATGAAGGTACAAACCCTTGTCACTGAGACAGTACCTTTTTATGGAACAGAATTGTACCTTAAGACAAAGAAACAAATTTGAAACTTCATTGCAGTTTACCTTTAAACACATGATTTGTACCATGGGAAACCAAAATGTACCTTTGGTTTTTAAAACTTGCAAATACAATAATCAACGGTACAAATCTGATCTATGAAGGTATCACTACAGTGACAAGATGCTTTGTACATTAACAGTTAAAAATGGGTTCTTTCAAGAACTATTTAAAGGCATTTTGCTATATCCGAAATGCGTCAAAAGTTTCTTTTTGTTTAAATGCATCTTTTCCATTTACTAATAAAGAATAAAAAATACTTTAACATAAATCAAAAGATCTTTTTTTTGCTCAACATTTCACAAGACTTTTCACAAAAATGTCACAGAAACGTATTCTCCCATGTACAATAAAAAACATGTTTTTCTCCAATTTTCTCACAATACCTTTGTAATCATTTAAAAGTTAATTTAATTTGCTTAATTTTAAAATTGAAATAGAATTATGCAAAGTATTGTAATGAAATATGCGAAATGTTTGGTTAGTTTTACAATACTCAAATTTCTGCATGAACACTTTGCGTATGCAGGACTTTTGCCAGCTCATGTGCTTAGTGGAAAGCAACTGTCAAAAGGTGCTGATATCAGTAATGAAAATGTATTTATCAGAAAATGCTCGTTTTAACAGTTGTTTTGTATTGTAGAAGATAATAATTAATGTTTATGAGTTTCTTTAAACACATGCTTTTAAATGATGATTCATGTTTTCATATGGAAATTTATAAAATCACTTTGCCTTTTCAGTCTTATTTTTTCATAGATATTATAATAAAGGAGTTGTCTAACACTTTTGTACTTTTTTATGAGAGCAAATGTGTACAACTTTTACAAAGGTACAAAACTGTTCATTAAAAAACATTATTTGAAACACCATGTACAGTACCTTTTTTACTGAGAGTGTGGTACTGTGATCTTTTCACATGAGCAGCATGAAAACAGTGTTTTCAGTCCCGCAGAGTGGATTGGTTCACAGTAAATCTACAAACCTTTGAGTCACTTATGATGTGTACTTGAAAATGCAATGTGCACAAACATGAGAATGCTTTTTAAATGTTTTTGCCAAACAAGGTTTTCTTGTGGTTTCTACCAAAAACAGAAACTCAAGATGTTAAGTTTTTGCATTTTAGATTACAAAGAATCAACTATTGTAAATTAAAAGTTTTAGAATTTAAATAAAAAAGATAAATATGTTGTTATAAAAGTTATATACATATTTGAAAGATCAAATGTATATTTTGTTAAGGATTAAAATACACAAATAATATTTTTGGGAAAAAATTAAGATAGAACCTTATATTGTAACTCCAAAGTTATTATTATTATTAATATTATGTTTTCTGTTATTTGTAGTATTTTTATTATCAAATGGTAAAATCATTAGATATGTTACAGATTGTCTACATAACTGTAAAAATTTTTATATTTTTCATTACAACAACAACGATAATAATAATAATAATAATAATAATAATAATAATTGCTATTAGATATTTTTCCTCAAATTTTCTGCCATGTTTTTTTTTTTTTGTTCACTTTCATGGCTTGCAAAATGTCTTTATGACTGCTTACTTTTTCTAAAGTCACCATCTGTTTGAGAGGTTTGACAGAATGTTAGTTTTAGGCCCTGGTTATAACCCTAAACACAAACACTGTTACTAACTCACTATTTTAACTATGCACCCAAACTCTACGCTACCATAAGAGCGTATATCCAATTCGAAATCAGTTTAGACTCCAGAGTCTAACAGTATCCGTGGGGTTAAATCCTTTTCATTCATTCCCTGTAATATACTGAAACACAGTACAGTACGGCAGTGCATCGGGGAGTTTGATTTCAGCCAGATACTGACCCCAACAATGAACAGATTTAATCTGATGAGAAAAGCGGCAGTCGCTGTAAAGCAGGGTGCTTGTGCCGGACCAGCCAGTGCGTTTACCCACTCATGCCATCTGTTAAGAGGCTGCTCCAAAGTTCAGCTTGGATTCACAAGCCCCAGGAGTTCGACCAGCTTGCTTACTTCTCCTGTCCGCTGGATCGTGGCGCGTGTGTGGGTTATGTTTGTATGTGTGTGTTCGTGTGTTCATGTGTGCATGTCTGGACCCTCCTTTGCTCCACATGCCATTCACACAGGCAGGTAGGAGACGAGCGCTTTTCACAACAGGGTAAGAATACTGTAGACTATTACAGTAACACTTGGTTATTCTCTGAGAAAGTGTACTTTTAGTCCTGTAAATTTTTTTATCTGTCTGCTGTTTTAAAGAGAAGTTTTGTTTATGGCCTAAAACAAGCCATTCTCTGATGTATAGCGCCACCATCATGTGAATGAAATTAAGACTGTGTAGTAAAACTTTGACCCGTGTTTCTCGTAATTCCTAGGTTTAAACAGGCACGTTATTTAATTTCTGACTACATAATTGAAAAAAATATGTTTGCTCTTTGTTCAAACTACTTATTTAAAATGGACTTAATTGTTTTATGTTAAATCCACTTAAATTTATCAAATCAAATAAGTCAACTTAATTCCTTCATGTTGTCCCAACAAAAAATCATTGTGTGGAACCCAACTTTTTTCTTCTTCAGTGGTTTGTGATAATCAAAAAAAAAACATTGCTTTCATGTTTTAGAAAGTTGTCACAAATTGTAGACAACTCCTTTTCCTGGAAATTCTTTAAAAAATATATATTGTTATTACACTTTTAAGCCACAATTTAGTTTGTATTGCCCTATTATAGATAAAGAACATAAAACATTTTCAATACCAGGAATGCAGACAAATCTATAAATGAGAAGTTTTTATGTCTGTGGTTTGGAAGAGTTTTGTTTTTGGCCCTAAGTCATTTTCTGATGTATAGCGCCACCATCATGCTTATGAAACTAAGGCCACATAGTGAACTTTGAAGCCTTTGACGCTTTTTTATTTTCATATAATACCCTATAGATTTACAGCCACATTATTTAATTTCTGAGTGTATTTGTGATGAAGAAACAGTGGCTTACTTTTATATTTCAGAAGGTTGTTAAGAGAGTGATGCACAGGAGTAAATGTATACAGTGCCCAGCATAATCGAGTACACCCTATTTTGAACATGAATATTTTAATCCATTTTTCAGTGAATATAGGCAATGTATTTTGGTACATTTGAACAAAACAGATTTATTAAACAGATATATTTACTAAAATAATATTCTAGTCACCAAACATATTTAGAAACTGAAAGATAATACAAATGAAATGCAAGCAAAATATTGCAAAAAAATAAATAAAAAATACCACTTACAAAATTTCAACTAAATTTTCCTATATTTCGTTTCTCTTTTTTAAATTCTTTTTTTATTGTATTTAATATTTTTCTCTAACATTTAAAAGTGGCTGCATTAACTTTTGGACTGTTATCATAAGTTATTTTGTTAGATAAGTTCCTAAGTTCCTCTCCAAGGCTTCAGTACTGACTAATCTAATGTATAAATAATATTGTATAGCTTCCTATTAAAATTATGAGTTTAAATTATGAGTTTAAAAGATAGGGATGTACTCATATTTGATGAGCACTGTATATTACAGACTATGTAATAGACTATGCCTTTGCCTGAACACTTTTGAAATATAATTGTTATTTAGCTTTTTAAGACACCTTTAAGTTTGTATGACCCCAGCGCAGATAAAGAATTAAAAAAAAAAAATTCCAATACTCACAGCACAGCATTTTACAAAACTAAAAATTCAACCTCTCTCGCTCTCTTTGATACGCTACTTTCTTGTTCACAAATATAATGAGATTTTTCGTTAGCTTGTAAATCATTAATGAAGTCTCCCCCCACTAATTGGTTCATGGTGCCTCTGATGGTATTTCAGACCCTCTGTTATCGCACTGGGTTATTCTGTGAGAAAGAGCAGTTGTACTGGTTGTAGTTTTTTGTGTCTCTGGCTTTGAAGAGCAGCTTTGTTTTTGACCTGAAGTACAAACAAGTCATTTTCTGATGTATAGCGCCACCATCATGCTAATGAAACTAAGGTTGTGTAGTCAAGTTTGAAGCCTTTGCCCTCATTTTTATTTTCAAAGAATCACCTCTAGATTTACAGCCACATAATTTACTTTCCGAGGGAATTTATAATGAACAAGAAACAGTGACTGACTTTCATGTTTTGGAAAGTTTTCAAGAGAATGACGCACAGAATTAAATGCCTTTTTTTTTTTCTTTTTTCTTTTTGGAAATACGGTTGATATTTACACCTTTTGAAGGCACATTTTACTACATTAACAAATAAATACTTCACATGGAGGATTTCTTTTTTTTCTTTTCTGAGGTTATACAGATAGGGTCTGAATTACAATTTTCTTCTTGAAATATGTTCCTGATCCTGAAAATAAATCAGAATGGATCTAAAATGCTTATGTCTACTTTATCTCATGTGTACAAGGTAGTATAGACTGTCTTTTATATATGTATATTTAGAGAAAAAAAGTTTAGTTTATTGCATTAGGCTCATGATTTAACTCTTATATCTCAGATTCCTTCAACTCTCCCTTGGTTTTGTTGGGTTAATAGATAACCGCAAAGAGCTTGTTGAAAAATGATTTAGTTTGACCCATAAAATCATTAAAAAGTCCAGCCGTAGCCATACATACTTTACTATTGAAATGCTTTGGAGTTGTGTGATTGAATTTCTGACCTTTATGTGAAATGAGCATGAGGGTTTGTTTCTCTCTGCATTGCCGTAGAGACGGAGCTCTCCACTCGACTCGGCTCCTGTAATATTGAATGTAGAAGATAAGAGTGGCCATTTAAGACATACCATTTATGAATTATGCACTTCTTGTGGCAGATAAATTGCTGTATGTAGCGATGGAAAAAGATCAAGAGACTACTAAAAAATTCTCAGTTTCTCTGGATTTATAGAGTTTGGCTTTAAGTACATGTTTTACATTTGTTTTGTTTTATAAATAATGTTGATAATGTTTCTTTTTTTAGCTCTTCTGAAGATAAAACATTGATATGTTGTTGTCTAAAAATGAATATCAATGTTTGAGAACATGACACTTTTTTGGTTATTTTATTCTATAAAATAAAAATCTCTAAACTACTGCTTTTTTTATCTGGACAAAATGTCGTCACAATAAAATATGTATTTTTAGTTACACTCGCATTAAACCACCAGTTTTAACTTTTCACTTTTTGAATTATTGTATACATTCATTTTTTTAAAGCTACTTGCATGGTAAAATAATAGGGAAAGCAGATAATAGGGAAAGCAGACATATTTGATGTCAGTTAGTCTGTTGGTTGGGTTAGTAAAGTGTGTGTCACTGGATTGAAGTGTTGAGGGTCTGACTGTAGGAGACGGGATGGCGGCGAAAGTTCGGAGAGGAACCTGGCAGGGCCGCCAATCAATCGCAAAGTTCACATTAAAAAGTGCTGACAGCAATGGGAGAGAGAGTTCCCACTTTCATCTAGCGCGAGACCTCCAGCTAACCTTCACGTCACACTTTTCCTCTCAAGACCTTCTTTCTTTATTAAATTGTGTTGCATCCCACGGTGGAATTCAAGGCACCGCTTGCTTTGTCACTTATCACAAAACTTTCCACTTTTTTTCCATATGAAAAACAATTCAGATGATAGCCTTGAACCGGGGGCCTTCTTTTTGTCTTTGTACAGCCCACACACACACACCACTCCAGCTCAAATCCATAGATATATAAAATGAGTGTATGTGGTTACAATTTATATATATATATATATATATATATATATATATATATATAGTTTTTTTCTCTATGTTTGACTCTTTGCTGTTATCTTTTTTTTTTAGACATTTAAAAAAAATGCAATCTAGCAGTTATATTTGTTTATAATTTACCCAAATTTGTTTTGCTTAGTTTTGAGTAAACATTTCATGTTGTTCCAATACATTTGGGAAAAAATGTACCTGATAAATTTTAACAAGTTGTGTAAAAGCTGCATAAAAACAAATCACAATTTTTGCTAATAAAAGAAAGAAAATAGGACATAAAAACTACACAAAAGCAATATACATTTAGCAATTTTTACATTTAGCAAATTTACATTTAGCAAAAGAATTATTTTGTCTTCACTCTAAAAATACTGAGTTGTTTCAAGATAGGGGGTAAAATATTGAAAAATGCAACCTACTTTTATATGTGTATATATATTTACCCAAATTTGACTCAATGTTTTGTGTTGAAAGAGGTGTTTTATACATCTTTACTGTCATTTTTCTGAAGTTTCCTATTTAAAATGATTTGAGCTTGCTTTGGATTGTTTTATGCAGTCCAAATCAATAATTTATAGCACTCATAAAATCACATTTTACTAAGATGTTCAGCTACCAACAATTTTACTTACAGAAATTGAGCGAGTGAGTATTGTAAAATATTCTAAATGAATGACTGACACTGCTAGTCACTATAATCGTCTATGTAAAGCTGCTTTGACACAATTGACATTGTAAAATTGCTATACAAATAAAGATTAATTGAATTGAATAGAATGTATATTGTTCATTAAAGTATTTCATTTATTTATCTTATTAATGATTTCATTCTAACAATTCAGTCTTCATGTAATAGTCAAATCAAAGGCGTAAGAATACTTTTAGCGTACTTAAATATTTGTTTGTTTGATTTGTTCTGGTCTCTAATGTACAGCAACAGAGCTGATTTCAGCATTTTGTCCAAAAACATGCTCTGAACTTCAGCCTTTAGTGCTGAAAGACTGTTTGTGAGATTCTGCTTACCGGCCGGAAACTTCTGGTTACTCAGAAAAATAGCAAAACACAGTCTTTTGCTGCCCCTTTTGGCTGAATGGAGACATAAATATCCCTATAGATGTAGAAGTAGTTTTATATCTTTTTTTTAACTATTATTATTTATATTATTCTGTTCATTCACTTAAGACTATACTATAACTATATGAACTATAAAATCAGACAATAAAATTGTGTGTTTATCTTTTCAAAAGCACACACGTTTTTGCTTACAGTAGGATCATCTTATGAATTACTTCAAACATATGTGCAATATCTCACACAAATATTCACCTAATTAAATCATGTATGAGATGGGATTATTTTAAAGAAATACTGCATTAAAGAATTTTTAGGCCTGTTACAAGTCCGCTAAGATTCTGTCAAGAGTAAAGCCTTACATACATAGTTTTTTTTAACTGTTTATAATTCATGTGTTTTTATTGTTTGTTGGTAGTATTTTTGTCGTATAAACAGCATTAAATAAATTAAATAAGTATTGAATTAAGTATTTAAGTCAGTGTTTTGGCAACAGAAAATATGTGGTGTGACAGGAAATACTGCCATCAGGTGGTGTACATTTACTACAGCAACAAAACTATATAGCAATTACAGGACTTTTTAGGATTATTGTTTTTTCTCTCTCTCTCTCTCTCTCTCTCTCTCTCTCTCTCTCAAAGTCATGGGTATAATGTCAAATTTGCATTCCTTTTATATATATTTTATGCACAGTTTTTCAGGATTAAAGTTATTTCTTTCTCTCAGTTTCATAGGTAAAACGATTAATCATTATTTTTTTACATATCTTTAATACACATTTTCAGGATTTTCAGTATGATTTTATTTTTTTCTAAAAACGTATTAGTGAAATGTCAAATTTGCATTGCTTTTATGTAGTTTTTATGCACATTTTGTCAGGATTTTGTTTTTGTTTTCTAAATTGTATGGGTAAAATCTGAAAGGTGCAATGTTTTTATGTACATATGCAAAATTTTTCATAACTAGTTTTTCCACTTTCCAGTTTTTTGTGTAGATTTTATTCACAATTTGTCAGGATTATAGTTTTTTTCTCAATTTCACGAGTAAAAAGATTAATAATTAATTGTTTAAACATTTTCAAAACACATTTTCAGCATTTTCAGTATAATTAATTTTTTTCTCGAATTTATGAGGAAATGTCATATTTGCATTGCTATTGTGTCGTTTTTATGCACTTTTTTATTAGAACAGTTTTTTGTCTTCATTTGAAGGGTAAAATATCAGATGTGGATTTTTTTTTAATGTAGCTTTAATACACATTTTGAAGATTAACAGGATATTATTATTTTAATTTTTTTCAAATTTAGAGATTCAATTTTAAATGAGAATTTTTTCCTGTATTTTTATACATATTTTCTTTCTTCTGGATATTTTAGATTTTTTTTTTTCTCATTTATAATTATATGCATATATATTTATTTATATATATATTTATTTATTTATTTTTGTTAAGTATGCATTAAAACAAACCTTTATTCAATATAAAGCTTTTAAACTAATGCACATCAGAAATTTAAAGGTTGTTTTTTGTTAATCTCTTGCATCTGCACCAAATAATATACAGTGCTCAACATACATACATAAATAAGTACTCCCCTCACTAATCTATCTTTTAAATTCATATTTTCAATAGGAAGCTATGCAATATTACATTTGTGCATATACATTAGATTAGTCAGTACTAAAGCCAAATCTGGAGCTTATCTAACCAATAACGTGCAATAATGCTTCAAAATCGGTCCAAAAACTACGTAGTACAGCCAAATTTATATGTTGTACAAAAATATTAATTGCCAATTTAAAAAAGAGGAAAAATCAAGAAAAGCAGAACAATTGAAATATTTATTTGTATTTATTTATTTATTTATTTATTTATTTTTTGTAGTATTTTGCTTGAATTAAATTTTTATCTTTCGATTTCTAAATATGTTTGGTGACAAAAATATTATTTTAATAAATATATCTGTTTAATAAACCTGTTTTGTTTAAATGCACCAAAATACATTACCTATATTCACTGAGAAATGGACAAAAATATTAATTTCCAAAATGGGGTGTACTCAATTATGCTGAGCACTGTACAATGTGCTTTTATTTAAGATTTTTATATCTTATCCCTTTTCATGATTTTAGATGTAAGATCTCTACATTTTAGTGAGCCAAACCACCAACTAATCCAGCTTTTTTCCACTATAACTAGACTTTTTTTCTACCCAAAACTGAACGTCAGCACACTTAATTGCTTTGCTTCAATGAGACGGTCACTTTAGTCTGGTTACCTGTAAAAATATGTCTTCTTTTCTCTGTCTTCTCCCTGAGCCTCACTACAAGCTGTCAGCTCCGCACAAAGGAAGGAAGTAGGATATTAAGTTGCTGAGCTGTGCTTGTGTGTGGTGTTTATTTGCTGTGTCAGAGACTGAGAGATTACACTGTTTATGTGTGGCGTCTGGTCAGGTGTCTCCTCAGGGCTAAAGCTACAGATGCACTGTTGACACTGGAATTAAGAATGAAAGTTGGACTGGAGACTATTCACTGCCAGTAAGTGGCTGCCATCAATCATTCTGGCAAAAGTGGATGCATACATTTTAAGTCCAGAGAAACAAGATCCTGCTTTAGAAAGAGAACATGGGTCATGCTGTATTCCTTCACATAACATGCTCTCTAAACATGTATGGTATCAGTGTTAAGGACAGACAATGCAGGGAAAAATGCATCAATGCAACAATGCATCTTGTTTTAACATTGACATTGTTTTAACATTTTAAGCATTTTGGCTTTTCTTAAATGTATTTATTTATTTGTTTGTTTGTTCGTTTTTGTTTTTTCATATTTATTTATTTATTTTTATTTACAATAATGAGTATGTTCATATTAATTTAAGTTCTTTTATTTAGGTATTTAGTTTGTTAGCTAGCTAGTTGTGAATAAATAATCTGAAACACACTTTAAACACTAAAGTATTTCGTTTGTTGGACTTTATAGTTTTGTGTCCATGGATTTGGATGACAAAACGTATTTTTAAAAACTGTTTTCTCTATAAAAAATTGTAATTTAGCCATAAATCTCTACTTTAGCAGCACTTACATGCACTAAACTTTACAGTTTTAATTATAACTCTATTCTGAAGGTTTTTCCAGAGGGATTTGCTCATCCATAATTTGCCTCATATACTGAACAACGTGTTTTTTATTGTTATTGAATAATGAAAATAGATCTCAAAATTCATTAATTCATTCTTTTTTTTTCGGCTTAGTCACTTTATTAATCTAAGGTCGCCACAGTGGAATGAACCACCAAGTTATCAAGCATTTGTTTTACACAGCCAATGACCTTCCAGCTGCAAATCATCACTGGGAAACATCCATATGCACTCTTTCACACACATATACGGCCAATTTAACTTACCCAATTCACCTATACCGCATGTTTTTGGTGGTGTGTGGGAAACCGGAGCACCTGGAGCAAACCCATGCTAACACAGGGAGAACATGTAAACTCCACACAGGAATGCCAACTGATCCAGCCGGAGCTCGAACCAGCGACCTTCTTGCTGTGAGGCGATTGTGCTACCCACTGCGCCACCATGCTGCCAGATCTCAAAATACCATCAGCAAAAACCTTTGACTCTTAAAGAACGAAAAAAAGAAAGAATACATCACAATACAAAGAAGAAATACAATTTTCTGATTTTTGTGGTAGAAATGTTTGCAAATTAGTATATATTTAATGTAATTGTGACTCATTTTCATATTTGACAGTGTTTTTTGTTATTGTGCAGGAATGAAAATAGATCTCAAAATAGCATCAGTAAAATCCTTTGACTCTTATGTAAGAAAGAAAGAAAGAAAGAAAGAAAGAAAGAAAGAAAGAATCCAATTTTCCGATTTCTGTGTTAGAAACGTTTGCAAATTAGTATGTATTTAATGAAATTGTCTCATTTCCATATTTGACAGTACTTTTTTATTGTTATGGAGTAATGAAAATAGATCTCAAAATACCATCTTTAAAAACAATAGAAAGAAAGAAAGAAAGAAAGAAAGAAAGAAAGAAAGAAAGAAAGAAAGAAAGAAAGAAAGAAAGAAAGAAAGAAAGAAAGTAAATTTTCAGATTTCTGTGCTAGAAATGTTTGCAAAATAGTACATATTTATTCAAATGATGTCTCATTTTCGGCGACGCAGTGGTGCAGTAAGTAGTGCTGTCACCTCACAGCAAGAAGGTCACTGGTTCGAGCCTCGGCTGGGTCAGTTTCTTATTTTTGTGTGGAGTTTGCATGCACAAGTCCAAAGATATGTGATACAGGTAAATTGGGTAAAGTTGCTAAAATTGTCTGTTGTGTATGTGTGTGAATGAGAGTTTATGGGTGTTTCCCAGTGATAGGTTGCAGCTGGAAGGGCATCCGCTGTGTAAAAACATACAGTGAGCTGGATAAGCTGGCACTTCATTCCGCTGTGTCGACCCCAGATTAATAAAGGAAATAAGAGAAAATAAATGAATAATTAAATGAATGAATGAATGTCTCATTTCTATATTTAAATATAATATTTCAAAAAATATGTAATACAAAAAAAAATGTTTGTAATTTTGAATGTGATCAACACAAACGGGAATATAGTGATCATCGTTTTTTAAACCTGATTCACCTGCAGTGTTTTGCCTTTAGCAGCCATTAGTTGCTATACTTTTTACTTAATGGAATATCAAGATGAGTTTATTTTTTGAAAGTCAGTTTCTGTATGAATGCATTCCTTGGAGATTTGACCACAAAAAGTTATTGAATATACATGCTGCTTTTGTCCAGAGAGAGGGCAAAAGCTATAGTTGGTTGAACACATCGTGACCTTTTGACCCGATACGAGGCATGTTGTCATACTATACGGGGTGTGCTGTTGCAGTTTAGCTTGTCATTAAACAGTCCATTACAGGCTTGTCAACAAACGTTAACCAGTAAAATAATTATTATTAAACACAAAGAAACCAAAAAGAGTAAAAGTACCATATGAAATACCAAACTAAAGCATTTGGTAATGACTGTAGATACATTATAAAAATATAAATTGAAAACAATATTGTATTTTCATAGTTAAAACTGAATTTTCTTCTTGTCATATCCCTTTTCCTGCTTAAAAGTACTTAAATATTCAAAGTTAAATAAATAAACATAATTTTTGGGAAATAATCTTTTTATTAAAATGTAAATACTGTATGTTCTGAGTATGCATTTGCTATATTCTTATTTTTCATATCCCTTTTTCTGTTAAAATTATGCATTCAGTAAGAAAAATAAACTGTAAATAAACAAATGCTGCAATTAAATACAAAATAGAGCTATTTTTGTATAAAACATTTTGCTTAAAATCTGAAACCATTCTTTATCTTGAAAGTGGGTTATCTCCACACAAAATAAAAGAGAAAGCCATTCCTCTCTCACTGTATAGTGCAGCATCAGAAGCTAAAAATGGCTAGTTGCCCAGCCCTGCTGTCATTGGATTTTGATTGATTACCATAAAAACATATCTGTTGCTGACTCTGTAGAAAGTTGATCCTGTAGACCAGAACACATGTGAAAAATCGGGAGATAAACGTGAGCATCTGACTTATTGTCTGCAAGAGCAAAAACACAGTTAGCAGCCTTACAGTCATCAGTGCCTGAGCCGTATATAACCTGAGGCACTATAAACAGTGGAAGTGTCCGGATATTCTTCTTCAGTCCCCGTCCCGGCTCCACTGTCTCACTGATGGGAATAGATGGAGGCTTTTGCTTAGCGTGTGAATGAATACAAATGTGTGTGTGGGGTTTTTGGAACTGTCAGCAAGGCACATGCAGGTCTTCAAGGTCAAAGTGGCCACCTGTTTTATTTAGATTTTATTTTTAATGTTTCTTAGTACATCTTATTGTTTTGCTGTTGTCTTGCTTTGTCACAGAAAGTCAATACGTTAAAAGGGACCTGTCCTCATTTCCACAATATCTAATATAAATTTTTAAGTGTCCCTAAAATGTGTCTGTAGTTCCACATAGATTGCCCTTTTTGTGTTTGTTGCTTTAAATACAAATGAGCTGTTGCCTGAGGGCAAAGTCTATACACGTTATTCTGACAGAAACAACAAAACAAATGACTCTCAAACAGCTAGAATGTCAGAATCGACCAGTAGTGGATTAATGCCATACATATTCAAAGCAGAATAGAGTCAGATAATTGATGTAGTTGTTATGGAGTAAACTTAACTCATTGACTAGAGTAGCATGTTTCTGCTCTTCCTCAGTTGGTTAGAAATTAGCATTCAACTTTTTTTTAAGAGAGTGACATACTTTCTCTCTTTTTTGTTTACAAAAACCTTTAAAAGTCTGTCACCTGACTCCGCAGTGCATAATAAATGTGATTTTGTGAATTACAATGACATTTTTTGGATTAAAATAATGGACTAAAGCAGGTCCGGAGTGAGACTCCTTTTCAGCCCTGGAGTTTCAAGCCTTAAACCGGCCAACCTCAGTTCACGACTGACTATATTAAAATAACGTCATTTCCAATTCAGTTTCTTATGACACTTTCATGTCTTTTTCAAGGACACATCTTCTTTAGAACTTCAAATGTTTTTCATAAATATGAGAAGATTAAAGGGTAGCTAAATCTCCAACACTATTCTTTAAATATCACAATGTCCTTTCCTGCAGTATCTGAATATATATTCTGTGCAAAATTGTTTATAGATACTGAGTCCTTTGTAACGGTGGTCACACACAAAAAATAAATAAATAAATAAAATATGTACACGTACATAAGTAACCCAAACAGTATTATATGTCTTAACACTAAAAATAAAAAATTTATTAGGTGAGGGTTCGAACTCGGGTCAACGGCGTCGTAACGCAGAAGATAAGTATTGCACTGTTACCTGCAAGACTTTTAACCACAGTATTATATTATGTCAGATTAATGTTGTAAATCATCTGATTTTCATTGAGCGGGTGTAATATTCATTAATATTAATTATTCAAATTCTTAAATTCACTAAGGTGCCGCTGTCATCATTAACATGCAGGCTGCATTTTGCTCACGGGGCTACGAGAAAATATGTTAAAAGAGTGGAGCCGCGGCAAAATAATGAATAAAAGTGTGACGCTATGGTCAAATAAATAAATAAATGAAAAAAGTGTGACTGCTGAGAGTGCAAGCAGCTAGGGACACCAGCTCTCGCGGCCAAAAAACAGACCGGCCCACTGGGAATTCTCGCGGTCCTCCCTGATTAGCCAACCTGGGCCTGGACTAGCCAGAGAAATTGATAATTTTAGCCTCATTAGCCATACAGCTTAAAAGGATGTTTGTAAACATTCTGAAATATGAAGTTATGTATTTGTTCTTGTTATAAGTTTGAGTATAAAGCATTGATAGTGATCCTTTGATGTTTGACACTTATTGGGGTAGCAGGCAGGTGTAAATTAGCGATGTAACGCTACATGTACTGTATTTGTCCTGGACCATCATAGTACTGGCATCACAGTTTGATTCATCTAATCCGAAAAGGAATACAGTCAGATGTGCCAGATACTGAAATATACTGTAAGCAAAGACCACATAAGTCAACAACTGAGAGGCGGTTCATACAGATTGTGTGTTTGCATCTAGAAATGCAGTGCTCAGGAATGGTTTTAAAAAGCCCTGATCTGGTGGCATCTAAAAAAAACAGGCCTGCCAGCTTGCTACAGTAAACAGAATATTGCAGTGCTAGTCCAGTATTCGAGTTCTTCTGATTGGTCCACAGTTTTGGAACTGAAATCGATGAGCAGTGCTGTCTAAAATTGTAATCCTTATGTGCAAGACGCTGTAAAAGACGTGAGTGTAAAATGGTAATAACCCATTAAGCGCATGTTTACATAAAACCAGGGAAATATAAGATCATTCATAAAGCAATTTTCTGCTGTCCAACACGAGTGTCCACTGGGCATGTTTCTAAATTAACAGATGGATGGCCGATTTCAGTTTTGATGATTATTAAATCTTAAATATAATGCACAATTAATATGTTTCTGTTGTTTTAGGAGCAGGTTGAGATTGAACATTGTAGTTTAATATATATTCTCCAAGTTATGAAGTTATGTTTTTCAATATTCTATTTATTTCGTACTTTCATATCACAAAAAGCTTTCGGGTTCTGTTGCTGATTGTGACAAAAAAAACTTAAAAATAAACAGGAATAAAATCAAACACTGGATTTGTTGTTTGCTCCTTTTGTACCGAACCCCAAAACTGAGATACAGCATGTACTGAACCAGGACTTCTGAGTACCGTTATAGCATAAATATATTTGTTGCTCCCAGATGAATAAAACAGGAGTGAATTTTCATGTTTTTCCATATGCTTGCAGAGTGTTACTTTTTCAAATGTTTTAAGTTGATACAGTAAATTCACGGGGGACCTGATTATAGCATGCAAACATGGAAGAAGCCTGATTTTTCATCATATGTCTTCTTTAACTTGGAATGCTTGTAAAACTTGCCTAGCGCATTATAAAAATGAGATTTCTCTGTCACCCCATTGTTTTTCTTGCTTAATTAAAACAGTCACAAGTTTCAGTGAGCTGGATGTCAAAGCCTGTTGGAAATGGACTTGGTGGAGTGTGATTTTTCTCTTGTCAGGAAAGTTTACAGCGAGGAGTTGTGACTTCTGATTTCCCTGCTATCAATCCCATAGGAGCACTAATCACCTGCATGTCACTGTACACTAATTAGGGTCTGAGTTTGCTTTGATTTCGGGAAAACAGAAACATGTTATCGTTACTGACAGGAGAGAAAATTAGCCAGTGAATAGATGAAGTTCTGTGCTTAAAGCAGAGATGTTTAAACCAGGGTCAGCAGGCCAAAGTTGGCCCGTGGTAACCTTTGATTTGCCCCACCATCCCACTTGAGAGAAGAAGGGGAATAATGGGGAATATGGTTGAAGGAAATGTTTTTTGTAAATTCTTATTTAACAAAAACTTAAGGTTTTTTTTTATTGTTGATTACTAAAAAAGTTATTTAAAAAATATTTTACAATGGAAGTATTGCAACCCGACAGACAGAGGAATTTGCTCAAGACATCAGCAAGCAAATCAAGGCAAAGACAGGTGCAGCTTAACTAGTGTATTCAGCATTGCACTCCATTGTGTTTTAAATGGGACTGTTTGTTTACAGTATGTTTTTACTGTAATTAGTTAATACCATTTAAAGCAATGTTTTTTATTTATTATATTAACAAATAAAATAGGAAATAACCCCAGCAGCTTTAATGCTATACAGTTATATAGGTATACAGTACAGTATAAACCTTTTGCGCACAGCCCTCTATCAAGTTTATTTGGCTCTTCATAATAAAAAGTTTGGCCACCCCAGGATTAAAGGATAGTTTTAATTTATTATTATTATTATTTCTATTATTATTATTATTATTGTTGTTGTACTATATTGCTTTTCTACTGTGTAGACAACTGCCATCAAGTGTTTTAAATTTTTTGATTTCCAAGATATTATATTATATTATATTATATTATATTATATTATATTATATTATATTATATTATATTATATTATATTATATTATATTATATTATATTATAATTAAATCTCACTTTGTCATAGTCTAATCTAAATATTTATATATGAACCTACATCATGATAATGTAACCAGGTGTGCATTATTTTAATGCAATTCAATTAGTTTTATATATTATACAGAGCAAGACATTTTTACAGTATTCCCTATCATATTTTTTCTTCTGGACAAAGTCTTTATTTGTTTTATTTTGGCTAGAATAAAAGCAGTTTTAAATTATTTTGAAAACCGTTTTAAGGTCAATATTATTTTAAGCAACATTTTATTAGTGATATCTGGACATTCACAAAAAGCCCATTGTTATTTAAAAATATACAAAAACTGCACTTTTAATGAAATGAGCATTGATTGTTCTAGTTAGAAAACTACACCCTCTCTATTTGATTTTGCATCTATATATGTATATTTGTGGAAACCCCATCATAATTTGTGCGATGAGTTGTTTAGCATGCATTATAGACGAGTACAACCTAGACGTTCTGTCAGCTAAATAGTGAGGGAAAGAGCTTTGCGCAAACTACTCCAGATTGTGCTGAATGATGCATTAGGCGATGCTATAGCGATTAAAAATGCAATGCTTATTTTAGTGGCCTAATAGACGTCCTCGTTTCCGAGGCTGGCATGGGATTCCCTCTAACATGGAAGAAGAAAATGTCATCATATCCGTTACAGACAACATGAATATTGCAGGAGCAGAACAAATAATGGAGAAATGACTAATCATAGCTGAGGTCATTGGAGAAGGTTCTCTGACTGATGGCTCTGCGTTTACTAGGCGCCTCTGGATAGTGTGTCAGTGACGAATCAACCCTCCATTATTCATGTGTGCAAAGTGTTGACCTCACAGAGGGACACCAAACCTTTAGACGTCCTCAGGAACGTTGGAGAAAAGGAGAGAAGTGATGCTCTTGTGGTAAACCAATGTATGTCTCGTTTTTACTTTTAAGTCTGAATTAAGATCGCTGCATTGGTTTTCCAGTTCCATTAGGGTATTGTTACTCTTTTGGTATATATATATATATATATATATATATATATATATATATATATATATATATATATATATATATATATATATATATATATATATATATATATATATATATATTTTTTTTTTTTTTTTTTTTTTTTTTTAGGGATGTAAAAATGTTACAAAAAAGCCATCAAAACCCAATTTGAAAAACTTTTATTTTATTACTTTTTTCTTTGTAGGTGAAAAGTAGAGGCACATAGATGAACTTAAAACTGAATAAAAGCTATTGGATTAAGAATTGGACTGTATAATTCAAAGGCAACTAATAAAATGTTTTAACGATTTAATGTTTGACTGAACTAATTATTTAAAATTTATCTTAATTTATTTTTATTAATTATATTTAATCTATATTTATTAATTGTTAAACTTGACCTTCATTAAAATGATTTGGCTGTTTTTTTAATTAATTAATTATTATTATTATTATTAGTAGTAGTAGGAGTAGTAGTAGTAGTAGTAGTAGTAGTAGTAGTAGTAGTAGTAGTAGTAGTAGTATTGTCTGTATTAGTTTTGAAATTTTTAATCAGGTAATTTTTATTTTGAAGTAAGTACCAGCTAAATCCAAAATTAAACACATTCTAGATCTTTTAGAAAGTGTAAAGATTAGAAAAAAATAGCATTTTCACAACTGATGAAAAAATTATAAAGTGCACCAACTGTTCAATTTGATTTTTGCTCAACACATTTTTTAAAGGCTTGTTTTTTGAGCTTTTTTTTTTTGTTTTTGAGGTTTGTGTTGTGTTAGTTTTGTTTTTGTTTATTTTACTTTTTAGGCATTTCCATCATTATTTATTTATTTATTTATTTATTTTTAATCTTTCTTTATTTTCTTTTAAACTTGACCTCACATGACCACACAAAAATGTATAAATATTTTTTGTTTTTCTTTTTTAGTTAGATAAAGAATGAGGTAACATATACTGTATATATATTTATTTAGACCAAAAGAAACTGAAAACAAAAGTACCAGCAAAATCCAAAATCAAACACCTTCTAGATGTTTTAAAGATTAGAAAAACAAAAACATTCCATTTTCACAATTGATAAAAAAATTAATAATACACCAACTGTTTAATTTATTTTTCGATCTACGCATTATTTAAAATTATTGTTTTTTGTCTTAGTTTTTTGTTGTTTTTGAGGTTTGTGTTGTGTTGTATTGTTTTGTTTCCTATAATTTATTTAACTTTTCTCTAATTTTTAGGCATTTCCATCAGCTTTATTCTTATTCATATTTTTTTATCTTGATTTTTTTTATTTTAAACTTGATCTCACTTGACCACACAAATTTATAAATATTTTGTATTTATTTATTTTTTTTTAGTTTAGATTAAGAATGAGGTTTAATATCTAAAACACCTAGATGTTTTAGAAGTATGTAAAGATTAGAAAAAAACAAACAAAAAAATATTCAAATTTCACAACTGATGAAAAAGTAAAAAGGAACCAACTTTTTTAGGCATTGCCATCAGTTATATTTTGTTTATTTTCTTTTTCTTTCAAACTTGCGATACAACTCCCCTAGTACCTACAAGTCCTTTTTTCAATGTACGAGCTGCAGCTTTCTGCGGCACAATGGCAGAGGAAAGCTCGTGTAAATGATAGGGGCTTTATATTATCAGAGAGCTGTGTAAAGCTCTTCCTCATTCAGCCAGACGCAGATGTCCACCGTCTCACATTACAGTGGAATCCAAAGGGAAAGGTCCACAGCCAGAACACATAGATGACGGACAGCACGCCACTCCTGAGAGCCACCATAATAGACCTGACATGCCATTTTCCTGACAGGCTGCCAAGCATCTCTTTTACTTCTCCCAGTTTGCTTAATTAAAAGAACACAGCCATAGACACAAGTGTCAGTCCGAGCAGCAGTCATGAAAAGACAGCTCAATAAAGATTACTGTGTAATGAAGACCATATCAATCTCAGGATCTTTACACACATGATAAATCAGGAAGTTTGGTTTCTTCTGATGTTGTTTTCCAGACAGGCTGCTTGTTATATGGGGTTTTGTGAAAAATTAGTCTTTTTAATTCAGCCCTGTGTCGGTATACAAAACAGTAATTGAGGTGAGTTGTGTGTCTGCATTTATTCATAAAACAGTTGTTTAATTACCTTATTAACTTAATACAGTTGGAGTCAGGATTATTAGCCCCTATCTTATTTTTTATTTATTTATTTTTTTAAATTCCCAAATGATGTTTAACAGTGCAAGGAAATTTTCACAGTATGTCAAATAATTTTTTTTTTCTGGAGAAAGTCTTGTTTGTTTTATTTCGGCTAGAATAAAAGTTAATATTTTAAAAACCATTTTAAGGTCAAAATTATTAGCTCTATTTTTTTGATAGTCTACAGAACAAACCATCGTTACACAGTAACCTAATTTACCTAACCTGCCCAGTTAACCTAAGTAACCTAGTTAAGCCTTTTAATGTCACTTTAAGCTGTATACCATGGAAATGTCTTGAAAATATCTAATCATTCTGACTTCAACTGTATACCTTAACTGTATATTTGTGATGTCTTTTATCTCTGGCATTTTTGACATCGACTAATCTAAACACTTCTGATTGGCTGCAAAGTTCATAACAGAATTGCTTATGGAATTAATTAATAAAATAAATTAAAAGGCTTTAAAAAACATCTAAACACAATAGAACAGTTAGCTTTTTTGCCTTTTTTAGGCATACTGGATATTGGTCTTTGGTATTGGTGTGTTTTTTACAAGTACAATTACATGAGCTCAGTATCGGACCCAATACCAGTATCGGTATCAGTGCATCTCTGTATTTCGTAATAGAAAGATTACTTTCTTACTCCCAGGGCTGTTTCTATTGAAGTTGGTATTTAGCTGCAACATGTTAGTGTTTTGTAACATCTAATTTTTACGAGGTGAAATATTAGCCCAACTCTCAACCCCCAATCTGGAGGACCAGGACATACACACATACACTACAGACAGTTTAGCTTACCTAATTCACCTGTAGAGCATGTCTTTAGGCTTTTAGGGGAAACCGGAGGCTGCTGTGAGGCAACAGTGCTACCCACTTCGCCACTGTGCCAACCTTATAGAAATTACAAAAATAAACTGAAAGGCTTAAAACAAAATCTCAACACAATAGCACTAATGGTTTACTTTTTTGCCACCTTATCTCAAATTTTTGTGGCTTTTTTCTCAATGTGGGACATTTTAGCCAAAGGTTATTTTTGCAATTTATATTAGTTTTCAACTATAAAGGGAAATTTGATTTGCCTTTTTGGTCATTTATATACTCAACAGCTGTTTTTGGGGCCCTGAAAATATTAAAAAAATCTTAAAAACAGCTAAAAAAAAAAAAAAAAGAAGTGTATCAACCGTTCAGTTTACAGGTACCTGTATGTGTGAGTACTTGACAACCAAAACACAATGGTGGACTACAGGAAAGCATGTGCTTAGACAATTATAGGTTTCTGTACAATGTGACTTCAGTGGAATAGGTGGATATGGGAATTATTTTTACAACATTGTAGCCCGTATACATGAAACTTTCCAAAGCCACAAAGAAAATAAATTTATTTTATATTTTAACTTTGAATTGTTGTCGAGCACAGTAAATTCATCATAAAGCCAAACAGTGAGAATCATGATTTGTGTTAATTATTTATTTATTCATATTTATTTATTTATTTTTTTGTCTAGAGATACCATATCCCTTATGATATGATTCAATCACATTGTCATAGAGACGGTTTCATTCATTTTTTATAAAATAATACATTTTAGCAGTCACGTCACCATACTGGCATAACAACGTAATCTATATTATATTAGATTAGATTCAACTTTATTGTCATTACACATATACAAGTACAACAAAATGCAGTTTAGGTCTAACCAGAAGAGCAATAATAGCAAGTGCAGGATACAGGTATAAGTTATAAAGTGCAATTATATTTTTAAAAAAGTATGCGTAATATTAACAGATGGATGTTCAATGAACAAGCTGTATTGCTATGAACAGAGATTTACAGGATGAATGTATGTAAAGTTTGCTATTAATAATCAGAAGTATGCAGATACAGTTGAAGTCAGAATTATTAGCCCTTCTGAATTATTAGCCCCCTTGTTTATTTTTCCTTCCCAATTTGTTTAACGAAGAGAAGATTTTTTCTACTTTTAACATAATAGTTTTAATAAATCAATCCTAATAACTGATTTCTTTTATCCTTGCCATAATGACAGTACATAATATTTTACTAGATATTTTACAACACATTTAAATGCTTAACTAGGTTAATTTGGTTAACTAGGCAGGTTAGGGCAATTAGGCAAGTTACTGTATAACAGTTGTTTGTTCTGTAGACCATCGAAAAAAAATATAGCTTAAAGAGGCTAATAACATTGACCCTAAAATGGCTTTAAAAAATTAAAAACTACTTTTATTATAGCCGAAATAAAACAAATTAGACTTTCTACAGAAGAAAAAATATCATCGGACTCACTGTGAAAATGTCCTTGCTCTGTTAAACATTATTTGAGAAATATAAAAAAAAATTAAATAAATTTAAAGGGGGCTAATAGTTCTGACTTCAACTGTATATATGAACATAGTTTTTAACTGAAGTTGCAGTTTACTTTCAAAAGGTGATTTTGGTCATTACTGTTATAACATTAACATTCACTTTAATTTCACAGAAATGCATAAAATAACAAAATCAAGATTTCCCAATCTTTGTATCATGATTTAAATGGCCAACCAAGATAATATATACATGTTAAAGTACTAAAAATGTTAATAAAAATATTTTTAGCCCTTGTGAATCACGAGCTATAGACAATTTCTGCTAAAATATTCAGTCACACAATTGTTAAGTAACAGAAATAGTTTACAGTGCAAAACTACTCTAATAATTGGACTTTTTGTGCAGCAGAAATAATGATACTGTACAAAAACACTGTACAATTGACCTGATAGTACTTATAAAAATAGACTGAAATATGTTATTATTTCAGATTTTTTTTTAAACCATTAATAATGCAGTATATACTATATCACATTTTTAATTGATCACAAAGTTTTGCACACAATACAGGATTTAAAGCTTACAGAAATCAATTTATACTTGACAATACTTATTTTTTTGAGCAGACGCTTACAGTTTTTCCTTTTACACCACAATCAGATCAAATCAAAGTCCATCTTTCTGAAACCAAAATAAATCTCCCCATGACCGATATCCATAGTTCACTGCCCTCAGATTGTGGGCTGGTCTGATTTGAGGACATGCTTGACCTCTCAACGCTTGGTCTCTAATCTCTTTGAAATATTCATAAGTGTCTCCTCTGCGTGTGTCTTTCAGTGGGAGGATTCAGAGGTGGGACGATGCTGCTTGGGGAAGCGCTGATGTTGCTCCTATCAGCAGACACATGACCAAACCGCTTGCTTTTAGCTTGTAATAGGTCCCCAAAAAATCTGCAGGCCACCTTATTGAATCTCCCACCCCTCACCCCAGATACCTTTTATCACAACTGGCAGTTTGCTGCAACGAAAATAATAAATATAATAATAATAAGAAAAAAAAAACATTATCTCAGAAGAGAACATGAACCATCTGTGTTTGCACTGCCAGCTCATTCTGGGATGGAAATGTGAGCTGATTTGTATCTGTGTGTTTTGATTGTTTGCAGTCATAATGAGAAGGACAGGGTCACTGACGCACATTCAAAGAGACCGACTTCTGCCAAACTTGTAAACATTTTAAAGCAGCAGTGCAAATAATTTATGTATCGGTGACCTCGAATGCAAAAAGAAAAGGTTTAGGGAGGAAATAATAATAATAAAAAAAGGCTCTGGCAAAATCTCACACAAAACGTTCCCAGTCGCTGATAGAGGCCGTTTTTTTCTTTCGTCATTAAAGATCAGACATGAAAGTGTTCATAGAAAAGCTACAATGTTTCGAGCTAATATGCCAAATAATAAGAGAGGAACGAGTCATTCAGGAAAAGACGGGTGACGGTTATGGAAGAGGACATTGTCTGGATGGTTTTTTTTTTCATTATGACAGCGGTACCGAAGCTTGACCCTGTTTTATTAGTTTTAAAAGGCAACCACAGACCACGGAAATGCTTGTTAGGTCCTTTATGGTCTGCAGCCTCAAGCTTTCTTTGATCATCACTGTGACATCTTTTCAGTCTCTCAAACAAACGACTGGATGCTTGTGAAATGACCGTTTACAAACGTATATGATTTGTTTCATTGTGTAAGGTCTTTCCTCATTACTAGAAAGTACACGTTTATGTTAATTAAGCATATTTAAATTTGTAATTCAATTCAATTTTAAACCAAAGGCTGTAATTTTTTAAAAACTGCATGCATTTTTTAGAATTAAATATTATATTGTTATTTTTATAAGAAATGTAATATTTTTTCCACACTTTTTTTTTTTTGCATTTTGTTTTTTTTTGCATTTATTCATTTTCTGATGGCATACATGGTAATCTAAATAAAGAGATGCAAAAACCTCCAAGTGCCGTTTAAATATTTCTACTAAAATAAACAGTAATTCACTCATTTTCAATTCAGTTCAGTAATTTTATTTTAATGCTTTTTTTTCATAGCCTTTAACTTGAAATAACTGAATGTTAACAGGAGGTTTAGAAAAATCCTAACTTTAGATAGAAAATTCAGATGGTACTTACAGGTTTTTGCATCTGAACTCTTCAAATAATGTATTTGTTTTTAATTATATTTAATATTTCTTAATTAATGCTGTTGATAATCTATAATAATGTATAAAATATATAATAATAATTTTTTTATAATATAATTTTTATTTAGTTTATTATATTTTTTATTAATTAAACCACCACTGCAGTTCATTCCAAAACCACAATTTAGGTCCTTCGTAGGCATAAGATTCTAACGGTATGATAACCTTGGATTAAAATAGCACAGTATTGTCATTACTGCTCTAAAATGTATTCTTTTTTAATTTCTGGATAAAAAAAAATTAATAAAATCTGCTTTGAATACAGTGGCTGTGTCCCAAATCACATACTTTCATACCATATAGCAGTGGTTTCCAACAGTGGGGTCCCGGCCTACAAGGGGGCCTCAGCAAGCTCTGTGGGGCGTCACACTGGAAACACAAAATGCAGGAAATACCAAGACAGTTACCTGAACTGTGGTTTTATTTCGTTTTCTCGAACCTGGAGTCCCTGACCCAACCACAGACAGTGCATTATCTGCACTAAAGTTCTTGCTAACGAATGCATGAGGCCGTTTAATAAATTAATAAGACATTTGCAAATGACTCATCCCCAATACCGAAAGGTTTACCCAATACAAATGACCTACTGATGTTTTGCTTTTATATTTTACATTAGGCTATTATTTGTTCATAAACAGATCTTGATATCGTAATAAACGTACCATTTGTTTGAAAACAACATTTTTTGTCATACCAACTGCAAACTTATATGAGCGATAGGATCATTAAATGTGCATGGAGAGGGGCCTTACAGTATTTTTCAGGGGAAAAGGGGGTCTCAGGCAAAATAAGGTTGGGAACCAATGTTATATAGTTTGCTAAATGCAAGTAGCTCATGGAATTAAAAAAAAAACGATATGTGATAAGTACTCGATGACCTACTACTTCCGGTGAAATTCTGAAATGTCCATCCGATGGTCGTTATGCTATCCCATGATGCACCGCAAGAGAATTTATGAATAGGAGGAAGGCCAAGATGTCAGGTGATGAAGACAAAATGGCATCCGTTGTACGTTTGAGCTCATACATACTACTCACCTTCATACTGTGTAGAATGCACTTTTCTATCGGTCAAGTAATACATTTAAATGCTTTACCTGCTTTAGATCGCTTTAGTAGGCGATTTTGGGTGCAGCCAATATATTTTATTTTGAGAAACCTTTAAAATATTTTGGAGCAGAAAACATGTCAGGCTAATTAATTCAAATAAATCATTGACTTCGGCGTCTTTGGAGATCTTTTCTGCTGGATATACTGTTGTCCTAAAAAAGTTATTTATATATATATATATATATATATATATATATATAATTTTATTTTATTTTTATTTTTTTAAATATACTGTAGTAATGATATAACAGAAAATTTTGCTGGTTTTAAAACCTTTTCCAAACTGCGGTATACCTTGAAAACGGTTATCGTGCCATAGCTAATTCTTTCTGTTGATAAATTAGGGTATATATATATATATATATATATATATATATATATATATATATATATATATATATATATATATATATATATATATATATATATACATATTTGACCATACATTACTTGACACGTTTATTAGTTTCACAAAATTGTCCTTTTCAAATTTCTCTTAAGCCAAATGTATCCAAAAAGTACTTTTTCATAAGTAATCAACATGTGCAGTATGTGTGTGGCCGTGTACATATAGGCTATGTGTGTGAGAGGTCAACCGAGTCCATCTATTATATTTGTTTCTTGCAGCTTGAGGCCGGTGTGTATCTGGTGGATACTGGAATTAATGCAGTTTGCCCATTAGGAACAGAATGTCAGGACTGGACACCCCTGTCCGCCATTAACTGCGGATTAGTGCTGGACCTCACACACTTTCAAGAGCGAATCCAACACATCCGCTGTACTGAAAGTTACACTCTGCTGCACACACTCCTTTCACGGCTACTGTACTCAACATACAGACCCTGAGTTTATCAGATTCATTATTCCAGCAAACTGGGACTCATTCTGAAAATACAGGTGTCTCAGTGTGGCTAGAGGACAATGATGCTATAGTTTAAATATAAAGTAATAATAGGTTTGATGTTTAAGAGAGACAAGTTATGTTGAGAGACTGACCTTTGTGTTTGAGATCTGGTCTATTATCTAGTGCACACTGCCCTCTAGTGGTGAACAGCTTAAACAACAGGGCGCATTAATAGTCCTAGGTTATTAGTGCATCAGGGTATTTTCTAAAACTGTAACAAAGTTGACCTATTATTATTACTCTCCACCTTGCTTGTTTAAGTGTTTTGTTTGGTTCTTTTAAAGGGAAGTCACAAGATAAAATGTGTCTCTGTGATATTACAGGTTGCACAGTTAACCACATAACCTCTTGCAGTTCCTTCAGAGTCTCAGAGTAGGATCCTTTATTTTTATTTCTATGATATTAATATAGTAAATTAAATAATTTTACTTAAGTTAATTATTTATTAAATGCTATATGATAAACAAGATAAGTCAAACTAATCAGAAGAGTTCCACACAATTCCTTTATGTTATCCTAATACAAATCGATTAATTTAGCATAATCGTTGTTACAAATTTAAATGGCTTGAACATAAAACTAATTTTAAATAACTTTTGAAAAAGAATCAAAACTCATTTTATTGTAATATTCTTTTTTATTTTAATATTTCTCTTATTGTAAAAACAGTAATATTTATTAACATTACTACACATAAGAATATCTCTGCTAAACTGTTGCAAACAATTTTATATGGGTTGAATTTAAACAAATTAAATTTAGTAATATTCCACTTAATGTATTTGTTTGAATTCATCCCAAATAAATTGTTTACAACCGCTTACCATAATATAACGTAGTAAATCCAATCAATCTTTTTTCGGTGTATGAATTTAAACAACTTTTTTATATTTGTTGTTATATCAAAGCATAAAATGTACTGTATTCTTGTGATGTAGAAATAGATGAAATATTATTTCATGTATGCTTTATACATTATATATTGATACATTATATATTGGTGAAAACCCTGATGCACTTTTTTATGAAAAAAGAACAATAAATACTTGCAAATCATTTTTAACAATTTATGTGACACTTTTAAAGGGCACCTATTTTACCTCTTTTACTTAAGATAAGAGTTTGGTCTCTCCAGAATGTGTCTGTATTATTTATTATATAATGTAGAATCGGCCACTTTTGGGGTCTGTGTACAGTGTAGCTGTTTTTGTAGCCTGTGGCTTTAAATCCAAATGAGCTGCTTCTCCCCGCCCACCGCTCAGGTGTGCGTGTCTGCTTCTAATGCGTGACGTCAGAAGCAGACACGGATGAAGCTGAAATACAGCTCATTAGTCAAAAATACCAAGTGAGTTTATTTGATGTATTTCCGGTGGAGTTTATTCAAGACTTTCTGAAACATTTACTGACACCATGCGGCCATGGTGATTATAGTGGTTAAGAATTACATAGTAATTTTACTCTCTTTATTAAAAACGTGCTCCGTTTTAAAAACATTTTAAACTTATAAAATTAGTTATTGAGGTGCAGGTGATCACTGAGAATTGTAACATGTTTGCAAAAAATGTTCTGTGGACATGTGTATACATTTTATTATGGAGACATGGCATCTGTCAAACAATTCGGTGGGCGGGGAAACCACACTCCTACGTCACCTTGCAATGGGCCTCTAAATCACTGGGATTTAGGTTTATTTTAACATCAGGAAATTTCAAAAAAGAGACTTGTTGGGTTTATATCACTCATATGACAGTGGACACACTATACCTACACACAGTTCTGCCCAAACAGTTTACAAAAGCTGACTTTCATCATAGGTGCACTTTAATAATTTCATCTATCATTGCTAGAACTTTCTTTTTTTTTTTTTTAATAATTATAATTTTTTTTTTATGGAAAGCTAATTATTTGGAGGGTTTTTTTGGGAGCTGTATTTACAGTTTGTAGACAAGTCCAAACTCTCTCACTCTCTAGTCAAGCCACGTATGTCCCTCTTTTCAGTGCAGACGTCAACCAGACACTAAAGATAAACATCAGCAGCGACACTCAAGGCTTCATGACTACACAGCGACTTCAAAAATATCCTAAAACCTCATTTATTCCATAAACACATTCTTTTTTTCCCCTCCTCATAAATACCCTCCTTTTTTGCAGGCGTTATTTTTTTCCCGCACCTTATTTGCGAGGCATCAGTGAATGAATTGGAGTCAGTGGAATAATCCCTCTGTGTTGCATATGATTAGTCAGCGCAGACTTGGGCCACAAACAGGCGGTTCTGTGTGCTTCACAGACTGGAAGCTTTGCAGAGACGGTATGAAAGGCCTGTTGAACGGCCATCTGAGCTCTAGTGTGGACCGAAGGCCACTTTGAGGGTGTGTCACATCCTGAGAGACTCAAACACATGCACATTTACATCAGGCCTGATTTCCTGCTGCTCTGCCTGCACAACGCGCTCATAGATCAGTCAAGTACAAGTTAAAGAAAGCACACTTGGAAAAGAAAATAACTGACGTTTGCATTCACAGGCTTTTATTGCTTATACAGGTATCAGAGATGTGTTTGATATTGATTTGTGCGGAGGAAGGGATTTTTTTCATGCGTCCTCAGTGTGAACTGGCAGGTTTTTTTCAGCATACTTTTATTATAAATTGCAGTCAGCGAAGTGATTTTTAAGATTGTTTTTGTGGAAATCAGCCTTCACTAGAGGCTAAATGACCATCATAAAGCGTATGTTGAAGCAGAGAGTCAGCTACAGTGTTTTGTCAATGCTGAATTTCCCAGTGGACTCATTAAATCAGGGAATCTGTGTGTAAGGGGCATTGCAACACTGGTGAATAACTATATTATCATATTTTGCCAAATACCAGACACATGAAGTCTGCTGTCATTATTGTTTAACAGACTCTTGAATGTACATAAGGGCAGTAGCAGATCTTCATTTTTTCTTACATATAAATAGGAACAGTATATTAAAAAGAAATTTGTTCTAACAGGTATACTACTTCAAATATGACAGTTTTGTTAGGGAAGGTTAACTAATCAGGCTCATGTAAAACAAAATGCTAAAAAAGATTTAGCATTTTTCCAGCAGTGTTAACATATTGAATGTATAATAGAGATAAGATATTAAATTTTAAGATATTAAAATTGGCTATTCATTTACACACGCTCAGGCTAAGAAAGAATGGGTCTTTTTTTCAGAAGAATATTAAATTTGCTTTTTAACTGAAACTGGTACTGTAATATACAAAAAAATATATATAAATACATGCAATCACAATGAACGCCTGATTTGTCTGATGATATATTGAGCGGGGCATGTGCGCAGTAGGTAGTGCTGTCGCCTCACAGCAAGAAGGTCGCTGGTTCGAACCTCGGCTCAGTTTGTGTTTCTGTGTGGAGTTTGCATGTTCTCCCTGCCTTCGCGTGGGTTTCCTCCGGGTGCTCTGGTTTCCCCCACAGTCCAAAGACATGCGGTACAGGTGAATTGGGTAAACTAAATAGTCCGTAGTGTGTGAATGTGTGTGTGGATGTTTCCCAGAGATGGGTTGCGGCTGGAAGGGCATCCGCTGCGTAAACACTTGCTGGATAAGTTGGCGGTTCATTCCGCTATGGCGACCCCGGATTAAATCTATCAGTCTGTGCAAGAAACTCAACATTTGTTGGCTTCAAAGTATTGTCATTTGTCATAACTTATTTGTTTGTTTGTCTGTTTTTGTTTTTTTTGGTGATTCCCAAAGTACCATTAGCCATTGATTTGCATTTTATAAATCATCTTCTTTAATTAAATAATTTAATTAGGTAATTAATTTATTTTAATTTTGGGGTAAACTATACAGTTAAAGTCAAAATATTAGCCCCCTTTGATTTTTTTTCTCTCTTTTTTTTTTTTTTTTTAAATATTTCCCAAATAATGTTTAACAGAGCAAGAAACTTTCACAGTATTTCCAATAATATTTTCACTTCTGGAGAAAGTCTTAATTGTTTTATTTGTGCTAGAAAAAAGCAGTTTTAATTTTTTTAAAGGCCATTTTAAGGTCAAAATTATTAGCTCATTTAAGCAAATTTTCCCAATTGTCTACAACCCACTGTTATACAATAACTTGCCTAATTATCCTAACCTGCCTAGTTAACCTAATTAATCCTAGTTAACCCTTTAAATTTCACTTTAAGCACAATACTAGGGTCTTAAGATATCTAGTAAAATTTTATTTAGTGTCATCATGGCAAAGATAAAAAAATCAGTTATTAGAAATGAGTTATTAAAACTATTATGTTTAAAAATGTGTTGGAAAAATTTTTTTTCTCTTCGTTAAATAGAAATTGAGGGAAAAAAATAAACAAGGGGGCTAATAATTCTGACCTCAACTGTATATACTAAAATTGCCAGAGTGGCATTAAAAAGCATAATTAAACGAACAAAGAAATAAAACTGTCACAGTAATTGTTTTCTATGCTGGTTCACGCACTGTCAAGCAGTTTAGAATTTAAATGGCCAGTGAGAAGCACTATAAGGTTATATTACCATGTTTGAAATAAAATAACACCTACACTAACTGATACTTGGCTTATTTTTTTAGCTTAACTTTTTTTCATGATACTTGTACATGATTGCTCGGCATCACAAGTTCATAGCTTTACCAGATGAGCTACAGAGCAAGTTTTCCAGATTGGGAAAGCCAATCATATGGAGATATACAGTATATAGAGTTGAAGACAAAAGTATAAGCTCTCCAATGAAATGTTCTTTTACAAAACCACTGTTGTCTATTGTTGTGCTAATTTTGTTAATAGTACCATTTTATAAAAGTACCTATTGTACTTCTAACAATGTATGAATTTGTATTGTGGTGTGATTGCAGCATAAAGCTCATAGAAATGATCATAGCTTATTTCAAAGAACAACTGCAATCCCAGTGCAGCTAGCTATGCTTTGGCACACACTAAGTTTCCTTAGCCAGGAAATAGTTTAAGGGTGATGCAGATATATGTGTGTTGTTAAGATATGATTGTATCACTATTTGTTCAGAAAAAAAAAAAAACCTTGTTCCCAGGCTCTTATTTTATTATTTCTATATGAGAGGTAGATGTTAAACTGTCATATTAAATCCCAATGCTTTTCTCGACAGTAACTGTAACAGTAAAAATAAAACAAATGTTTGATACAGCTTTTTTACCACAGGGCTTTGCTGTTGTCAAACTATTTCAAGAATGCTGTTTAAATGTTTGTCTGACATTACTTTGAACCTCAGACCTAGATGTTGCAATATTTTCCCCTCAAGAAACCGGCGCTACAAAATGTTTAAATTCATATTCTACCTTTTCTCTTGATCATTAAAGCTACATGGACAAAGAATAACTCTTTTTGGAATAGCTTTGTATTTTCTTTAGTATTTTTTATAAATCAATAAACAAAGTTATATATGTAAAAGATCATATTTTATCTTTGTACTTACTTTTTAAGAAATGTAAAATATTAAATGTCATCTGTATGGACCGACGTCTAGTCTGCACTCCAGTATTTTTAATGAATAATGCCACTGTTGTACTCCGGGTTCACAGCTGGCTGTCAGAAGCTGCAATTGATACTGACTGCCTCTTTTCACAGTTGAAGTTTATTCTCAGTCAATATCTGGTAATATCCAGATACATTTTAAAAAAAATTTTACATCCCAAAATAATAAGAGATGACAAACTCTGACAAAGTTGTGCTTTAATTTCAACAAAATTATTTACAATGACTCCGCTGACTATAAATAGGTAAAACAGGACCACTTGTTTGCTTCACTTTTGTGTAATAATGATTCTTTAGCTTCTATTTAGTATAAGGAAACACAGTTACAAGACAGACACAAGATTTCATTACACACATTCACACAGACAGGATTGTGTCTCATCTTATAAGTATAAATTATTTTTTCCTCATCATTTTTAAAAATGAAGGTGTCTAAAATCAGTAACTCAACCTCAGCTTGTTCAAAAGGCTTCATGTTTAAATAATTCAGGTAATGAAATGCACAAATTCCTCCGTATTAAGACCAAAGTATATTAGGGTTATTTTATTCTAACATACGTGGACAGTTGACAACACAACCTTTAAAAGTTTACTTCATTTAATAGTGAACACCTCAACACACATTAGGACAGTTATAAGAGATAAATTATCTTTTGTATTGTTTAAAATAGCGTATTTGATTGTATTTTATTCCCCTCACACATGCACTCATCAACATTGGCCTCCATTGTTTTTGGGTCTTCAGTAGTTTGTTGTTGTTGTCATGTCACCCTTTTTTTCGACTGTAAAACAGCAATCGTTCAGTGGACAAACTTGTAGTGCAAAAACAATTCAAAGTGCATGAGATATGCATACATTGTGCACGTGATCAGAAAAAAAAACAGGCTGTAAACATGCTCTATGCTGATGAGGAAATTCATGTAATGCACACTATACACAAACTAACCCAATCAGGGCTCCAGACTGCAATCAAACGCTTGCATTTTGCACATTATTTCCAACCAGCTTGACTAAATATTTGTATGTTACTTTTCCACTGCATGGTACGGTGTGGTTTGCTTTGGTACAGCACTCTCTGGGGCTTTTCTAGTGCGTTCAGTGCCTAGTATCACATTAGGTATGGTTCCAAGAGAGCCACAATGTTGCCAAAAAGTCACGTATACACACTGCAGATCATTGATTCATCCGAGAGAATTGTCGATAATCATCATTGGATTAGCACCTGCTATATTTAAATAGTCATCATTTTAAAGCAGTGTTTCTCAACAACATTCCTGCACTGTAAAACCCAAAAAGTTAAGGTAACTCAAACCATTTGAGGAAACTGATTGCAACAAACCATTTAAGTAAAAAAAATTAAGGAAGACTAATCCTTATGAGTTCTGTGAACATAATCCATTTGAGCAAACAAAGCAATTTAATCACAGTAAAACCCAATAAATGAAGAGAACTCAAACCAACTAAGTACTGTAAAACCCAATAAGTTAAGGCAACTCAAACCATTTGAGAAAATCGATTGCTACAAACCATATGAGTTATAATATTAATCTATATGAGTACTGTGAACTTACTCCATTTAAATTGAAGTAATGAGGTATTTAATTAACTCATTATCTTCAACACTGAGTTGAAAACTCTTTCTAAATGTGTAGAATTAATGTTCAGAAAATGTTGAGTTAACTACACTTATTTCATTTGATAAAGTTGACTGTTGGGTTTTACAGCGTGAGGACCACCATCTCTGCACATTTTCCATGTCTCATTTTCCAAAAACACCTGACTCATTAGCAGAGACTGAAAGACCTGTAATGGGTGTGACAGATAACGGAGACATCCAAAACATGCAGTGTTGGTGGTCCTCCAATAACGTGGTTGAGAAACACTGTTTTAAATAACACAATTTTATTGGTAGCATCCATTGTCTTTGTGTTGTGCTTTTGTTTGTGTTACTCATTCATTTGTATTGTGTTTATGATGATGTCACTGAAGTAGAGGCGGCGCAACTATAGCAATAGTCCTCCTTAATTTAAGCGGAATTAAACTGCAGGCTAAATGCAACCTGGTCAAGCAAATCCAAATCAAGCTGAGCTGTGCTGAAACTTACTGTACCGTACAAAAATCGGCTTTAGAGGTTGTCTGGGAGCCACAAATTGATTTGCTAGACTGATAAAGAATGACATTATGCATGAGATACATTGCACCAAAATCTAAATAAAACCGAATTTTTTATGTGCACTGACTATTTTTTAACTTAGTTTCAAAGGCAGCACAGCATGAGATAGAAGGAATGTGTTTTGACCCGTCGAATAAATGTTGACTGTTAAATAAAGGGAGAAGGGTTAAGTTTGAACTATACTATGAAACCAAATGTTAAACAAATTTGCCAATAGCTATGTTTCCATCCTATAATGCTAATTAACTTTATGTGTAATACAGGGGTAATGCGGAAGTAAAAAGACGTGCGAATAAAGTACCGTTTCAATCCAAGTAGTAAAGTGAACAAAATCGTCACTTCCTGATTAACTTTTAAAAAAAACAGTAAAAATGGAATTTGCTGCGGTAGGAGAAGCCGCGTGAATCTTTTCTTCATTTGATAAATGACTTGTGCCTCAGAAGACAATCCTGACAAGCAGTAAAACTAATTACACTAATACAGAAACGGTTACACCATTTTAGAATGACCAAAACAACATTTTAGATGTTTTACAATGTGCTCAGCCTGCTGGTTTTTATCTCTTATAACAAAATCACATGACCTTTTTTAATGCACATACTGGAATTTGTTCGGTAAAAGTGTTTTCATCATAGTTTATGCGCATCGTTTCTTATCGAATAAAAAGTTTATCCTTCTCAGTTATGCACATGTTTTTTATGCACATTTTCAAAATTTATGCGCATCTTGGTGTTTTCATCAACCTTTTTATTATGCACATATCCAAAATTTAGACCACTTGGTAAGGAAGTGAGGTTGTTAAATGGTACTTGTGGTCATTGTAATCAACAAATAAATAAGTTGAATCTATTGCATTTTTATAGAATGTACTTCATTTATGAAAATATATACTGTGTATATCTGGATTTTAGCTCTTAACTCAGTCTACTGTTAAATGTGTATTTCTAAGAGACAAAACTTGTAATTACAATTACATGCAGCACTAACAAATCTGGTGTTTGTGTCATTATCTGTAGAGCTTAGCAGCACCAGTGCCACTGCTCTCAAAAGTTAGTCTGGAGCCCTGCCCCGCAAGCATATATAAAAATGAAGTATACTTTGGACTTAAGCAATGTCCCAGTGTGCTACATTGTGCCAGTGTGTGTCTGCTATGCATATAGCAATTCATGCTTGGTTTTCCTTAACCAATTCAAAAACAATTCAGGACTAAATGAATTGCTTTTCTTCCAGCACACTGAAAGATTTGTTTAAAAGTGTTTGTTCACTGTCTATAAACCTGTACCCAAAAAGTTTCATGGTCGGTCCACAGACTTTTTGTACAACTTGTGCAAGTTTGAATGGTATACTGAGCCGCCATTTCTCCACTTGTTCTGAAGAGTTTTTTTGGGTTGAATAGACTCCGTTTGCTTCTGATGCGTGTGTGTTCTTGAGGATCCAGTCCCTTGCTTGTGTCGTCATCGGGATGCCTGTGAAATTGTACATTTCTGCTGCTTTCTGCATGGGGTACCGGGCGATATCCTCATAACGTACCAACATATAGCGTTTTTTCAACCATTTGGGTTGACTTAAGCCCAGCTCGGCGGAGATTCGGATATTGTTACAATTTCCTTCAAGACGCTTAACCTCTTCATCCTCTATTGGCACTTCCCCATTGACAGCCCAACTTTTCCAGTTCTGGTACTTGCCAGCAAACGCCACCATCCTCGAAGCCAGGATAGCTCGAGGGTCTCGCACAAGCTGTATGAGTTTGACATCCAGCCGAGGGTCCTCTACTAGAGAACGGAGTGTGTCTAGTTGACGTACTCTAACTGTTTTGATCACCCTGTGATGTTTTGCTAGACAAGCCTCGGACGCCATGGTCAAATTAAGAGGCCCACAACGTCTTGTCTTGCAATGGTATCTCTCAAAAATGTACTTTACGACTGGAGAGCAAACTTGCTCCTCACAGAGGGCTTTGCTGGACTCTCTGCGAAACAGGGAAGGGGTAACGTGATCCCGCGGAGGAGGACTGATGAAGCGCTCCAACATTGAGAAGTTGCACAGGAAAAGATGCTGCAGGACGTCCCTGTACATCCAAACAGACATGCTGCCATTTGTGCCACTCGAGCCAATAGATAGCATCCTCTCCACATGCCAGAGTGGTTCGAAGAGGTAAAACATGTTGTCGCCCTGTTGGTTAAAGAACTCGCCCACAAAGGAAGATCCTGTCCGTGTTGTGGCCATTAGGAGGATGTGCTTTCGGCCTGCTTGACTGCCATTTTTACCATATATGCTCTCTAGATAGGAACTGTTGTACCCTGTTGCTACCAGAGTATTGGAAGCATTGTAGGGCACTGGATGCTCCTGCGTCCGTCGGAGAGTCAGCTTGTCTGAGACCCTGCAATTATTGAATCAAAGAAATAAATGTAAAACCCCTTAAACTGATGAACCCATATTTATTTATTCCAACAAACTCTCACCTTGAAATAATATTGTTTTCCTTTTCAATGATGACAAGTGCCACAATGCAGATGATGATGATTGCGTACTTGTTCCTCATCCTCAAATGAACTTTTCTTTCGGAAATCCCTCCACAGACTGCTATTTAGTCACTTCTGCCAACTGTTTTGGGTTCATCTCATGTCAGAACCTAGGTCTACAATTCATCTGCAATAAACAAAATCAAGAAGAAAAAAACACGTTTTGGAACCATTTCCATAGAAACATAACAATCCCACTAACACACCAATACTGTATATTGATTCCAGGTGGTGACAGATTTATAGCATTTGGCTCAGGGGAGTATAAGCAGACACAGACAATTTCAGCTTTGTTCCCAAACAAGCAGCCTGCACTGTCATCACCTGTCCAGTAATTCCACTAATGTGGAATGATGAAAGATGATCAGGTCCAACAGCACAACGTCTCAGCAGTTCACTGCTCACTATGGCACACAATTAACCAGCAAAAGGTAGTTCTTCTTTGGTATTATTGAATAATAGGAACCATTTTTTATTATTTTTTGTCTCTTTACTTTTAATCAAACAATTATTTGTATTGGTCATGTAAGGGTCATATATTAACTGAACTTCTAATGTTGTGGGTGAGTGCTGTGCATACTAATTACCATTTTTGCAGAAGTAGATAGATGCGGGTCCAAAATTAAATTCAGCTCTGCAGAAACTTCCTGTCTGAAGAGAGGTGTTAAAACTGAACACAGAACACAGAAAGATGTATACTTTGTTGTTGGGCAGAGAATTCATAGAAAAAGAGGAAGTATGCCGAAGGGGCGGCCAAGGACTGAACAATGACTGACAAGTGACGTTACACCAAAACTCCACCTGTTAAGATCGGTGGTGTATATATGCTGAAGTCAGGAAATATATGTTAGTTGCGAACCTCTTGAATGTAATTCTTGTATTGCATTGGGGTAACGTAACCCAGAGCTCTGTCATCGAATTATTCATTTGTATCCAATAAATTGTTACGATTTTTGACATTGAAGAAAAACCTCTCCAGACCTTTTCTCTTGAACACGCATGGAATAGAGATAGATATTCCAACAGTATTATCTTTTTTATAGTTTCATTTTAGTATTATACATTACAAATTACACATGGTGACAAAGTTAGAATTTGTGTTTACTTTATTTATTACTAACTATTAAATATAGATGTTTATATTTTATACTTTTAATAATGCTGAGAGTGACAATGGAGTGATCCAAAAGAAGCATTGGTACTGACTCTAGACAGCCCGCAGTCAAATGTCACTTCCTATTGCACCAAGACTGAAATGCTTTTATTAAATCCAAAGAATCCAGATGGTGGATTTTTTTTTGTTTGGCAGTAAACAGTTTTCATTTGTGACGAAAAGCTTAGATGTACAGGCTACAATAAACTTTGCATTGTATTATTTTGCATTGTTTGTAATAGCATTATAACAGTATTTATTTAATACACTATCTTATGAAAGCAGACAGTAACTATACTGTAATCCTTGGCTGTTCTTTCACTCCTGAGAGTTCAGGACTTGAATTCCATGAACCATCTGTTAACAGTCTCTGACCGCTTGTTGTGGGGGTAGTTTTTGTTTACTGTATAAATAAACGCTTGTTTTGGAGTGTAATTAACTAGATTTAGAACTGAAGGTTCTACAGAAGGCAAGAGTATATAAAGAAAAGGTAACACTTAATTGTGATTGTCCATTTGAGTATTAGTAGACTGTCTGCTTAATATCTGTTGATACTGCTCCTTCAACAGACATTTAACTGACTATAAAAAAATTTTGCAAGTACATGTCAACTTACACTAGCCCTAACATTCTACTTATAATCTAATGATAATTAGTTGGCATGTAGATGCAATGTGACTTAAATTTAACAAACGAACCATCAAAATTATGTGAGATCGAAGAAACTTTGTTATTAGTGACAGTGGCTATTATGTGAACTGCAGCCACTTATTGCTTGAGCTTGCATCCATGCGCATTTATGAATGTGATTCAATATACTCATGTTAGACTTATTTGTTCTTTATATAAAATGGCAATGGAAATATCTCTGGAGCAAATTGTTGGTTTACATACAAATATACACCGCAAACCTTTTTCTCGATAACAAAATAAAGAGACACTTGTAAGTGTTGGAATAATCAATTCCATGCGTGTTTAAAAAAAAAAAAGATCAATGGTGGTTTTTCTTTAAGGTTTCACATATTAGCAATTTATTGTATACAAATGAATAATTCGATTTACAGAATTTTGTTATCCTCAATGCAATGAAAATGTACATTCAGGAGCTGCGCACAGACTTTAACTTATATGGGCAGTTGATACTAAAAGGTGGAGTTTTGTGAAATTCGTCACTTGTCAATCATTCTCCAGTCCTTCATCGGCCGCACCCATACATACATCGTTTTTCTCTACGAATTCTCTGCACAACATTAAAAAGTCTAAACCTTTCTCAACTGCACATGTGTTCAGTTTTAAAACATCTCTGTGAAAGTAAATTTAGCTTCAAAGCTTAAGTTAATTTTAGACAATGCTCCATCTACTTCTGCAAAAATGTTTCATTAATCCTTTTTCTTTTCTGTATTTTTATTTTACTGTAGCAGCAACATTCTTTTCATAAAATCAGACTACATGCTTTCATAGAAAATCTAAAACGCGGAAGATTTTGATTTGAAGTGCCATTAAAAGTGTTTACGCAATGCCAAAAATTTAAATGATGAATAAGGCTTTAGTACATTTCTTAAACCATTTGCAAAACAGTAAGTGCATTTCTCAAAACAACTCGTACCAATGGCAAATTCTGATCAACATGACACAAGCAATTTATAATGTAGGAAACAGCAAAGAATTGTAGGTAATCATTTGCATAGACATTTCAAAGAAATGAGAAACTGCTTTATTGATGTGCACAAGTTAATCAATGATCTGAAGATTGAACAGGTAGTTTTGAGTTTCAATTCTGATCTGAGAAATATACTAAAGCCACTGAGAAAAACTGTAATGCATATCAAACAGATTGTTAATCTTTATTGAGTAAAAAAATTCCCTAATCTTAGATACCCGTTTCCTGTGGGATATGATAAAGAAATAACACCATTACACCTCTACAAATGAACCAGGCTGTTGCATTGCAGTAAAACCAATTGCTTTAGGGCATGTTTGACCCCAGATAACCCCACTGAATGGCTTTGAGTGGGTGAGCTGCTATAACCTGACGCAGCTCCATTCATGACTTTGTGTCGTTTAGCAGCAGTAATGCATGGTGTAAGAAAACCAAACAACACCAGTGAGTGGCTAAAGAAATAAACTACAACCGCTGGAGCTGAGAGAGGAAATACCTTTAGTGGCGCATCAATCATTCTTTATGCTAGCGTCTTGAATTTTTTTAAACCTACAAAAAGTTTCCTATGTCATGGCAAAGTTCCCACGATCCAGTGTATTTAAAGCATTACAAAAAACATTTGAGTATAATCAACAAAAAATGTGCTTCCCTATGCCTTCTTCCATTTGCCCACAGCATATGTTTAATTCCCAAATAATTTTGGCTGTTTCCACTGGGTGGTATGGTACAGTAGGCTTTTTGGTACCTTCTGAAAGTTAAAATGGCCATAAAAGCAAACCATACCACTTTTTGGGTACCCTTTCGAAAGGGCTCAAACAAACCTTGTTGTCATCTTGATGAACAGCCACAAAGCCAAGAAGAAGAACACAATCTACCCTGTGCCTCGTAGTTGTTTACAAGGCCGTCTGAAGCGCAAGTAGTTTCACTTCTCGTCTGCGCTCACCGCGCATCTATAATTAAAATAATGAACTTCTTGAGCTGATGATAATAACGTGATTATTAAAGTGCTTCTGACATCCAAGTCTTACAGAAATAGACAAACGTGAGACTGATGTGCGAAAAAACAAAGGAGAAGTCGAAATGATTCTTTCAGCAACCTAAAACATGAACACACACTGCCCTGTTCAACCATTATCATCACCTTTTGGACTAATATGAACTCCAAATGAGAGAATTAGTTTCTAACAAGAAGTTAAATGTGCTGGCGAAGATTAAAGATACAGATGAGAGGTTTGCATTGACTGTGGGCTATATGTTGCGTCTTATTTTTGAACCCAAATAAGGACTAAATGTTTGCTGAGTGTAGTTTTTCTGTAATTGGTAACATCTCAGAGACTGTAAGGACTTGTATGTGTTCATATATGTTGCATTTATTTATTTATTTATTTTATATAATTGCAGACGTTACAGTAGACTATTTCACACTATCATTGATCTGCAGTTATAATCAAATCATGTTCATAGAAAGGTTAGTAATGAACATTTATACACAAGTATTTGTGTATAAAGCACCTGTTTTTTATGAAGTGCTTCTCATACGATATGTGAACAACTTGTACGCCTTTACTTTAACATTTCCTTGACCGAGAACAACATCGACTGAAACTACCATTGCTACCCTTTTGGCAGTGGAAACGCAAGCCTGATAAATGTGACCTGTACTGTTCCGTACTACTCTATTAATGACACCCCCTTATTAGCGCACTTGACATTTACTGCCAACTTTCATAAAATTGTACATGGCTCCTACAACATGGGGTTCATCTGGATTATATCAAGAACACATATTTGCAAATAAACCAACAAGGCCATTGCCTGACAGAAGCTTTTACGCATGTGACACTGTGCTAAAGATCGTAAGTCTCGAAGTAAGACGTGTACCAGTAGGAACGCTGTCATAGGTAAATGCCATGCAATTTGTCTGCACAAAGAGTAGCATTTAGGATACGACACAATTTTTCGAGCCGTCAAGGAATGATAGTGCGCAGTCTAAATAAATATAAACCAATTATGTGGGCTTATTATGCCCTTGCCGTCAAACTGTCATGCACGGCGGTTGAGCTGAAATCTTTACATATTCAAAAGCCACTGGAGCGTTTGACAAATCTGATGATCTGCTCAAGCAGAAACGGACATCACTCTGTTCATCATTCCCATACAAATTACATTAATGGCTTCTCTTACAGCCGTATAGATGTGTTGGGGAGTAAAAATGCTTTAATAGACCTACTGCAGCAGCAGGAGCGTTGGTTTATTTTCATTGTGTAAAATGTGTTTGGATTTGATTTGTTCCCCAGAGATAGGAGGAAGATCCAGCTTGTTAAAATAAACTACAGCACATCTGATGCATTCACACCAGTCTGTGACATATGGTCAATCATTTTAAACCTTTGGGATAGCGCCACCTTTTTTTTTTTATTCAGTAGTATTACTCGAATGTAATCTAGTGGCATTTTCTGTCAGAAAACATGACACAGGAAGTGAGTTAGCATGGCTTTCAGAGAGGTGTGCGCCGTCTGGGGCCAGGGAGCATGTTTCATCCTTGTGTTTTTGTCTTGTTTCATTACTGAGCGCTTTGCGGTTCAGCAGTGCGTGATGGAGCCTTCTGGGAGATAGGCAGTGTTTAGCTGGAGTTCTTCTATATGAGATAAATCCACTATCACCAGTGACAGGCTCGCTTGTGCTGCCCGAGCCCACGAGTTGCAGCTGCGGCAGTGGTGGAGGAGGGGGAACAGGAATGGAAACAGGGGGTGTATTTGTCATGGACGTATCACAAAATGTAAACCTTAAAGAGACGTGGCACCAAATGGCTTCTTTCACACACACACACACACACACACACACACATACATACACACACACAGACTAAATCAATCACACACACACATAGTAAAGGCACAGCATGACTTTCACTTGTTTTGAGTTGATCACTGGGGACTAATCTTACAAGTAAATATTATGGTAACACTGTAAAAAGCTGAAACATTTGTCTTTTGAATTTCTGTCTTTATTGGTTATTGATTAAAATTGAAAATGCGGTTTTCTGGAATAAAAATGAACAAAAACAAATATAACTATTAGAAGGACAAATTAAGGGTCAATGTGCAGCCCCTCTATTCTGATTAATTGTCATCTTAGATACTTCGAACTATGGAATTAAGCTATTTTTTAGAAAGAATAATTGAAAAGACGATATTATATGACCCCTAAACTTTTATAGTATAATAACAGGTCAGAGTAAGTATGTGGTTTCATGTTTCATGAATTGGCTATGTGACGATGGAACATTATCTTGCACATTTTGAATGGATTTTAAAAAATGAAAGAAAAGCTAAAACATTAAGGCAAATAATTTATTTTTAGCAAATATTTTTGCTAGGGGTGTCGAAATTAATTGTTTCCTCTGTGCACCGCAATGCAGTGGTGGATTTAGGCATGGGCAATATGGGCAATTGGCACCTTGTCGGGGGGAGACACAGGGAGACGGTAACGGGGAGAAAAAAAATAAGCCCCAGTAAAAGCTTTGAGATACCATCTACTTCATTCAAGTATATTGAGATATATTGAGTATATTTAGAGTGTTAATGCCAGAATAAAGACGTTAGGAGTGATTCACATTTAGCATCTTTTACATGCGCAAGCTTGTTACTCTCTATGTGCAACCGAAACAGCGCTGGTGAAATCAAACTGACGCATGCTCACAAAAAACGATTCCCAAGTGCCTCACGCTCTGCTCTGCCCCCGGTGTGAATCCCGGTTGTTTACAGTTACACAGATAAAATAGGCGCGTCTATGTGCTGTGAAACCGGAGTAAATGGTTTAAATTTTATGCAGAGGTGTCGGGAGCAAGCGAGTTTTGTAAGTCGACAGAACTAAAGTTTATATAATGATGATCTTATTTTGACAAAGCATTACTATGAAGCAGAAAGGGATAATGAGTCAGAGAGTTAAAGCTTTCTCTGCCATGAGACGGGTCAAAGACAACAGACAATTCTGTAAACATAAATATTTTTGTATTATGAATTGTCATTAATATTCATGCAAAAGATTTCTTAAGTGATCTTTACATATCACTCCACTCCAGTTGTGTCTTTATTTACATAGTTTTGCAGTTACATATAGGATTGATTTATGTTGTTTATTTAGAATAGTAATTGTATATTAATAATAATATTGGGCGGTATATTGGCCAGTAATGGGTTGCCGCTGGAAGGGCATTCGTATGGGGTGGTTCGCCCAGGGTGCTATTTAAGCTAGAACCAGCACTGCCACGATGCAGACGCAGACATTTTGGTATTGGTTCAGTAATAATTATAATAATCATAATCAATGATCAGTTATTACCTACTTATTACGTCATTTATCTCATATGAGCTATGTCGCGGTAGCTATGGCGAAGGGAGGCAAACATGAGTAATTAAAACACCCCAACTACCTAAAAATGCAGAAACTGCACAATTGAGTGCTTGTGAGTTTGCTGGACAGTCTTTCACTGACACTGAACAGCAGAAGCCCCTATTTCTCTGCGATTGAGAAAATGAAAGTAAACTCTCTCTCTCTCTCTCTCTCTCTCTCTCTCTCTCTCTCTCTCTCTCTATATATATATATATATATATATATATATATATATATATATATCTTTCTCTCTCAGTGGACTTCTAACCTGTTGGTGTGAAGTTTCCTCTCCTCTTGCCTGTTACAGCATTGCTTCTGTATACAGACATGAGTGAGTTTTCTCCACCGCATCCATCATGAATCAAGCTGGATTTATACTTTCACCTGGGCCGCATCGCGCACCTCGTGAAATGGACGAGGCTGTGATCGCCAATGCTGTGTATCAGTGTTTATCATCGGTGAGTAGCGCCAGAGCATTAGAGCCAATCACAGCCCTTTCTGTTGAGCATGTGACCAATCGTAGCAGTGTCAGAACTCGCCTGACAAGGCTCAGTAAGCAAGCAGGATATTTACCAGTACATTTGTTTATTTGCTATAAATGCTCATGTTGTTCTGTGACTTGAGTTTTTAAAAGTAGTTCATATATCTAACTTGTATTAAAGGACAAAATTGTATTACATATAATATATAAATATAAATATATTTTTTCTTGTGCTGTGAAGTAAAATATAATTATGTATGGAAAGCATCATCAATGCACCGTTATGCATCGAGATATCGAATTGAACGGAATCGATGATATGAGAGCCTATTCGTTCAATTATTTAGTCTCTACTTCCCTTCCTAATCTGCAATTGCCTCTCTGGTTCTACCGCTAACTGGATTACAAAAAAAAAAAAAAATAATAATAATAATAATTACTAATGTTTTGCTTCTTACACTTTACATACCTGAAACTTACAACCTACAGCCCTTATTCATTGTTGCTCTTATAGTTGTGTAAATTGCTTCCTTGTCCTCATTTATAAGTCGCTTTGGATAAAAGCGTCTGCAAAATGACTAAATGTTATGTAAATGTAACCGAACAGTGAGACCAGTGTAGGTTCACACCTCTACTTTTTGAGTATAACATAACTTTTGTACATTTATTGACATGTGGTGCCATAATACAATTTGCGGAGAGAGGTTTATTACTCAGTTCTTTACTTAATCAGTTTTACAAATGGTAAAGAAAATAGGGATGAATATCTGTAAACTCATAAGATTAAGTTAAATATTAAGTAGGCAAAACAAACTTTTGTCACGTGACATTTGTTTGCTTTTAAAGAGATATAAAAGAAAGAAAGAAAGAAAGAAAGAAAGAAAGAAAGAAAGAAAGAAAGAAAGAAAGAAAGAAAGAAAGAAAGAAAGAAAGAAAGAAAGAATGTTACATTTTTACCAACAAGTACCAATTATTAACATTAATTAGGCTTATAACCTGCCTATTATTAAAAAAGTATTGCCTTATTAGTATGTATACATCTTCTGTATGATCTTATTCTACACCTATAATCCTACCCAATTTCTAAAACTAAGTACTACCTTAAAACTCATATTAGAGCTCATTCAGGCAAAACTCTTAAATGTACTAATAGCCAGGACTGTATCTTGGATGGATGGATGGATGGATGGATGGATATGAGAATTAAGCTAATAAAAGACAGAACAATCTCTAAAACTATGTTGTCTGGTGCAGAGAAAGTAATTAAGCTACAAAACTTCCAGTGAAAGTTAATGGAGCGTGACTGAGAGACGATAATTATAAAATTGACATGACTGGACTGATAACAGATGCTGCTGGATTAAAAAAAAATCTTACCTTACTGAACGGAACTGGTTCATCTGGAGCATCCTAAATGATTGCGTCTGGTACACATTGTTCCTGTGCGAAAATAAAAACTCCAAAGCACTGCGCTCATTTACTTGAGGGAATAGGCTATCACTCAAATTACACGAAAGAAAAAGGTTTATCAATCCTGTAATATAGACTTAATGCACTTGTTTCCACGAACAAAGCGAGACCTTTCACTGAAAACGAACTTCCCATTTAGGCATTTCTAAACAGGAATTCATATGCTAAACGGTTCCAAAGTCATTTCACTCTTCTAGCATTTCCTAAATACTTTTTATTCAAGTATATCCATGTGCGTTTTTCTCCGGTAAATCATGCTGGGAAACATGTCCATTACTCGGCGGTTTCCAAGTTTTGGGCTATCCTTGGATACACGGTCACGTGGTCAAATAAGAACCCCCTGTGTGTGTTCACAAGGGCTTTTCTGTTTGAGGAGGGCCCGGGACACTCCTACGTGGATTTCTTCACCCCCCCTTTTGCAAAGGGGTTGATGGGGTCTGAAATCTGCGATAAAACGCTGAGTACACTTAATAAACGAATAACGGGAAAAAACGTGTCTGAACGAAACTGCGAAGCACAGTTAGGCTGCTTTCCAACATGTTTTTATCTAAAAGTTACTACAGTTATCGTTTTATTATGCTGTGATAATACTATGCAACATCTTTTAAATTGTGTTTGAAAGTTTTTTAATGTTTGTTAAACTATAGATTTCTCTGTAGACAGGCTAGTTTGTGTGCGTTTTTATGCACTTGTTTGATGTGCTGCTATTTTGCTCTGAATGAGTGCTCAGAGATCACTTAACGCACAGATTGTTGATTTATGAATGTGCCACGATTGAGAACCTCAAAACTTTTAGTATTAACGTCATGTAACCACGTGGTGGCGGTGATGTACAGTAGTATTGATCTTTTTTAATGAAATACAATGATTAAAATATTCACATTTTAAACCGTTTTCTTGCTATATAGTAAAAATACTGTTTTTGTATGTGTATTGAATCTCAGCTGCATCTTTTCAAGAACTTTCAGAGCAACTTTTGAGGTACTATTGTTATCTTATTTAAACATTGTGATGTTTACAGCTGTTTGTCTTTGTGCAGCTGTGGAAATAAAGGAGGCCACTTAAAATAAGCAGTTGCTGGAATAATTGTGTAAATTTAACTCAAATTAAAATCTTTTTTTACTGGTCTGTAACTTTGCTTAAATTGTCATGATAGCATTTGTTTTCAATCTTTATAAAATAGTTTATTGAAGTTAGTTTTTTGTAGAACAAAGCCTCTACATGACAAATTTATTTTAAATTAGGAAAAACTTTTATCCATAGTTTACACAATAAAAAATACTACATTTTACTCAAACACAACATAACTAAATTGTCATTGTTTTGCATTAAATTACAATAAAAATGCAATTTGTTGACTTTTATAAACTGAACTAAATTGTAAAAACACAATATCAGTGTTTTAACTTCAGCAGAGTTAAAATATACATTTTTAGTAGAATAACCCCAATTGTCAACAAGAACAAATGAAAACATTTGTTATTCTGGCCATTTGACATTTTTTGGTGCTCTAAATTATATATATATATATATTTATATATTAATATCTAAATTATATATATATATATATATATATATATATATATATATATATATATATATATATATATATAATTTATATATATATATATATATATATATATATATAATTTAGATATTAATATATAAATATTAATATTTTCCTCAAACCCATACCTAATAAATCCGGTAATCCAGAGAAACTGATCATTCAGGTGGTCTCCTACTTTTTTCCGTAACGTAAAGTGCATATCTCTGCAACTTTATTTATATAGCTTAAATACAAGGGCCATGTTTGTTTACATTTCTCAGAGCATTTTGGAAATAGGAGAAACGTGCAAAAAGAAAATGATTGGGTTGGTCGACCATGTAAAAGCTTAAACACTGAGCTATAATACGTAATATATTTTCAAATGAACTGAAGTTTGCAAGAAGATTATTATGACCCAAATATGCTGATGCCCCAGACTTTACATCCAATCCAAAGCTTATTTGTAATCCAAGCAGTAACATTCTAACATGTGGATTGAAGATTTCAGATCTTTATAGCTACACAGTATTGGGCTTGATGAAATATAAAGTGTCCCAGTTGTCACACATCCGTTTTCACAACTGTAACCTTTCCGAATGTCAGAAATTACCTTTGTAATATTGAATATAATGTAATAAAAAGTGTTGTAATGAATCAGTACACACATTCATATGTATATTCAAGCACACGTAGATACATATAATATTATTTCATATAATGTTTCTACCTTTAAATGTCATATTTTCATATATCAAAATGTTAAAAAGGATATTTGATGTATAAATTCACACTGATATCATTAAAAATCAGGCAGACTCAGAATGTCATTTGAGGTTTCTTTCCGTTTTCCTCTTTTTTATTTTTTTATTTTTGTTGGCTTTTGCATGTCCTATTTTAGACCATGCCAGGATAATCACAATAAATGCGATATCTAAGACCTTTTATATTCACGTCAGAAACAGATTTAAGAAGATGATAATATTTTTCATAAATGGTAAATCTGTCTGCCATTCAAGGTTTCTATTCTGTCACATAATCCACACTGCTGATGTATGACTGACGCACATGACCACCATATACAAGACGTTTTCAGGTTTAATCTGTCAAAACACTGGATTTTTGTCTTGCTTTTAGTTTTTTCTCTGATTAAAAAATGAGCATTCTTTTTATATAATAGAGCAAAATTATCCTCATTGCTTAGGATTTCTAAATGTAGATAATACAATAGCAATGCAATAAATCTGTTATTAATAAGCATAATCACTTCAGAATTTTGATCATCATCTTAAGATAATCAATATGTTGTGATGTGGCCAGATTTCACTGTTTTCTGTGCTGTTCATGCAGAGATGTTTCTAGTTTGTATGTCCCTGTAGACTGGCTCTGAGCACTACACGATGATGAAGGATTATTGTAGGTTAATCTGCTTGCCTGCCATCTGCCTGTTCCAAACAAATTAAACCTGAAAGCAAAGCCACACTCACAAATGTAGATGAAGGTAAATTGGCAGGTGTTTCGGTTTGTGATCCCCACAGCTGCTCATCTGAGCGAGAAGTCATATGAAAACAGTTTTATTTCTATATGGCAACTGAATCTGAGACTTTACAACTAGCATGTGATTTTCAGTAGTCAGTAATAGCAAGGCTAGTTTTTATCCATGCTCATCTGTTCTTTTGACTGTTTTATTTATTGTATGTTTTTATGTGTGTACTATATGCATGTATGTGCAGTATTTATGTATTTATTTATTTAACAATATTTAATTAACAAAATTTATTTAATAATATGTATCTTGTATTTATTTTATATTTATTTACTTAATTGTATTAATTGTAATTGTAATTAATTGTATGCATTTATTTATCCATTTAATATTTATTTAACAATGTTTGTTTAAAAATTATTTATCTTATAACATTTTTTTATAATATTTATTTATTTAATTTATACTTGATAAGAACTTATCAATATCATTCAAAGCCTTTTATAATTTAATACTTTTTTATTTTTACAGCTTTGAACAATCACTATCTGCAGAAGAGCATTTCTTAACACACAACAATCAAACCTTAAAGCAGATGAGCTACAGCAGCAGCAGAAGAAGAGCACACTGTTGATATTCCTGACATTAACAACAGCCAACTGAGGCTACAGTTCACACAGACTCAACAAATTTGGACAATCGAAAGCCAGCAAAGGTTGTGTGGTGTCTGCTGTGACGTTTGGATATCTGATTTAGAGTTTGACCTGAACAACATGGAAGCATGAATCCATCCTGCCTCATCATATCATTGGTTCAGGCTGCTGCAGTTTAATAGTTTGAGGAATAACTTCTTGACTGATTCCTTGACTTTCTTGATTGTACTGGTGATGCTAAGTTCAAATAATCTCAAGTGTATCAAGTGTTTTCTCAAACATGACATTGAGTTCCCTAAACCCCAAACATCCCCCAAACAGATCTCAATTCAGCAGTGCACCTTTGTGATGAGCTGGAAGTTAAGATTCACATCATAGACGACAAATCTGCAGCAACTGGGTGTCAGAATTAGGACAGTTTTTTAAGGAATGGAGTCCAACTTAGATCAAAGCAAGGTGCATACAGTTGAAGTTAAAATTATTAGCAGACCTGTTTATATATATTTAAAAAATATTCTGTCCATTAAGCAGCATTTGGAAAATGTATAATATATTATATATAATATATTATACATTTCCCGAACGCTGCTTAATGGACAGAATATTTTTTCAACACATTTTTTAAATTTCTTTTGTCTTAGCCATGATGACAGTGCATACTATTTTCTACTTTTTCTAAGATGTATTAATCTAAAAGTGCAATTTGAAGATGTAACTAGGATATTATGCTAACTAGGCAATTATTAGGCTAGGATAATAAGGCTAGTTATTGGACAACAGTGGATTCTGTAGCTAATAAGAGAATATATATATATATATATATATATATATATATATATATATATATATATATATATATATATATATATATATATATATATATATATAGGGAGCTAATTTTTATTAAATTAAATTATTAATCAATATAATTATCAATCATTTTGTCTTCAACTGTTAATATCTTTGGTCTTGCACTTTTTTTTTTTTTTTTTTTTTTTGTACTCCCATATCCCCCCCACCCCTCCAGCATTCCAGCATTCTGAATGCGATATTTCAGTAGTACTACAACTAAGATGGTGTGTAACCTGTCACATCAGTTCAGGTGTGCTGCTCGCGAGCCCCTCTTGTGGCCAGAAATTACTATGCAGCAAAGCTGGGCTTCTAAAAATGCACTGAGGGTTAAGGCTTGTGTCATTGGATTAGGCTTTAGCACCTGCCTCAGCTCTCCTCAATCTGAAACAAACACCCTTAGAAGGACACCGACATAGCTCTGTTCAATAGTGTGCTGTCTGGCCTGCTGTAACCGCTCTGCTTTGTTAGGATGAAGAATGCAAGGGAAATACAGTTTTCATCATTTCTTCTGTTAGCGCATTTCTGCTTTGGTATGTATTCATTAACACCTTTGAACTCAGACAACATTCCTTTATTTGATTGTGTAAGCTGTTGACTGCTGAAAATATTCTTGACTACTGTAATGTACTTTGATGTTTCTTTCTCATTCGCATCATCTTTATTCTTGCTTGACAGTAGGAGGTGAGCAAATGCAGGCTTGCCTGAACAACAAAAAATCTAAACTTAGATATAAATTCATTTCATAAATGAATTTATATAGTAAAATAGCCTTGGTAAACCAAGGGATATCGAGCTGTTTATGACGTAAGACACCAGTAATCCCAGACAAGTGGATAGAGAGAGTTATTAGTGTTATTACATTATGTGTGATCAACTTGATGTTAGTAAAATGACAAATTGATACAGTTGTCCTCGTAAATCTGGTTATTTTACACTGTTAATTGAGGTTATGCTAATCTGATGTCTGCTTGTTGTTTATAGCACAGAGTGACTATGCACCCTATTTCTATGATAATGGGCCCAACAGTAACAACGGAAATATGGCACTCCTCAATCTCTCAGAGGATACACCAAGAGGTAACGATTTTGTACCATGTGATTTGAAAACTGACCTAGTCTCATCTGGCTAGGTGTAAACCGTATTAAGATGGCGACTGTTGTTTTCCTGATACCACGTGCCTTGGTGCACCATTGGCCATTTTGTTCTTAAGATTTCATTGTTGATTGAGGTATATATTGCTGAAAGTAGGCTTGAGATCACAAATTGGCTCATGTTATTGTTTCAAATTGGTTTAGAGGCCCATGACTTTTACAGTTTATGATTTAGGATTCTAGATGTAGATCATTCTAAAATTTCTCCAAATGTTAATTAATTTTTTTTTGGACTGAACACGAAAGAAGATATTTTTAAAGAATGTGGGTTATAATATACAGTCCTCATAATTTGTGCAAATTTCCTTCAAACTGTAACCAGTTGTGGTTTTAAAATCTGTGTGAATAAGGTGACAGTATCTCTTTACAGTTCTGTTATCTAAAATTTACAGGAAGCTTGCTAGAATTGACAAATTACTTTTAACAGAAAAGCACAAAAATATTGAGATGAATCTTTGAGCAGCAATATTTCGGATATGGTAAATATAACTTAGCAATATGGAATATCAAACACAATGCACTCAAATTAGCTCTTTGCCACAGATATTTTGATACTAATGCCACATTAAAATCCCACATGTAACATTATTTTCATTACAGATAAATATAAATCCCAAACGAAAAAAAAAAACAAAAAAACAGCAGAAATAGAAAGCACAACCTCTTTATTTCAAATGTATTTGTTTAAAATAATTTACCATTTACTCACACTCAAGTGGTTCTAAACTTTTATTGACTTCTTTTTTCTGTTGAGCACAAAACAGGATTTTTTTAACCAACGTTAGAAAAACAACAGCCATTGACATTCATAGTAAGAACAAAAATATATTATGGAATTATACAATTGCTGTTTTTTCCTAACATTTTTCAGTTTCTCTTTTTTGTGTTCAACAGAAACTTAAGTAAATGATGACAACATTTTACATTTTTTCTGTGAACTGTTCCTTTAAGTTTAAATCAGTCGAGGCATGTAACGTGACTGTCGTAATATACAGTCTCCTGTTGGACATGCTTGATGCTAAAAAAAGAGTTAAAAGCGTATTAAGCCGTCAAAGAGGCATTGTTCCCTGGTTAGTTTTTTGCTATTTGAGTCTGAGTGAAACACGAACATACTGTGCAGGCTACATTGGGCCACTGGTGTTCACTTAAATGGACAGATACATACAAGATGTTTGTCTTGGCAAGTTTTTACTTTAGGCGATTTAAAAAAAAACAGGAAAGTAATCAAAAAGGAGCCAAATAAACCCACTGCTGTTCGTACATTGCATGTAAGTCAAATAACAAAACAAAACAAGAATCATAAACTGTTTTTATAGCTCTAATAAGAGTATATTTTAGTGTAGTTAACCTAATATAAACTATACATTACTAAATTATATTTAATTATATTCAGTAATATATATTTTAGTATTTAAGATTAAAATTTTTATATTTAATCATTTACTCTATTTTGTTTTTGTTGGCTGAAATAATATTTTTTAATATATTACTATTATTACTATTATTATTATTATGATTGTTATTATTATTATTATTATTCATTTTTAATTTATTCAAACTTATCTAAAAGAACAGATGAAGGAAATAGGGGTAATTTTGGGGATTTAATGAAAAATCGAACTAAATTAACTAAAGTTAATGCAATTAACACTGCAGTTAATTTTAGCTAATATTTTTAAGCCCCCCTGTTCAGAGTTTGCTTAAGTACCCCAGAAGGCTTTCAACATTTAGGGAAAAAATTATTGAAGTCAAAATGGACCAATTGTTCTTCAGAATTTCTTCTTAAAGGATAATAATAAAAAAATGACAAATGTTTAAAATGAAATGACATATTCATTTTAATAGTTAAAAAAAGTCTAGAAAGCTGGAGTCTGGGGCCAACAGTATGACTAAAAATAATGTAATATACTGCAAAACATCAAAATGTCATCTTGACTTGTGTGAATGCTAAAAGTACAGAACTATTTTCTTAAATCTGTATATTACAGGAACACAGATATATGTTCTTAATGGAACTGACCCAGAAGGCCAGCCAGTAAAGTATGGAATTACCTTTGAACCCGGATCCAAAGAGTTTTTTCGTGTTCATCCCAAATCTGGAGTAGTAACATTAATAGAGGACCTTGACAGAGAGGTACAGTGCACAGTTTTATTTATAATTAGTTTCAAGTGTTAAAATTTGAATGCTGAGAAAACGTTTATAACACTATGTTTATTTATTATCACAGGCACAAGATGAGATTGAAGTCTTTGTCAGCATCTCTGATAGCCTTAATAAAGTAAGTATTACGACTGATTAAGGACTCGTATATCAGTACCAGAGATGTGATCATTCTAATACTTTGATGTATTGTCAGGTAGTTGAAAAGGTTTCAGTTTTTATCATGGATGCCAATGATGAGAGACCACAGTTTCAAAACATGCCTTCCATCGTAGATGTGCCAGAGGTGAGGAGTCTAGTCTCAGAGAATCTGTCATTATATTATTCATTCAGGCTCCTGTAGAATGTATTTTGGAAGATACCTGGCCAGTAAACATTTTTGATTAAAGTGATTTGACTCTGTGTGTGTTTGAACATAGAACACAACGTCTGGAAGTAGCATCTATAAGGTGCAGGCAGTGGACAGGGACACCGGCTCAGGAGGATCAGTCACTTACTTCCTTCAGGTAACATCTAAGCATATGCAGATATTCAATATAAATATAATTCAATATATTGTGATAATGAACATTCACAATATTAATATTGTATGTGTTACAATATTGTAAATAGTTATTTATTTATTTTATACTTTGAGTACTTTTTAAGAACATTAATTTTCTGCATTATCAGTGGTGATCATAACAGCATCAAATGAAGACTTAATAGGTGATTGGTTTTCATTTATTATTCATATTCAATGGCAGAAAATTGTGATCCTTTGGTATTATCAGTTAATTTAGGGCAATGTAATGACAACAACAGCTGGAATTTTTTACACCTCAGCTTGTTATGCTCTCAGTGAGTGCTTAATCACACATCAAAATAAAGTAGTTGTCATTTTATAAAATAAAATAAATTACTAATAAAATATAGTTACTGTAATTAATCTGTCTTTTTCTCACTACTGATTTCAATCCATTAATAATGTTTACTGAGACTTTATTGTAAAGTGCTACCTGTTGTAGCATCCTTGTGCAGTTACATCTGTTGCAAATGTGTATTTGTTCTGAACATGTACAGTAAAAACAATTCAGGTAATTATACCTGTTAAAGTAATGTTTTTACACAGCTACTGTACTGTATATCCTGATAAAAGCTTTAGCAATTATTCACAACCAGACAATCTGATACGGGCAAAAGCCTGGTACTGTACTCTCAAAAAAAACATGTTTGCTGCTTGTTCAAGCTACTTATTTAAAATAAGCTTAAACAACACAATTCTGGACATTTTTTGGGCAAAAACTTTATTTATGTTCAATCAGCTTAAATTTGTTAACTTAATTGATTTTTGGTGGGACAAAATGAATGAATTGTGTAGACCCAGCATTTTTTTTTTACAGCGTAGCATCCAGTTGAGAGAACTAATTATTATTTATATTCCTTTTTATTTTTGACCTATCTTTTTACATATTTGTTCATTATTCCAAAGCCCTTGATAGAACTGTATATCCACAAAAGCTGGTCATAACCACTAAAACCATGTTCAATATTGTGATGATTTACATTATTCCTTACATAAACCTAAATATCTGTATTTTTTTAATCAATGACAAGGTCTGTGCGATTACACTATATTCCCTTTACCTTAATGTGTAAAAACAATAAGAATTGGGCTTTTCACACTCTGCCTAACCCAGAGTTATCATCATTCTAAGTATCACTTACCACCCTGGATAAAGGAATGTTTCACAATTGTTAGCACAGTTTTATTGCTTTTTATCAGGGGCAGGAACAAAGCAGAGTTAGAACTCTTTTGTGGTGTTAACTTCATATTGCAGAGCCAGATGTATACAATGTGAGAACAAAATGAAAAATTCTGTTTCGCTGTGCTCATTTTTATTAATTCAAATAATGATAGTGTTGCGCGTACTGTTATATGTGCATTACGCCATTTGACACCAGTACAACAGACTACCACATCAAGTCTATTTATTATTTCATTTATAAATATGATCTAGTAAAAATAATTTCCATAGCCTGTGTGTGATGAATTTCACATCTCGCATGATTCCACACTCATTTACAGTCATTTAGCTTTGTCTTTGTTGGGTTGCACGAGGTTGCTCTCTCAGGGTTGGGTTATGTAAAAAGTGCATCTGTCGATATAACATGCTGTAGTAGCTGGCGGATCATTCAGCTGTGGCAAGCCCTGAAAAAGAAGGGAATAAGCCATAGGAAAGTAAGGAAATAGCTTAAACTTGCACAACCTGTATGCTTTCAGATTGAAGATTGCACTGTGCTGTTTCTACTTGGAATGGGTTATTTATCCTTCAGTTAAACATTGTTTACTGTAAATCCATACCTACAAAAACAAGTTTTTCATACTGCACCTAACCCTGGGTTATCATCATTTTTTTTTTTTTGCTAATTTATGAAACATTGCTATTTGATTTGTGGACGTTTTGCAATAGAAACACTTAAATGTGTAACCTAACATGCAGGAAGAAACAATATGGAGTTTGAATATATCTTTAGCAACCAACAGCCAATTGAATGATGTGCTGTCATGTTTTTTTAAGTCTTTGAATTACCGTTACTGTATATTCAAAAAGCAGTTTCACTGTTTTAAGGGGGAAATAAAGCCAAATAGAGTGCAGAAAATATTGCTTTATTCTTACCGCAGTCAAAATAAAGGAAAAACCTGATAACATTCTGTAATATTATTATTCACAAATAAAACCTTTATGTAAACAGGTTGAATTCTGCAATTGTTCAGTTAACAGCACTAACACCCCAGAAATGCAAAGGAGAATGCGTTAATCTCAGCTTTAGGAAGGTGTAGTCAGTGATGTTATCCTGATTAAATAAAAGTTAATTGTTTACCTGTATAAATCATGATCAGTGTGAATTGTAAAGCAGGATAAGGCCTGCCTCAGGATTCTGTATTCTTGAGGATTGAAATGATCCAGTGTCAAAGATTTCTGTTTTAAAAGCAAACCCTGCTATTGTAACTCAAAGGATGTCTCTGTTTGTTCTTAAATCCAGAGCAGTGAGCAAAGCCCAAAGTTTGCCATTGACCATCATAGCGGCGTGCTGCGGATAAAACCTGGAGAATCCCTCGATTATGAAAAATCGCGGACGCATTTCATCACTGTGGTGGCAAAGGTGAGAGTTAGTCATTTAGTTCTTGTTATTTTACAAGGTCAAGCATTTGTTCATCTATTTCCAGCTATTATTTTTCTTCCTGCATCACAATAAATTATTTTGTTTTTAGGATGGAGGAGGCATTTACAAGGGCAAGCAACAAGTGATGTCATCATCTGCTACTTTGACCATAAATGTGATCGACACTCAAGATTCTCCCCCGATTTTTATTGGAACTCCTTACTTTGGTTATGTCTATGAAGTCTCTTCGCCAGTGAGTATCATAACACTCCACAATAATTTTCCTGCATGGTTTCTTACCAGTATATGCTTCTGTTGATTTAAAAATGAATCTTCTACCTGCTAAATGTTTTTTTTTTTTTAATGCATATAATGAATGGAAAATGGGACTATACATAGACACAACCATTCAAAGAACATGGTTGGTTACAATTTGTTCTGTCACTGTGGTACACCGACCAAAGCTGTATTTGTTTATTAAAAATATTGTAAAATACGCATGTTTAAATCTTTTTCTATTATTAAATCTTTTAAAATGCAATTTGTTTTTCTGCTGACTGAAGAGAAATCAGAAATGTTTAACATCATTTATCCTGTCTTCAATGTTTTGTGATTCTTCAGAAATTACTAATAAATTGTACTGAAACAGTTTTGATATTTGTACTAACAATTTTTTTTTATGTAGTAATAATTATAATAATAATAATAATAATATAAAAAATAATGATAATAATAATAAAATATAATTTTACTTGGTAAAGTTTGTCCATGTTACTGTTCATATCTGCTAAAACCTTTGTGGAGTTCTATCCACCTGACAAATGTCTTGTCATCAATCCAAGGTGTAAGAGCAACAAACAATAACTTGATTTCTAGAAAAGTTAGATTTTTCCTAAGAATCATCTGTTGAACTGCATCCCAATCATCACATATACTGCAGAAGACCTATTGGAACCCGCATGGACCCAAGATTCCCACAGAAATCAGTCAAGTTTGGTGAAGGAAAAATCATGGTTTGAGGTTACATTCAGTATGGGGCCTACAAGAGATCTACAGAGTGGATGGTAACATCAACCGCCTGAGGTATCAAGACACACGAGTGCTGCCCATTAATTTACAAGCCACAGGAAGGGGCAAATTCTTCAGCAGAATAGTGCCCCTTTTTATACTTCAGCCTCCACATCAAAGGTCCTGCAAGCAAAGAAGGTCAAGGTGCTCCATGTTTGGCCAACCCAGTCACCAAATATGAACATTATTGAGCTTGTCTGGAGTAAGATGGAAGAGGAATTAAATATGAATCTAACAAATCTTCATAAACTCTGAATGTTCTGCAAGAACGCTTTCTTTGCCATTTCAGATGACTTTATTAATAAGTTATTTGAATTATTGCAGAGATGTATGGATGCAGTCGTCCAAGCTCATGGGAGTCATAAACAATATAAATTCTTTTTCCACTCGAAATGACTTTATATTCTATTCTGTACACTATTTCTGTCAAGTGACAAGACATTTGTCTTAGCAAAGTCAAACCTTACTGTCCTAATGAAATAATTAAAAATCAAGGCATGATCATATTTTATTTGGGTAAAATAAGTGTAATTTAGAAACCTTTACCTTTCATATAAGCCACTTCTGATACCAATTGATCAACTAGAAGTCAGGTTGTTATTTATTGCTAAAACATGGATAGGCGACAAGACTTTTGTTAGGTAGTGTAGATGGCTCTTCTATACAAACAGCATGTGGCTTAAATCAGCCGGAAAAGACCTTTAAGATCTAATTTTGTCTACAGGGATCTGAGATATTTACAGTTTCTGCCAAAGATGGAGACATGGATAATCCAAATACGATCATATATTCATTGGACTCTGGTATGTTGTATTGGTTATTATTTTGCACGTTGATTGATGGCTAGAAAGTAATTTAATAATGACTTTTCACATCACAATGCTGAATCAATGCATCAATGTATTCAGGAGCAGATGGGTCCTTTTCCATTAATAAAACCAGTGGAGTCATCACTCTGAATTTGTACCCAGCAGACCTGAGGAGGGAAGTTTTTAATATTAAAGTCAAGGTACACTTTTTTGTGTGTGTGTGTGTTTTGTGTATTTTTTGTTTAGCATTGTTTTTAGATTGATTTCTGTTCGGTGTTGTTTTGTTTTTATCTTTTGTTTTAGTTTAGTTTATAGTTTTGTTTTGCTTCCTTTGTTTTGTTTTGTTTCATTCCATTAGTTTTGCCTATTTTTTTGTTTTGTTTTCTGGTATCAGATGTATTTAGCAACATCTCTTTTATACGTATGTCCTTGTTGCATTTTGTGCGAATTAATACAACATGCCTGCTGGTTGGTATTTAGCTGTAACAATAATAATGCGTGATTTTTTTTTCTTTCTCAGGCATTGGAAATCAGTCCAGAAGGAAAGCGCTTGGACTTTGCCACCACCACTGTGACCATTCGGGTAGTGGATCTAAACAACCATCCACCCACATTCTATGGAGAGAATGGACCTCAAAATGTGTTCGAATTAACAATGTATGAACATCCTCAAGAGGGAGAATTTCTGAGGGGCTTGAAAATCACAGTCAATGATTCCGACCAGGTCAGAAACATCTCTCTTTCATTTTTGCAGTGGGTTTGTCATAGCAAAAAAATTGTTTTAGCAGATTTAGAGCCATTACAAAGAAAATCTGGTTATCTGTTTTTGGTTTTAAGAGAATTTAATACAGGCTGATTGTGTGTGGCAGTTTTGTAGTGCAAAAAAAGTGATATTATTTAAAAATAGGAGATAAGACACCATTAGTTTAATGCGCTACTTCCATGTTTTTTAGGAGTGATTTTCAATCATAATAAAACATTGTCATTTATGTTACGTAAATGCACCCAAACAAGCAGGTGGTCCCTTTTAAGCTTTTGTCATATTATGCAATAATGTTTTCAGTTATTTAGCACTTAGTCACATTCAGATTCATCTGAAAAACAAGATCACATGGATCAGCACAGTTGTTGATACAATGTTTTACATACATTTTGATTAACTTTGACATATTCCAGCTCTGTGTTTTAATGGCTTACTATGAAATTTTGTAATCAAAAGTGCTACGTATTTGTTTTTAGGGATCAAATGCAAAATTCAACCTCAGACTAGTGGGCCCGGGCCGCATGTTAAGAGTGGTTCCTCAAACTGTTCTGAATGAAGCCCAAGTCACTGTCCTAGTGGAGGATTCTGCTGCAATGGATTTTGAGAAATCACAGTTCCTGACTTTTAAGGTAGAATTTTTTTTGTTTCACAGCTGTTAGTCTTTTTTTCTGAACCAAAATGGTTATCACTATTCACAAATAATAATACAATTTAACCTTGATTTACAGAACACACTATGAAGTCATTCAGTGTAACAGTGTTTTATATACCAACGGTCTTGTCAGGAATGTTTTGAGAAAAAGTAATACAAAATAATGACATAATAAGAATTATTAAATAATAATAAAATACTTTATGAAGGGATAGCAGTCATGAAATGCTATAAAATAATAACCAAAATTATTGTTTGTATTTTTATTTATTATATTTTAACACTATCCTTCAAATCAAAACTATTTCACTCATTTGCCAGCCAATTTGAATAGTATCACTCAATTGAATGGACATTATCTGTGGTTATCAGCTGATAGATATAGGCCAGTAGAGGTCTTCTGCGATTACTAGTAGGCTCAGAAGGCGGTTATCATCCATCCACATGGTTAGTCAGCTGTAGATCACATACAGCTGTGGCCAGAAGTTACCAAGAATTATTTATATTGTTTATTAAATTTCCCATTAATTGTATTTTATTAACGTCAACCCCTACCCCAACCGTCACAGTAATGTAAAAAGATCTAGATCTAGAGTCTTCTCTATAAGTAATGCTGAATAACCACAAGAATTAATTATAATATTTATCAAATTTCCCATTAATTGTATTTTATTAACATCTACCCCAATCCTAAACCCGACTGCCACTGTAATGCAAAAACAGATCTGGATCTGCAGTCTTCTCTATTAGTAAAGCAGATTAACCATGATAATTATTTATATTATCCATTCAATTTCCCATTAATTGTATTTTATTAATGTCTAACCCAAGCTTAAACCCAACCATCACAGTAATGTAAAAACAGATCTGGATCTAGAGTCTTCTCTATTAGTATTGCTGACCAACCATGTGGATGGATAATAACAGCCTTCTTAGCCTAACAGTAGGCGTAGAAGGCCCCTACTGGCCCATATCTATCAGTTGATAACCACTGATTCACATTCAATCGAGTGATAACATTCTAAGTGGATGCATTTGCCAGACCGACATTTCAATATTTAAATTATGTATTTTTGTTTGTTGACATTTTTTAAGATCAGTTATTGTTTGATTTAATTTAATATATATTTAACACAATATTATTAAGCGTCTTGTTTCCTTTTTGCTTAAATATATCTGTTGTTACAATGAATGAAGATTTTTTCGCTCACATTTTGAAAAGTATTTTTACAAAAGTTATTTAAACCATTAATTAGACATTTTCTTTGTATATAAAATTCCTTATGCAATCTTAATTGTGTGTAGAAATTGGACATCTTATTTTTGACCCTTATAAATTATGGATTTATTGCTGAATATATGGACAAAAAAATATATATATAATCGTTCAAAGTATGGGAAATAATAGCTGCTATATGCTTTAATTTAACAATACAATACAGCAGCTTACCAGATATTTTTTACATATGAACCAGTCTTTTGGATTAAATGTTGCTAAAATAAAAGTATTAAACAAAAAATTTGTCAAATTAATATTATTAAAGGGGATTTTTTAATGTTAACTTTCCTCACAAAAAAAAAAAACTTGCTTTTGCATTAAAAGGCAACTAAAATTAAATGATCAATTACATTTTTATTGATCATGCATGTAATTGAGATCCTACACAATAATATATTATCAAGAATTACGGATCGTTTGCGTACAGTAGTTTAAATCAATCAGTGACATTTAATCAGCACCTAAAATGTGTTCAAATGCTCATTGTTTGCAGCTGCTGGCTGTAGAGATCGACACACCAGAGAGATTCAGTGCCACTGCAGACATTATCATTCATCTGCTGGACACCAATGATAACGCTCCCAAATTCACCTCTGATTTCTACATCGCCCGGATCCCAGAAAACTCACCCGGAGGATCCAATGTTGTGTCTGTGACTGTGAGTACAGAACATTCTAGACATTGTAAACACAAAAAGATTAACATGTTCGTCATCCTCTCTTGACTATGCTCAGTTTCGGGAAAAAGACGCATTATACGCATTATTAATCTAAATATAACATTTGAGGGGTTGGAACAGAATCCAAAATCATGCTAAACAGTCTATTACGTGGTAAGCTGCCAGATGGCTATCATTTTCATTCAGTTGTGTAACACTAAAACCTCAGATTTGTGCTTTATTAGACAAAAATATCATCAGGATGAGGTCAAATTATTATGACGGTCAGATGGCAAAACTGTCACATCTCTTTTTTGTATCAGAATCCTCAAGTAAAATGTTTTTGTTTGTTTGTTTGTTAGTTTTTTGGTTATTCAAATAAACTGATACCTTTTGACGTTTTATTATATTTTTATTTTAATGTTTTTTTGAAAGCACAATTGTGATTTAATTTTATTCATCCAGAAACAAAATGTGGTACAAAATGCAATGCCACAGTTTGGGTTCTGTCAGCTTTCTGTTTTCTGTACTAATATGTGTTCCTTTTTTTGTATTTATGATTCATCTGTCATAAATAAAGCTGTCAATTTAGCTGTGCCATCCTTTAGAATGTTACATTTTAAACAAATACATTAAAATTATTTTAAATTATAGTAATATTTGCTTTTACTGCATTGTTTTTGTCCTAAAATACATTTTAAATAATTTTCAAAAGAAAATAAATACATTTACGCTTCAAGTGTAGAGAAATCAACTGCATAGGCAAAATAAACAAAATGAGGTGGTGGTGGATTTCCCAAGGGAAGCAAAAAAATGTATGCAAAAGGTCCCCTTTGCTTCCCAGTGATGGGTTGTGGCTGAAAAGACATCCGCTGCGTAAAACATATGCTGGATAAGTTGGCAGTTCATTCCGCTGTGGTGACCCCAGATTAATAAAGGGATTAAGCCGAAAAGAAAATGAATGAATGAATGAATGAATGAATGAATGAATGAATGAATGAATGAATGAAGATCCCCTTTGGTCGACAACCAAACACAGACAGTCAGTTAAAAATAATTGAATGGATTTTTTTGTAGGTAAAAGAAGCAGTTCAAATGAGCATCTCGTCAGGGTGGCCACTGGCCAAAATAAACAAAAGAATCTACAAAGTAAATAAACTAAATAACCGGTAAGTTTTTAAAGAAAAATACAGGAAGCTTACCTTCCTCCCTAAACATAAACAAGTTCAAAAGTAATCAAAATAAATAGGCAGGCCACCCCTACAAACTTAATCTCTGAAAAAGTTGCAAGCATACATGGACATATTTTGACAATAGTAAAATTTGTACGTCGGCCAGAGGTATAGGGAAATCCAGGAGTTCTTCACTCCCAGCAACAGTTGTACCAAAAATGAGCTCCTCGAACTATGCCGGAAGTTCTGTTTTTATATTTACTGTAGCTCTCTGTGACCAGCAGTCAATCCGAACCTGGATCACATTACCATGGGAGCTTATGGGATATGAAAAAACAACACAAGAAGGCAAGGCAAAGGGGGGAAAAAAACACATACAATGCGCAACAAAAAAAATAGATTAACTTTAATCGTAACAATACTGTAAATAACATGAGGATAATTATTATTACTTATTATTATTATTATTATTATTATTGTTGTTGTTGTTATTAATGATATATTCTTTTTTACCAACTTGCAAAAAAAAAATAACCTGTTTAAGTTTTTTCAAATGGAAAACAGCTATTTTTAATTGTAATATTTTCACAATATTTTTTATTAACTGTATTTATAAGAAATTTACATTTGCTGTTACAGGAATTAATTACATAAATTGAATGTTGTCATTCATTATCATTCTCCAAATATTTCCCCATTGCATGAGTCTAATGCTAAACTCTGTCCATCAGAAAGTAAACTTGTCCTGCTCTGCCCTTTATCAGCGGATAGAGATTGAACTCTGTTGAGATAAACTAAGTGCTCGTCATGCAGCATTTATCCGGTTTTTGCAGTACAATTTTGTTAATGACCTGCCTGATTTTGACCTTGGACATAAAAACATGGTTCAACCAGGAACACAAATAATAAACAAATCCCACATCTCCCTAACGTTCTGACTTTTGGCTCAAAACGTCATCTGGTCTGTTACGTAGATATTGGCATGACAGTTATTCATAAGAACAGATGCCAGCTGATGACGTTTGTCCCCTTCTGCTCTCCACAGGCCATGGATCCCGATTCTGGTATATGGGGTGTAGTCAAATACTCCATCTATGGCTCTGGAGCCGACATGTAAGTATTCACGTTTACTTTCCCTCTTTTTTCGCTTATTTTTTCCACCTTTATTTCAATTTTTATTATAATTATTTGTATATAAATCATGCATAGATGGCAAATGTAAAGTACACATCATGCAAGCAACATACATATACAGTTAAAGTGTGAATTATTAGCCCTCCTGAATTATTAGCCTGAATTATTAAAAATTCCATTTTTTTACTTAGATTTTATTACTTGGTTTATTTAAATATCAACAAGTTTTCCCAGTCTAGTTTGCAAGATTTTATTTATTTTTTTATTTATTTATTTATTTATTTATCTTGCAGTTTTATTATTATTTTTATTTTGCAATTTAGAGATATATCTTTAATCAGATTTCTAGCTAGAAGAAACTCACATAAATATTGTTCACTTTTAGGTTCTGTGCCTTTAAATATTTCCCATAAGCAGAAATAAAAAGCTTTTAGGTATTTTATGTGCAAGAATATCATCCCAAAAAGATTTTCTCACAACTTTTAAAGATGTGTGTGTGATCTGACCTAACTGTCCACACACTACTGTCTCCACAAACCTGCTGCCTGGAGACTTGTTGGCTTTTGATCTTTAAAGTTATGAAGAAGCACTTCCTCTTGTTTTCAGAGAGTCTGTGGTCTTTTTAAAGCTAAAGATCCAACTGATGCAATGCCAGCTGACTGGAATAAGCCACATAAAAAAAAAAAACAGTCTCTTATGCAACATCATTATCTAAAAAACCCCTGACTATTTAGTGAATGGGAGAAGAGGGGGGATGAAAGAGCACATCAAATTCATCACAGACGCTACAGCAAGAAATTCAAAAAGAATTTTCAACAACTTCCAATAAAGCTTCATGTTATTGTAAGACTTGCTAGCTGTACTCCGGACTAGCTGTACCCAAGAGGGTTTGATTTTCTTTCTTTATTAGATTCCAAAGGCAAAGCATGCATATCTGAACTATTCAGAATGTCTTGGAGCAGAGTTTTGTCCTCCAACCCTCAAATATTCCGAAACCCATAAATTCATCAAATCTTTGATAGTTACATGTTTGTTATATTTTGCAGAGCATAAATGCATTGCATATGAATGTGTGAGTCATAGTTTGTAGGCAGAAAAGCCTTTTAAATCTTTACGGTGCGCTTCATTTGTCTTGCTGTTTGGTCTTTTTTTCACTCTCTTATTTAGAAGGCTAATTGAGTGAGGGATCTTTTCTGGATGATTCTGCCAGACAGACCACACACAGCATGTTAATAGCAGCTTGTTTTATTTACCTGATAATATTCAGCCTTTTAGATTTCATTCTTCACATTTTATCATTGTCTGTATTTATATCTAGTGGATTACAGCAGATTTCATCAGAATGATTCTGTATATGGAAACGAATTATTTAAATTTGTAGAGCACTGCACACAGTTACCTAGCCCTCCATCTTGGTTAATCCACTAATGGGATTTGGGCAGGAAATAGACTGTTCTCCTGCTCATGTAACAGCCCCGCATAAAGGAGAAGTGTGTCATTTCTTGCTAGAAACAGAGAGCTTGTGTGTGTAAATACATGCATACATACATACACAAATAAATTTAAATGTATTTTAAAATAATACTTCAATTTTAGGTGTATCAACATAAACTACAAAATAGAGCAGCCACAAACGTATAAAAATAAAATACTGTATTTTATATTTTAGAAATAAAAAAAATACTTTCACAAAGGAGCATGACATTTCTTTGCACAACCTCCATTATTTAGACCTATCTAGTCAATCCCTTACCCATTAAAATGACTCAGTGAAGTAAACAATGTTTGATAGCGATTGTGGCTGGTAAAATCGCCGTCATTTCTGTACAATAATTATTCAACCTCTTAATACTTTAAAAGGGTGTTAAATAAAGAGTCAATTTAGATATTTTGTTCACAGAATTTTTCAGAAATCCATTTTTTGCTATTGAACTCTTTAGTTTAGTAGGAGTTTTTGGTTAAATATTTGCGTTTCATATGTTGTGACATCTTAAGGCTTACATCTTTCCTCTTCATTAACTATACAGTGGGCCTACTGATCAACTACAGGCATTTCAAACACCCAATGAAGTATTGTAGGAATCGTCACTGTAGGACTTTATGTTGCTTGTTTTAACAACAAACATTTGACATCACCATGCCATGCAAATCTACTATTTGTACAGTATACTCTTTCTCTTAGGATTTTAATTCATCTTTAAATGGAAAAGTCAATAAAATCCAAAGCACCAGTCAGAGGGTGCATTTTTATGATGTAGATTTCTTAGAAAGTATTTTAAAGATACAAAAAAAAAACAAGAAACTAAAGTAATTTGATACAAAATATTAATCCATTTTATCAGCCCTACCAAATACAAATTACAAAATACTATTGTGTATTTAAACTGTGTATTTGAAATACATTTATCGGAAATACTGCCCATCCCTGACAGCACATACATACATACATACATACATACATACATACATACATACATACATACATACATACATACATACATACATACATACATACGTACGTACGTACATATGTGTGCTCTTTTTTTATATAAATATCTGTGTGAATACACTTATTTAAAATTTTTATCTGGCATTGTGGAATGTTTGTTCTGACCATTTTTGACATTAAAACTGTTAAAACGTAAAACTGAACAAAATGGCTTTTATTGACATTTTTTTAAATTCAATATTTATGGTCTTTGTAGTAATTTAAATTACAATTTCCTATTAATTTACAGAAAATTGACAAATGTTCTGTTATTTAACCAAGATCATTGGCATGTTTGCTATAAAGATTAAGTGATGCCAAACATTACCAATCCTTTTGCCCTTGTAATCATAGATCGCACTTCTAAAAGAGAATTGTATGCATATATTAATTTTATGTTCATTTCTCGTATCTTAAATCACATATACACACATTTAAAAAAATAATATCTTAAATGATATTTTGCATAGGAAGGAAAATTCTCTTTGTCATCACAGAAGTAAATAACATTTACTAACACATCACAGTTATTTGGCATTCTAATATTTCACAATGTTCTTGTTTTTACTGTATTTTTTTGTTCAAATAAATGTAGCTATGTCTCATAAAAGCATAAAAACATCTTTATGACCCTGAACATTACAACAATAGAGAGTATTCAGTAAACTATATAAACATAGATTTACGGTTAAGATTAAATTATAGCAACAGAGTGTATTCAGTAAACTACACTGATTATTTTGACCATATTATCATTTTATCCATAATTTCCAACTTCAAGCTGTATAAACTTAAATGCTTATTGGATTTAATGCATATCAGGTGATTTGTGTAAAGAGGGAGCATGTGGCCTAAGATCAACACCCTATATCAAGGTGCACAAAATTATTCACCAGTTTCTTCTCCTCAGGAAAATGGGACAAAAAAGAGATGTAACTTTCTTTAAAAAAAACTAAACAAAAATGGCAATAAGTCTTTACAATTCTTGAAATATATACGATATTGGGGCGTGACCACAGAACCATCAAATATTTTGTAGCAAATAGTCAACAGGATCACAAGAAATGTGTTAAGAAGAAAAGATGCAAAATCACCACCAAATATTTGAGAAGATTCAAACATAAAGCTATCAGGAATCCACAACTATGGGAAGCTATCCACAACTGCAAACTACCTGGAGTGTCAAGAAGTACAAGGTGTTCTGTTCTCAGAGAAATGGCCATGGTAAGACAGGCTGAAACCCGACCACCTCTGGACAAGACACATATGTTGAAACGTCTAGAATGGGCCAAGAAATATCTGAAACAGATTTTTAAGGACTGATGTGATGAAAGCGACTTTTGACTGACCAGATAGATGTGCTCAGTAATGAACACAGAAAGCTTTACTTCAACTCAGATGTCAGCTAGGTGGAGTTATAGGTATGGGCAGGTGTTGTAAAAGATGTGCTAATTGGACCTTTTTGGGTTGAATTTGGCAAACCTACTGCCAAGTTTTAGAAGAAACTTTGTTCAAGCAATGGTACAGACAAAAGTTTGCATCATTCAAGAAGACTTAAATCGCTCCACCACATGCATTAAAGTATTCCACTATGTCTCTGGTCAGTAAAGGCCTTAAAGATGAAAAACTAATGGCATGGCCCCCTTCTTCACCGAAACTAAACTCTATTGAAAATGTTTGGGCCTTTCTTAAGCAGGATATTTACAGTCAAAGTGAACAGTACACCTCTCTGAACAGTGTCTGGTAGGCTGTGGTTGCGGCTGCACAAAAAGTTGATTCTGACCAGATCAGTAAACTGACTGACTCAGTAAATGGAAGGCTTTTGTGACTATTATATTCAATGAGGTGTTTGTTTGTTTTTTGTTTTTTTCAGAAATGTTTATTTGTAAAGATTTGAGTTTGTTTCTTATTGTCATTTTAACAGGTCAAAATAAACAAGCGAGATGGGAAAATCTTTCTTTTTCATTTAGTTGCATAATATTTCTGAACATTAATAGTTGCCTGATAATGTTGTACATGTGCTGTAGATATTCTATTTAAAAGGTCAAAACTTCACTTTTATTACTTAAATGTTCAGGTTTGAGGGTTTCGTAACATTTTGGATTGACCAAGAAAAAGTTGTACAATAACAAAGTTAATACTCAAAAATACCACTTGTGAAATAATTGTACTTACAGTGTGTATATATACAAAGACCTAATGTTGAGACTGATTTACAACAAGAGTGTATTCAGTAAACTATAGTACATCCAGAAAATTTTTTATGTTACAGCCTTATTCTGAAATGAATTAAATTCATGTATTTCCTAAAAATTCGACATACAATACCCCATAATGACAATGTGAAAAAAGGTTTTTTGAAATTGTTGCAAATTTATTATTAATCTGTCTGAGCTCCTGCGTTCTTCTGTGGAGAGAGGAGAACCTTACAGAAGGACAACCATCTGTGCAGCAATCCACCAATCAGGCCTTTATGGTAGAGTGGCCAGACAGAACCCACTCCCCACCTGGAATTTGCCAAAAGGCATCTGAAGGACTCTCAGACCATGATAAACAGAATTCTCTGTTCTGATGAGAGTAAAATTGAACTCTTTGGAATAAATACCAGATGTTATGTTTGGAGAAAACCAGGCACCGCTCATCACCAGGCTAATACCATTCCTACAGTGAAGCATGGTGGTGGCAGCATCATGCTCTGGGGATGTTTTTCAGCAGCAGCAACTGGAAGACTAGTCAGGATAGAGGGAAAGATGGATGCAGCAATGTACAGAGACATCCTGAATGAAAACTTGCTTCAGAGTGCTCTTGACCTCAGACTGGGTCGCAAGTTCATCTTCCAGCAGGACAATGGCCCAAAGCACAACAGCTCGGTGAATGTCCTTGAGTGGCCAAGCCAGAGCCCAGACCTAAATTCTATTTAACATCTCTGGAGAGATCTAAAATGGCTGTACACTGTCATTTCCCATCCAACCTGATAGAGCTTGAGAGGTACTGCAAAGAGGAATGGGCAAAAATTCCCAAAGACAGGTGTGCCAAGCTTATGGCATCAAATTTAAAAAGACTTGAGGCTGTAATTGCTGCCAAAGGTGCATCAACAAAGTATTGATCAAAGGCTGTGAATACTCATGTACATGTGATTTTTCAGTTTTTTTTTTTTTTTTAATTTTGCAACTATTAATTTTAATTAATTAATTATTAATTAATATTGTGTGTTGAATTTTGAGGACATAAATGAATTTAATTCATTTTGGGAATAAGGCTGTAAAAAAAAAAAATGTGGAAAAGTGAAGCGCTATGAATTCTTTCCAGATGCACTGTATATACATGCAGACATGATGCCAATATTAACTTACAATGGAGTGAATTCAGTAAACTATATAGGCATGATGTTTTGTTATGTTGATTCCTTTCCACTGTGTTCTCAAAGCTTTAAATCATGTTAACATGTCCCTGTACAACTACCGCTTTCTAATCCCGATTTTCCCTATAAAACTAATTTCCTGTCCTATATCTTTTCCGCAGCTTTCTCATTCAGGCTGATTCTGGAATCATCTACACTCAGCCTTGGGCCAGTCTGGATGCTGAGGTCAAATCCAAGTATAACTTCTACGTGAAAGCCGAAGACCCTGAAGGAAAATACAGCCTCGCGGAAGTCTTTGTCACCATTACTGACCTCAATGACCATCCACCAGCGTTTAATGAAAACTCTTTGGAGCAGACCATGGTGATTGGTGCACCTGTCAAAATAGAGGTATGTTGTTTTTTTACTTTTTGAAATTTTGGTTTATCTGACTGGTGAAAGTATAAGTTGACTGAGATTGATGATTTGTAGGCGATTGATGAAGATGCAGAGGAGCCCAACAATCTCATTGAATACTCCATAATGAAAGCCGATCCAGACAACATATTTGACATTAATGCAGACACGGGAGAAATAAAGCTGAAGCCGTACATCAAGTCAATGGACATTGTCCAGAATATCACCAATCAGAGAGACTGTACCTGGTCTGTTGTTGTTCAGGCTAAAGACAGAGGTTCACCATCCTTTAGCACAACCACAGTGGTAAAGATTGACATCACAGAAGCGGTAAGTGTATATTAGTGTTTAATAGTGCTTTTTTATTAGGATCCTACATCAATCCTATAGCTCTTCAATGCATGCTAGTAAATACAGTGTTACTAAAGTTTTTTATTTTTTTATTTATTCAAAATAGTATGAGTTTGTGTTATTGTGTGCTTTACAGATCAAATCCAGAATGCTTTCATACTTCTTAAGTCTGAGAACTCGGCCCTGGACTGTTTTCGGCATTTGTTTGAGCATTGTAGTCTTCGCCATCTGTCTGACTGTTTTCATATCCACATTCATTTTCTGGAAATCTGTGAAAAAGTCCCGGGTCCAGCCAAAGGGCAAGATCAGAAAGATTATTAGGAGGCCCTGACCATGAGAAATTTTGACTCTGACACAAATACTTAGTTTTTCTCTTTTTTCTCCTTTTTTTCGATCCTACCATCATTTTATTGTTTAAACGAAAGTAAAAAGTCTGTAAAAGAGTACACAAGCACACTTATAATACATTTTTTTTTTCCAGAAAGATTTTAATCTGCACTTATTTGGCTCAGAATTATCACCCATTTCTCCATTCAGTCAAAATTATAGTTGTTAAAAGAGTAGCTCACCCAAAAATTTAAATCCTATTATCATTTACTCGCCTTTCATTTGTCACAAACCTATCTGAGTTTTCTGCAGGACACAAAACTAGTTATTTTGGAACATTTTTGGAAGCTGGTAACCATTGACGCCCATAGTATTTATGTTTCTTATACTATGAAAGTCAGTCATTACCAGTTTCTGACATTCTTCAAAATATCTTTTTTTTGTGTTCAGTTAAACAAAGAAACTCATAAGGGTTTGGGACACATGGAAGGTGAGTAAATAGTACATTTTAATTTTTAGGTCAGCTATCTCCTTAATAGTAGAGATTGACAATGAGGCTGCATGGTCTCAATTCTGGGTGCCCCATTCAACCCTTCTGATCTTGTCTTACTGTGCAACCAGACTCTTTTGTAAATTATCTTTAAATTGAACATCAAATCAATTGTAATCAATCAATTCTCTGCTGTTGAGATGCCATGCAGTCACACTGTATTTATTATCTTGAGCGGCTCTATTAGACATTTCTGATCTATGTAGTAGTGATGGGCACTTGTAAAGCACTGCTAAGCTTTTAACCTAACTTAAAAGCAAATAATAGTTTCTGCTAGTGATTCAGATCAAGCACTGAAACATTTCAGAACATTTCAAAATGTTTTTGCTTTGCCACAAGGGGGCAATTATTTCTGTGAATCAATGAACTAGGATCTGCTCTCAGACCAATTATATAATTTTGTAGACAGGTTTAGAACACATATCTGTAATTAGAGTTTCTATAATGAGAAGAAAACATGTCTGCAATAATAATATTAGTTAATATTCACTTTTTAACTTGATTAACCAAGTATAACCCTACTGGTACATTTGCTCTGTAAATAGGATTTAAATGAATGTTTCTCACATGGGAGGCAGGAACACTAACTCTCACTGTGTCGTCGCTCTCAACAGGGATTAACATAGCTCTTACTAGCTTCTGTTACATTTCCTCAAACAGTCACAGCACAAATGTAACCCCTCCCTTTCAACACACCCCACTGAGAGTGGGATTTAAACATTTTCAGCATGGTAGATGCAATGTTTAACTCACGCAATGTTTAACCAAATGGCAGATATGTCCATCCATGTTGTTGACTAATGTGCTTTGTGAGGCTAGCGGAGTGAGGTTTACTCACACAGCTTTTACTAGCTGCCCTCAGGTACACTCATCCCACTAAACCTCAGTCTTATGCCTGTAATGTCACCATTGTAACTCCTCCAGTTATACTCACCCCACTCTAAATGGGATTTGAACCAACATGGGAGGAAGGATTACATACAAGGACACTAAAGAGAGTGTCAGTCACTTGTGTGCCTTATGAGGCCAAGGGGATGAGGTTTACTCGCACAAACTCTTATTAGGTGGCCTCAGTTACACTCATCCCACTAAACCTCACTCACATTTTGGTCACAACACTACTATAACCTCTCTAGTTCTACTCTCCCCACTCCAAGTGAGATTTGAACTGGTGTTTCCAACATGGGAGGCAGGCGGTCTTACAAGAAATCTAAAGACAATGACTAATCAGCAGGGCCAGACAGAATCTGCTGACATTTTTTGCTATTTCTGCAGAGAATTTTGCAAAAAATCTGAAAATTTATGCGGAATAATTTTGGGAGTATTATAACTAAAAACTTAATATGTGAAATAAAAAATAATACATTTTTAACTTGTATTTAATATTTACAATACAAATCCAATTAGATCCACTTATTTGGTAAAGAAAGCAAGTCTCTTATATAATTTACAGTTGAAGTCAGAATTATTAGCTTCACTGATTTATTACAAGAGAGTAAGAAGAGAAAATATTATCAGACATACTGTGGACATTTTTTTTTTGTTCTGTTAAACATAATTTGGGAAATATTTAAAAAACAAAAATAAATTCAAAGAGGGGCTAATATTTCTGACTTCAACTGTATTTACTAAAAGACAGAAAATGTGACTTTACAAACTGTATTGTAAATAAATCATATGAACATTTTCATTTTAGTCAATAATATTACTGAAATTAATTTAAAAACTGAAAAAGTGAAAATAAAATAGGCTCAATAATGGGTTAAATCTGTGAAAATCTGCAGATTTTTGCGCACACAGATTCCGTGTGGGTGTACTAATCAGTCACTAATCTGCCTCTTGATGCCAGGAATGTTTACTTGCACATCTCCTATTAGCCAGCCTTTGTTTCAAACATCCCCCAAACCTCACTTCCATCCGGGTCACGGCACCAGTTTAACCTGCCTACATTTAATTCCAATTTTTGAAAAGCTTAATTTTGCCTATCACTACTACTAAAGGTATTTAGACTGCTATTGGCTTCTTAGAATTGAATATCTGCCTCGCTTTTATCATGTCTCTCTAAGCAAACAGTGAGAAGCCTACAGTATATCATTCATGAGTCCTATGGACTTGACTTCTCTTTGTGCTCTTTTACAGACTCCACTCAAGGGACCTTTGACGTCCTTTTTTATGAATAGTAGGGAAAATCCCATGCATTTCCTAGGCTTGATAAGTGGTGTTATTCTAATCTTAGTCTTTGTGACAGTCATTATCTCTACTGTAATATTTGTGAGAAGAAACAAGGCCAACAGGATTCTACCTTCCCGTCGCATCATACGAAAGAAGCGTAAACCCCAGAAACAAGACGACTTCCAAGAACCATTCAGAGAAGAGCAGGAGATCCCTAGAGCAGACAATGTCAACTTTAACAATAACATCAAAGTGTGTTCTCATCGAACACCTCCATCACCTCCGAATGCCCCAGTCATGCCTCCACCATTGCCAAGTCACTGTAGACATGGTGAACGAGAATGGACAGTACCTACAGTTTCTGCATCTGTAGCGTCCAAGTCAAAGAAGAAATCCCACCGGTGTAAAGACAATCCTGTTAATACAGCGCTAGTTTCTGAGCTCAAACTTAAACTGGAACAGAAAAACATGGCCAACCGATACTGATAAGTTGAAATGCATGTGAAAATCTCAGTGTTCAATGGAAAGCAGACAGTTTCCCAGGCTAATTCATTGACAAGTTTCAACAGACAAGGATAATTTCAGGAAGGATTTACACAAGCACACCAACCCAGCAGGCCATCGCTGCAAGCTACTTACTGTATACTTCCTACTGCGTGCAGAGTTCAGCTAGGATTGCAAGCTGAACCTAATGAAAATGGGGGAAAGTGTCACTAGCCAAGACTAACACCCTGCTAATCACTATGACACCGTGCACTGCCCTCTTCTGGGTGGAAAATTACAGCTTCACATTTACTTTAAGCTTTTTGGATATTTTTCCATCTGTGGATACCTTATTCAGAAATAGAAATTTGATTGCAGATTATTGAAAGACATTAAACATGCCTGATTTTTTATATTAATTATTCATCATATGATGTTTGTTTTACCTAGTATATGTGGTTTATAAAAGGGAACAATGTTTTGTTATTATAATTATAATATATATTTTTTACAACACAGTAGTTTCCGTGAGGCTACCAAATACACGCATTTTGGGTCTCATACAATTTCTTGTGGATGTTGAACATGCCAAAATGTGTAGTTAGTTTGATAAACTCCTAAAGGACAAATATTGTAAAAAGGACTGTGTATAGTTGTCTTTCTGTGAGGAACACCACACAGTTTGTCTATCATGTTGTAAACGTTTCATGAATTTATTTTACCTTCTCAGTTTTTTATGCAGTTCAGTATTAAATGTAAAATACATGGAGTGACCACTGTTTATATTCACCTTTTGTAAATAAATGAATATTTTATTCAAATCAAATGGTCATTAGATATAAACAGTTTTTAATGCAGTTTCTTTAATGTATTGTAGGATTGAAAAGAAAAAAAAAACTGTTATATTTCCTTTAATGCCACATTTCATCATATGGGCCGGCAGTGCAGTTGGTGACCTATTTTTTCTCCACCATTTATTTTAAGTACAGATTTTAATGCCTGGATTTTATGCAGATTTATTTTTCAACATACAAGATTTTATTTTGTGTGTATTGTGTACAAATATTTCAGAAACCATGTGTTGGTGGTCACGTTAAGATTTAACAAATTATGAGTTTGCTCTCTCTGGCTTTTCTAAACCTCTATTTACAGTAATTGTGGTTTTTAAGACATACACTGTGATACGTTTTTGAAGGGTGAAGACTTTTTAACATGTCTTTTTGTTCTTGAAGTCCCCTCTGCATATGATTGTTGCGATGAGAAAAGTCTGTTTTCAGATAGCAAAAGCAGCTCTGGGGGGGTAAAAGCACAAATGACATGGAATTATACCCTGTGGGAAGCAAGTAGGATTACAGTTTTTTTTAGAGAGGATTACAAACTTGTAAAGTGCACTGATGGACAAGGATAAAAGAAAAACAGAACATTTTAACCAAGATGTGTACATTTTATTTTGGACTGCACCAGTTTATTTTGGAGTCCTCTGATTGAGGTCACGGAGCTCTGGACAAACAGTTTAAATGTAGGAGCTTCTTGTAAAGGCAAAGTATCTAAGATTTCTTAATTTAAACATGCAAAAACCACTGCAGTGTTATATATTTTTGCAGACTTATGTAGACATTTTTGAAGAACGGTGAAATGCAGATAAAAAAAGCTATTTTAACTATACGATCTCATTTATAAATGAGGCTTACACACAAAGCATGTGGAACTTGTGTATGGCAATTCTCATGCAAAAGTTGTGGTCTATAAAATACAAAAATACTTGTCGGGAGAATGTGTGCAGCTGTGAATAAACTCTTTTAACACATTTAACTTAAATATTGACTTAATTGAATCACCTTAAATAATCTTATCAGCAACAATCATCAGTTTGTAAATTATTTATCCTGATGTATGTCCACTTTTGGTAAAGTTTCTGTGCAAAGCTTTATAAATGAGACCCATCGCAGGAGTCACCTGAAGGGGTTACTGGAGGTCTGGTGTGCAGCAGATTTTAGCTCCAACCCAAATCAAACACACCTGAACAAGCTAATCGAAGTCTTACTAGGTATACTTAAAACACCCAGGCAGGTGTGTTGAGGCAAGTTAGAGCTAAACCCTGCAGGGCACCGGACCGCCAGGAACGAGATTGATGACCCCTGCCATAGAGCCACAATTTCTAGTATGTTTTTATAGAAAATAAGGAAACACCAGTTTAATATGTTGTGTTTTATTAAACTGCACATAGCAGCATAACAACAGAACCTCAGAAGGAATTTGGTATGGTGAAAAAGTGCTACTTTTTTTCCAATGTTACTTCAACTGGAAGTGGTCGACTGTGGCATAATAAAAGCTCCGATGCTTTCGCGCCTTGTCACACTTGTCTCTCATCAGCAATTACTTCAGCAGCCTCGTTTAGCTTCAATGGATTTAGCCTTATACAGAACAAAATGGGAGATGGGTCTGAAATACGGGAGACTCCTGGGAACCGGAGTGTTGGCAGGTATGACTGTATCTGTGTTTTAAATTTGCAATATTTATTTTAAGAACAATAACACTCAACGAATAACAAAATTGAGCCATTTAGGCTGCTGTTGATCTTAAATTAGGTTCATGTTCTCTAAACCTATCAATGGCCTCAGTATAAGTAGGCCCCAATGTAGTATATGAAACCATATACTGATCACCTACTTCTGGCCTACATAAGGCCCATATAGGCAGCCTGTGTGGGATTAATTGTATTTGTCCATGTTTACCCCACTTGGAACCATTGTGTGTTGCCCATATTAAGTCCACCTGGGTTTGCCCTGTTTAGTAGAAACAAGTAGCCCCATGTGTGTTTACCAACTCTGAAGCCACAGCATGTGTTGCCCATATTGAGCCCACCTTAGTTTGCCCATGTGTGGGGAACACACAAGGGTTCCACACTGGTTAAGCACATAGAGCAGGGGCCACCAAACTTGTTCCTGGAGGGCCGGTGTCCTGCAGATTTTAGCTCCAACCCTAATCAAACACATCTGAACAAGCAAAGGTCTTTCTAGGTATACTTGAAACATCCAGGCCGGTTTATTGAAGCAAGTTGGAACTAAACCCTGAAGGGACACCGGCCCATCTTGGACGGAGATGGTAGTACCCTGGTGACCCCAGACATAGAGTATACATAGGCAAACACAATCAATCACATATGTGATGTCTATGTGGGCCATATGTATTGGAAAAGTTCCTTTAAGGCAAGTCATTTCACTCTGTGGACATCTTTGAAATGTGCTTGGGTATGAATAATTTTATGCTTGACTATAGGTTCCTCATGGGTAAACTCATGAAACAACCACACATTTGCAAACCCATGTGGGTACCACTTAAACAAATGTGAGGTTCTACCATTAAGATCATATTTGGGTATTTCCAGTTAGCCGCGATATGGCTTCAAAAGTTGGTAAATACAGAAATAAGGACTACTTGCCTCTACCATGTAGCTCCCTCATGAGCAAATCTATGTAAACCCCACTAGGTCCCACCATGTGGCTCTGGCATGGGCAAACCCATATGGGCCACACGTGGACAAACTGATGTAGGTCCCATAGGTAATCCTCCTTAAGTAAACAAACATGTAGGTAAACACACGTGAGGCCTACTTGGTTTAGGAAAGTCACATTTGTTCATGATCCATGTCAGCATTTACTCACTATTCTTCTGCTTAGTACCTCAATTATCAGGGGTTGCCAGAGCGGAAGAGCTGGAAGACCCGGGGAAGCGGAGCACCCAGAGGAAACCCAGGTAAACACAAACCCATGCACTCTACACAAAAATGCCACCTGGCCCAACTGAGACTCGAACCAGTGACCTTGCTGTGAGGTAAAAGTGCTGACCACTGTAAAAATCTCTGTGGGTTTCTATTGGTATTTTTTTCTAATTAATAGTTAATTGATTTTTTATTATGATTTAAATGGTATTTTCTAGTAGAAAGCAACAGAAGTTTTTTTTTTTCAGCAGGAAAGTGTGATAAGTGTGATATATGAGCAATGTAGTAACAGTGCTATAAGGTTATATATCAGCACTGGTGGGAGGCGTGCGTTGGCTCGAGGACATAGGCCTAGTGCATTAGTGCCCCCCACCAGTGCAAAGATACAACCATATCTGACTGCTAAGAGGGTGATATTGTGTTCATACAACAGTTCAATGGTACAATCGTCTAAAAATGTTTTTTTTACGAAAAACTACTTTCTTCCACCAGTCATTCACATTTGCAGCTGACATCAGAACAGCAGAAACCATCGTTAATTCACCAACGTCACACAACACTAGTATTTGAATGATTCTCTAGCATAATGTCTAAAGTGATGACAAAACAGGTATTTTTTGCTGACATTTTATTATAAGGCTGAACGGCATGAAATGCCATCAGTCTACAGAGATTTCCCAGTATTTCTCTGTTGCAATTGTGATTTCACAATAATTAACCCCGAAAAGAGCAAAGCAAAAACCACAATACAAAAAAACAAAAAGAGATCGACTTAGAATTTCACTTACATGATTTCTAATGAACTGTTCAGCTGCAGTTTAAAATTTACGCTGAGAAAATGCTGTTTTTCTCCTCTAAGGACTTGTATATGCAGTCTCTGTTACCATCTTGAGGCGAACGTCAACCGTCACTTTCTTTGGTCTTTTCAGACAGGGGAATGGCAGCCGATGCACTAAATTCGATGCTCCAAAATTATAAATATTTAAAAATAGGCACTATCCTTATAAATAAACTGCATAGTTACAATCTAAACAACTACATTCTAGACTAAAAGAGCCTCAAAAGTTGATTATGTTGTCCAACAACAGCAATATTTGTCAAACTGTAGTGTTCTCTGCTTGTTGCTTTAAGTGGGTGGAGTAATAAACAAGGGTAAAGGGTTAAGAGGCTGGCATCGCACAGCTATCAGCTAGTCCAATTCAAGAACCAGACAGAACTGTTCTATAAATATTTATATTATTTAGAATTAACAGTTCAATGTCAGTAACACGTTTTCATTTAACTGATCCATTTACAGACAGACAAAGCTTGCACATTTTTCATATTTTTCTTATATAAGAAGGAACAAAATGTTAATTTCAGGAGAAAAACAACAACTCGCACAAAACAATACAGTAGACAGAGTTAGAGTTAAAATCAAGGTCATTTTTCATTCCTTTGAAGGGCATTGGATTTTTTTATCAACCAAAGAGGCAGACTGGGCCTGTGTTCAGTCAATAAATCTGACAGATAAGGAGGGGTCAAACCATTTAACAAACCAGTCTTGTGTAAGTCGTTTTCATTGAGTTTTTGCTGACTGATGCGAAACGATAAGTATATAGTGCTCTGTTGGGTTCACATGACATGGACCAGGCATCAACAATCCTAATCTTCTTTTAGACTGTACCTCTATGACCATATAATGTGCATTAAAGTAAACCTGTTACATAAAGCATGCAATTTAACAATCATACAAATGCACCTCAACCTAGAATAACCCATGTAGTATAGAACAGAAATATAGCATTCCCAGCCACCATGAGAGTTTTATACACAATATCATGAACATTGTAGCTGCTTCTATAAAGTGCACTGAGATTATAAAAGATCTGTTCCTTTGATTCTAATTGTACCATAGCCTTAAAAAAGCCATAAAGGTCCAACTGTTTTTCCAGACTGATCCCACAGAATATTATTTGTAGTCACACACAAATTGAAGAATGGACAAAAATTGGCTAAAATAAAGAAGCTTTTATGGAGTGGATAGAATCAGTGGATGTTCACCTTAAAATTAAAATATGTTGCCAAAGAACTTTGTCTTGCCAAATTAATTTTGATTTGACAGTATATCTTTGTTAACTCTCAAATTGCCAGCAGCTATTGATTTGCATTTTATGAATCCCCAGCACAATTTCAGCTAAAATCTTTTTTTTTTCTTCTTCTTTTTTTTTACGACCTACTAAAGAAGATAAATGCTATACATCTTGGAATGCCTGATGGGAACAGCAAATGTAGAAATTTAGATTAACTATATTATTATATGTTGTTGTGAAAACATGAATAATTGGGTCACTTTAACCAAAACAGTTTGCATTTATTGTCTTTAAGTGTTTAAAAGCTGCTTGTCCCATTTAGTTTGAATTCATCCCTTCATTTAAAGTCTTGATGATTCCATAAATGCATCTAAATTTTTAAAAATATAGAACTGTTTCACTTCTTTGCTTTGAATAAATGGCTCCCTTTGTTTTTTGCACATTTATCTGGGAAAACCTTGTCCAGACGCTATTGTGTCATCCATAATAAGCACATTAACTTTACTCTCATCTTCTGCAGAACACTCAAGCTGGATGATTGTCACAAAGCAAATAATAGAGGCTTTCCTGAGCTCTTTCATGGGTAATAGTCAGTCTATACATGTAGATCTCTTTCAGTGCCAGTAAAGCTCATTGATCTTTAATCATTCTTTGTCTTTGTATCTTCTCTGCATATCTTCACCTGGCTTTCTACTCTTTGTCAGACTGTTTATATTTGTATTCATCACTGGCAGCCTCAAGACTGCTGAAAGTGTCCAGCCTCTAATAGTTCAAATAAAGGTCAGATTTATTCCCTTGGATGGTCAGTGGATTGTAATCTTATGTCAGTTGGCAGCTAGCTCTCTGCAGCTTTCACATGGTTGCCCACTGAAGCTAAGCAGGGCTGCAGGTCAGTGTGGGTCCTAACGCCCCAGTATATTGATGGGGACTCTATACTGCTCAGTGAGCACCCTCTTTCAGACGTTTAACTGAGGTCCTGACTCTCTGTGGTCATTAAAAATCACAGGATGTCTTTCGAAAAGGGGTAGGGGTTTAACCCCAGCATCATGGTGGCTACAGGCTTCTGTCCATCATGGCTTCCTAACCATCCCCATATCATAATTGGCTTCATCGCTCTGTCTCTTCTCCACCAATCAGCTGGTGTGTGGTAAGCGGTCTGGCACAATATGGCTGCTGTCACATCATCAGGTGGATGCTGCACACTCGTGGTGGATGACGAGATTCCCCCCTAAAATATGTAAAGTGCTTTGAGTATCCAGAAATGTGCCATTTAAATTGAGAAATTATTATTAATTCTTAGTCATTTTTATTTTAATTGATGTGTCTGTTTTTATGATATATACGGTACCCTATTGGATTCACATGATATGGAACAAGCCTCAGAAATCCTAATCTTCTTTTAGACTGTACCTCTATGACCATATAATGTGCATTAAAATAAATCTCTTACATAAAACATCCAAATGAATTTTACAATTATACAAATGCACCACAACCTAGAATAACTTATTTAGGATAGTAGAGAAATATCATCTTCATCCCCATAATAAAGAGTTTCATACACAGTAACTGTGCCATGAATATCTTTGATATTTAATGGAAACTAGTCGTCTCTATGAAAGTGCACTGAGATTATAAAAGTTTCAGAGTTTTTCCAGAGGCATCCATATGAGAAATATTTTCCTTCCTCAATTTCTCAGTATTTAAATATATATATATATATATATATATATATATATATATATATATATATATATATATATATATATATATATATATATATATATATATATAGTCTGTATTCTTTTTTTTACATTTTTTTTTTTACTAATTTCTTAAAGTGCCCGTTCAGTCCACCTACTGCTCTGAGAGTTAGTAAACAGCAATTTGGTGATATTTTAGAGAAATATCACTTTAAAGATAATCATGCTTCCATTGATGCATCTTTATTTTTAAAGTCTTTTACTGTTTTTATCTAGAAGCTTCCTTTGATTATCGCCAGCTTATTTGCAAAATCCTGTACAAGCTGATCCGTGAGTTTATGACTCTCATGAAGATTGTGGCATCCATAAAAGAGCATTAACTTTAACTCAAATCTTCTGTTGAACTCTCAAGCTGGATGAACGTCACAATGCAATTAAATGGAGGCTTGTCTGAACCCTTTTATGGGTAATATTAAGTCCACAGGTGTCTTTTGGTGTCAGTAAAGCTCAGCTGTTGGTCTTCGGTCATTCTTTGTCTTGTGTATCTTCTCCGCAGACCTTCGTCTGGCTTTCTTGTCTTTGTTGGATTCTTTATAGAGACCTTCATCACTGGCAGCCTGGAGACTGTCGAATGTACCTTGCCTGTCGCCAGTCGGGTTTGAAAGCTCTGCATGTCTTCTATTTCTCCATAACTCAGCGCAGCGCTCGAAACAGTTGAACTTGGCATCGGTGGTACAGGCGTACATTCCTGCAGGCACAGCGAGCACCATGGCAAGTACAATGACCACAATATGAATGAGCTTCTCTCTTTGTTCCATCTCGTTGAAATCACTGCCTGTCACAAATACAATGCACTGACCGATTCGAGGAGCCTGGTTCTTTAGAGTAACGCATATTTCATATTTTGTGGCCGGGAGCAAGTCTGTGACCGAGTATGTGTTTATACCTGGCCCAATGTAAATCTGCTCCTTCTTTACTGCATCATATCGGCCGAAATGGATGGTGAACCAGGTTTCTGCTGGATTTTCTGTCACAGCACGCCACTCAATTGTGATGCCATAAACCGTCTGTTTGGCAATACGGATGTCGATATAAACATTCTCCTCGCCGATAGCAGCAGAAGGGCCTGAGGGATGAGATGATGAGCCTTCTGGAGACTTTACATCTACTGAGATGATGACAGAGGAATTGCCGAGGAAATTGTTGGCAATGCAGGTGTAGAGGCCTCGGTCAGCTGAATGAAGTGAAGGAATTACCAGCTGAGAACTGATGGTGTCTTCATCCACATGGCTCAGTATATCTGAAAACGTGAAAATATTGTTCAAAAGGCCATAATAATTAACACTGTAATGTGTAGCATGTGTGTATTTTATAAACTTTATATAAAATAACAGTATCTACCCAGCAAGTGCTTAATAGACGTCTAATGGACATCTAAACATAGACAGTTTGGCTAAATCAAGGCAAACATGGGCTGTCTGTTAAAATCTAATAGACATTTAAGAAAAGCCCAAAAATAAACGTTGTCAAATAGACATACTAGACAGGATTTATATCTGATTCATTTCTTTTCATTTGACGACATAGTCTAGTTTTTGCCTATTGTTAGACGTCTATTAGTTTTTCACTTACAGCCCAAATTTAACGTTGTTTTAGCCAATACGACTGTGTTTAGACCTCTATTAGACATCTATTAGACATCTTTTAAAGCAAAAAATGCTTGCTGGTTACTTAAGACTCTAAGTAGGTGAGGTCAGTTTAGTTGTTTATATCATTTGCAAAAGTGAGCTAATGTGTGAACACTAATCGAGTGTTGAATAAGCACATATTTATCTTAAACACAATTAAACGTATGTAAACATATTTTGCGTTCATCTCTTACCGCGAAATCCTCTTAGCATCTTGAGGGCATATATCCACCGAATGACCGCTTCAGGTCTGGCCGACGCAGAGCACGTCAGCGTGACGTTTCCTCCTAACGGCGCGGTGATGTTGATAACCGGAGCACTGACCACTGGCTTCACACACGTCTTTAGGTCCACCTCATGAAAAAACTTCCCTGCCTTCAATTCAGGGCTAGAACACGTCAAATAAGAGTTCATAAGAATAAACGGCGGGGTTAACGATTTAATAAACTCGATGAAGCCTCCCAGCCGACAGTCACACAGCCACGGGTTGTCATGAAGCGCCAGAACAACATTGGATGCTGACGGCTTTTCGTGCTTGTTTTCCGAATGATAAAGAGGCCAGTTGAGAAAGACGTCTTTAGATATGACTGATAGTTGATTTGAGGACAGGTCTAAATAGGTCAGTCCTGGTAAAAACTTGAGCGCGTGTTCGGGAAGGGCGTCGATGCGGTTGTGTTTCAGGTCCAAGATCTTGAGGTTTGGCGTCTCCTCGAACGCGGTCCACGGTACTGAACGCAGCTTGTTTCCTTGCAGCCGGAGCTCCGTCAGGTTAGCCAGACCTTCCAGACTTTTGATGTTTATTATGGCAATGTCATTGAAATTTAACCAGAGATGTTTTAGGGCCTTGACATGGGAAAACACAGCCTTCGGTAGTTCACTTAGTTGTGATTTCTCAATCCGTATTTTTGTCAAATCTTCCGGTAGACCGTCAGGAATCCCGGTTAGAGCTGTTTCCATACATGTGAGTGACCTATAAAAAGATTAAGTGCTTTTTAGTGGATGTTGATGTACAAATTCTTTAGAAAAAAGTCTGTATTGAGATTATTATCTATTAATAAATACAACATTGGAACGTTTTAAAGCTATTAAGCAAACTGAATGTTCCATCATGATCATTTAGCAGCCTGTACATTTTACGTAAAGAATTGTTTTTTATTTTTTTATTTTATTGTTTTTTATGGAATAAATGTCGGAATAAACTCTAAATTAAATAAAGTAACATGTTTTTAAAATAAATAATAATAAAATAATAAAATATATTTAAAACAAATTATTGTCATCAACCACCTATCCTGGCAATGATGTTCTTGTTTTTTCTATTTCCAATATGATCAGATAACAACATTTTCTATTTCTATATAAATTAAATATTGGGATAACCTTTGTTTATTTTGTTTGCTTGTGTCTATATTTGTGTATTGCATTGTATGTTAGGCTCTAAATTTAAAAAAAAATATAAATTCAACAAAAATAATTATTTAAAATAAAATATTGTATGTATTTTCCATGATAGGTAGGCATAATTAATAAAAATTGATGAAGCTACTCTCAGCTACACTTAAAAAGTTAAAATTAACAACATCAAGTTGTCCTAACAGACATTTTTTTAGTTTCAACATGACCAAAAAGCAGCATTTAAAAAAAATGCTTTGCATCTCTGTAATGACAGTATAATGAATGATGATTTTTTTTAAAGCAAATTGACAGTTAAAAAAAGTTCCTCATTGGCATCAGTGGTTCTATGAATTCTTTTCCATTGCTTAAATGGTTCTTTATAGAGGAAAATGAAAATGTTTAAACAAATAAAAAATAATAATTTCAAAATTGATCGCTGAAAGGTTTTTGTGTGGAACCAAGAAAGATTAGTAATAGTCTCATTGCTTGGAAAACTTACTTTTGGAAGCTTTGTTTAAGGGTTTAATTATAAAATCATTCAAGAATCAATATTAATATATTTTTAACTGTTTTAATAATTTTCTTTATAACATCATGGGCAGAGTATTCTAAAGGCACACACACATATTTACAGACTTCGGCTTTCACATTGTGCCCTGTTCCAAAACAACAACCACCATCTTTGCTCAATGACACTACTCATCTACAGTATGCTATCACTAAAACAAACTGAAACTAACCTCCCATGACGGTCAGTCCCACAGGAGCATCCTGGAAAACACTCTGAGCTGATATGACTAATCAAAATACAGAAAACAATCAAGTGAAATAAAACACAGACATCCATGGTCTCCTATAAATGGTATATCCGCTCTGTGTCCGTGCAAGACATGACTGCAGGTAGAGTTCAGTAAAGCCTATTAGCTGTAATCCTTGACGTACCTCGTGAGACACTGTTTGCAACTTAATTGTTGGACTGACCTATTAATTTTGACCTAGACTGTAAAAGTAAAATACTTGTGCAAATATTGTACAATTTAAAATTAAATTATTACAAAAATCAGAGTTAGGGGCAACTTCAAAAGTGAAAATATTTTTGTTTTATACGCTGTAAAAAAATATCTGTTAATTAACAGTTTTTGTGTTTTTCCATTTATTTACAGTTGTGAATTGCATTATATGGCGACGCTGTGGTGCAGTGGGTGTCACCGTCGCCTCACATCAAGAAGGTCGCTGGTTTGAGCCTCGGCAGTTGGCATTTCTGTGTGGAGTTTGCATGTTCTCTCCATGTTCGCGTAGGTTTCTTCAAGTTGCTCCGGTTTCCCCCACAGTCCAAAGACATGAGCTATAGGTGAATTGGGTGAGCTAAAATTGTCTGAAGTGTATGTGTGTGAATAAGAGTGTATGGGTGTTTCCCAGTAATGCAGGGTTGCAGCTAGAAGGGCATCTGCTACGTAAAACATATGCTGGATAAGTTAGCAGTTCGTTCCGCTGTGGCAGATGAATGAATGAGTGAACAAATTGCCTTATGGGACCTTGCTCTCTGCTCTAGACTTTTAATGTTTCAAATTAAATTCTACGGTTTAACAAAGTGGCTTTTGTTGACATTTTAGAAATAACTAAATTAAATTGAAATAATATAGTGTATCAGCAATAATATACAGTCAGATCTCTTGTTTCTACCTTCTAATGTACAGCTTTTTTGTTTATGTATCTTCTGTTTATGTATCTCATGATGTAATAGTTATTTAATTGTACTTTTTTATTTATTTTTATATTATTTATCTCTACTCTTTATTTGGATTAACATTATTCTTGTTTTTTACAGCAATATTATATATATATATATATATATATATATATATATATATATATATATATATATATATATATATATATATAGAAAATGAAAATTTTTCTCAACCTCCTTTTTTATGTTGAGAAATTTCGCTTTAAAGAACAGGAAAGGACTTATTTTTGCCATGAAAGTGATATTACTCAACATACACACAGGAGCCTGATAAAATGCTAATTTTAGAGTAAAATTTCAGATGGCATTTAGAGGTTTTTGCATCTGAACTTTTTATATAGTACTTAGTATACCCAGTACACCCCTTACAAATCTATCTTTTAAATTAATATTTTTAAAGGAAGCTATACAATATTATATTTGTGCATATACATTAGATTAGTCCGTACTGTAGCCAAATCTGAAGCTTATCTAACAGAATAACTTATGATAACGGTCCAAAAACTAGTACAGCCAAATTTAGATGTTAGAAAAATATTAAATACTAATTTTTAAAAACTGGGAAATCAGGAAAAGCAAAAACATTGAAAAATTTAGTTGCAATTTTGTAGTTTGGAATTTATTTTTTAATATTTTGCTTGAATTTATTTGTATTTTCTTTCAATTTCAAAATATGTTTGGTGTATTTATTAAATCTGTTTTGTTTAAACAAACCAAAATACATTGCCTATATTCACTGAGAAATGGATAAAAAAATTTCAAAATGGGGTGTACTCAATTATGCTAAGCACTGTGTTTTATTTTGTATATTTTGTATATTTGTGTGCGTGCATGCGTGTGTGCGTGTGTGTGTGTGTGTGTGTGTATATAAAATATATGAAACAGAAATCTGCATTTTATTCATAGTAGTGTTACACTAGACTCATCATACTTTGTTAAAAGAGTAACTACACTTTCAAAAATAAAGATTCTTGTTTGCATCTTTGGTCCCAAGAAGAAGGTTTAAGACCACATGCTGGCTTTATTGGATGAACAGATTTATTTTAGGTCTTTATTCTGATCAGTAAACAATGTTTGCTGTAGTCAAATTATTCAAGCGGTCTTGCTTGACACAAGAACTAATGAAGTTTATTTTTTGCATGTCACATCAGAATGTTTGAGCATCCAGGGACCAATGAGGTTTGTTTTTTTTTGGTTGAGCTTTTCTATGTTTGTTGATCAGTGTTTACACGTGAATAAAAGCCTAAATAAAATCTGTTCATCCTATAAAGGGATCACATCTCTTCAGAAGTCTTGGATTAGATCGCTTGTTTGTTTGTTTTTTAGCATTTTTTTTTTTTTTAGAAAAGCATTTTAAGACATTGGTTCATGGTGAATAGACTTTCAATCGAGGTGCAGAAATTTCTTAAATTTCTTCATTTGTGTTCTATATAGGGAGACCAGTTTTTCCTTGGACAGTCTCATATTTCAACTGTATTTTAGCTTAGAGTCAACAGGAAAAAATTGAAGAGTTCAGATGCAAAAACCTCTAAGTGCTGTCTGAAACTTTCCTCTAAAATCTGTTTTTCTCAGCCTCCTAAGTTAATGTTTAGTTATTTCACTTTAAATGCAATGAAAAAAACCTATTCTTTGCACTAAGGGTAAAATTATTGAAACTACACTGAAAAAAAAATACAACTTTTAGATGAAAATTTTATATGGCACAGGTTTTTGCATCTAAACTCTTCAATTTTTTTGTTCCGTGTTTCTTCCTTAAAATGTATGAACTGCTAAATGATAGCAGGTATGTGTCATGTAAACAAAAAAGTCTAATCAGGGGCTAATCATTTTGCTCAATAATTTGATGGGTCAAATTACCATACATTTCCGATTTGCACTGATTCTGAGCACTGAGATCAAGTTAGATGTGAAAATGAATTTCTGATGTTGCAATAACCCCTAAAAAAAGCCATTCAGTAACCAAAATGCTTTAGTTATTATCAGAAAAGAAAAGAAAACCAGAGAGCATTGAGCTGAATACAGACACTCTTTTCCTTGTTAGTGATCACTCATTTATTGAACAGTGTTTGAATAAATTAGTCAAGTTTTTTTAAGACAGTCAGAGTTTCTGAATATATAAGCATTGAGTCACTGGAGTATCAATATTTAATAATTTTGTGAGATCAGATTGTCCTATTTCTAAGGATAATTTAAATTCTTGCAGATTAGGAATATCACAAGAGTGGGAGTCATGCCATGTTTGCAATCTTAAAAGTAAAAAAGATGTCAGGATTTTTGTCCACACTGAAAATTAAAGAAGAGAGAGTTGACCCAAAAAGGAAAATTACCACACTATTTGATCACACTCAAGTTGTTCTAAACATTTATGAATTTCTCTCTTCTGTTGAACAAAAAACAAGTTATTCTGAGGAAGGTTGCGAAAAAGCAGCCAATCACATCCAAAGTATGGAAGTCGATAAGTATATTTTCCTTTGTGTTCAACAGCATAAAGAAACTCAATTCGGTTTGGAACAAGTAGAGAGTGTTCTCTTTAAGAAAAGTTTCCTAAAAGGTTCTTTGGGGAACCAAAACATTGTTTTACAGCAGGGATGTCCAAACTCTGTCCTGGAGGGCTGGTGTTCTGGAGAGTTTAGCTCCAACCCTAATCAAACACACTTGAATCAGCTAATCAAGCTCCTAGATATACTAGAAATTTCCTGCCAGGCATGTTGAAGCAAGTTGGAGCTAAACTCAGCTGAACAGTGGCCCTCCAGAGTTTGGACACCCCTGTTCTACAGTATTGTGAAAACAAAATTAAACCTTTATTTTTAAGAGTGTATGTAGAAATTACTCAATTCTGTACATATTATTATTATTATTATCATCACATATTAATAAATGTTTCGATATACACAAATATACAAGAATAAGAACATTTTTCATATGAACATTTCCCTTTGAGTCAGTTCCTCCTAGCACATCTAAAAGGGTCTATATATGTAGTTCCTGGGATCGCTCAGCCACAACCCCACCACCAGCCAAATGGCTTAGTTTAGAAACCAAGTCCAAATACACAGTAACAAAGACCGACGTGGTGCGCTTTGTTACGTATGCAATGTATCCAGAAGCTTCTTCACGGATGGCCAGCCATGTACTGCTGGTACAGATTATGTGCACTCAGATACTGCGGCTGGGCCTGGATACTCGGCAGGCTGCGTGGTGGAATCGTGGCTGAGGGATACTGTCAGCAGAAGTATTCATTTGGCTGTCCCTCAATCTTGGCAGTGGACTCCGAGTCTAAGCTGGAGCGGGCTGACAGGAGTCTGTTGGACTCTTCAGCATTCAGTCTGGTAAGATATTCCCCCTCCAAGCCTTTGGCCTTGGTGCTAGGAGATAGAGTCTCAAAAGTCACATACGAGTCCTGAATGTCTTTAGAGTTCTTGCCCAGAAACTTCTTAATTTTCCTCTTAAGCGCCCCACAGCACACGATCACAGTCAGAGGCACAGCTATCACGCAGGCGACCGTGATTACTACTACATTAATGAGCTTTTGGGTTCCATTAGCGCTCGCTGCCGCATCTGTTGAGAAGATTACACACTGCTCCTTTTTGGGGATCAGCCCCTTGACGCACACACAGGCGATGTATTTGGTTTTTGGAACCAGTCCCTCAATGACGATCCGGTTGTTGCCGGGACTAACGTTAATTCTGCGCATATCTCTCTCCCCAAACACAGCGTAGAGGACGCTGAAGGCGGTGGTGTTTTTGGCGGTCGGAGCCCTCCAGTTCAGACACACAGTGTAGTCTGTATCACCAATCACTTTCACAGAGCGCACTACCCTGTCAGGGTCTTGTTGGAGCGAGGATGTGTTTGCGGCCAAGTTGCTCAGATTGGTTTCCAAGAAGCCATCTGGACTGGCTGTTTGGGTATTCATTCGACTGTTAGCAGCATTGTCGCTCTCCATTCCAGGATACGGGCCTGTGTAGCTCACTGTGCCACTGAGTGGTAGTCCATTTTTAGGTGTTGGGGAAACATAAGTGGCGATGTGTTTTTCTTGATATGCTGCTTTGACCATAGTGTTTGGCTTTTTGGACTTTAGTTTGGGTTTTGGATCCAGGGTTGGATTTTCCATTTTGGGTGCATCGTTTATGATTAAAGAAATCACAGCTTCTGCACTGCCTGCATAATTTGTGGCTTTGCAGATGTATTTTCCAGTGTCGCGATAGGATACGGCTGGTACACTTAAAATAGACCAAACAATTCCCTCCTTCGAATTCTCCAGTAGAACTGCAAAAAAAAAAAAAAAGAAAAGAAAAGCAGAACACTTGAGTATGATTGCTGAAAATGCTGGATCTAATTAGTATCGTGTAATCACAGTCCATTGTTGTGCTTGCCAACTCACCTGTCCCGTTCAGTGGCTTCCCATCTGCCCTTCTCCAGGCCAGCTCGGGGATGGGAACCCCAACGGTTCCACATCGCAGCAAGACATTGTTTCCCACTGCACTTCTAACACGGGCCACAGCAGTGTGAACCCGAGGTCCTTGGCAGCGCCGGAGCTCAGCATCACTGAACAGAACTCCAGACAGACTCTCTGGATCAGCACACCTAAGCCTCGTGTCAATGAAAGCCACTGACAGACTGGGAGACTTCTGGAACTGGACAAGATCGTATAAACGACAGTCGCACAGCCAGGGGTTGTCATGAAGACCTGGAACAAAACAAATGATTAGTGACAAGAGGCAACTCAACAAAAGGTTAGTTCACCCAAAAAATACAGTTCTGTCAGCAATGACACACCCTCCGATGTTTCAAACATACACGCTTCTTTTATCTGTCGGGAACATGAGAAGATATTTTAAAGAATGTACACTTTAAAACATTTTTTGCTGCTTGTTGAAACTACTTATTTATAAAAAGCTGAATCAACACAATTCTTGAGGGTTTTTATGGGATAACGTAATTGTTTTAAATTCAATCAACTTAAATTTGTAAAAAATATTAAGTTAACTTAATCAATTTGTGGTGAGACAACATGAAGGAATTGTGTAGAACCCTGCAGTTTTTTTTACAGTGTTGATGATCTTGTTACCAACATTCTTTCAAAATATTCAGAATATTCAACAGAATTAAGAAACTCATAGAGGTTTTGAAGAAGTTGTGGGTGTGTAAATAGTGATAGAGTTTTATTTCATTTTATTTTATTGAGGGTGAAATATTACTTTAAGAATAACATAATAATATAAAATATTGTAAAAGCAAGCAAGTCTTGGAAATAATGTAGGCAATTAATCGCATCTGCTTGAGGTTTTTGTATAAAAGTAGAAATACTTTCTCAAACTGTAAACTTCTGTAAACTGTTTAACAACTTCTACTAAAAATAATAGTTTATTTTTAAGGTATCTTGATCCAAAGAAAATATCTTTGTTAAAACCACCAAGCACTTTGTGTTTTTTTAACTGGAATATGTAAAATTATAAATAAATAAATAAATAAAAAGGATCTGCTGAACAATTTCACTTACTATGCAAACTATGCAAATTATTTTTGATATATATTTAAAATGTTCTATACATTTGTTTGTTGGATGTATTTTTTTTTATAAAAAATATAATTCAAAAATAAAAAATGTTATATATAAAACCCCCAATGCGTTTAAAAAAGGAGACAAAAAAACATACCAAGAATCAATTTTGAACTTTCTGCTCCCAGGGTGGGTTTAATTGTCAACCAAGTGTTGAGAACTTCGGCTGGTACCGTCAGCAGATTATTGCTGGATAAATCCAGATAGGTTATGTTTTTCATGTAAAGAGCAGCTTCAGAAGGCAGCGAGGAGAGCTGATTGTTGTGGATATCAAGGAGCCTCAGACTCGGCATGTCCATCAGGGATTCCCACGGAAACGAAGAGAGCGAATTTCCATCCAGCCTTAGTTCCTCTAAACTGTATAGGCCGCGGAAACTGTCCGAGTTCAGAGAGGATAAAACGTTAAACGACATCCAGAGAAATTCTAAGTTTGAGAGGTAACTAAAAGCCTCGCTCGGGATCCTCTTGATGGCAGTCTTTTCGATGCGAAGTTTGGATGTGTCGCCTGGGAATGAGGCGGGCACCAGGGAAATCTCTGGATCATTGCAAATCACGCTCCTGCAAAACGCAATACAAACAAGAGGAAAGATTTATAAATCAGGGATTTAAAAGCACGCGCACTCGAAAACCAGTTACAAACGCTTTCAGCAATACTTAAACCACACTCAATATAAAATATATATAAGAGAATGATATCAATATATTGGCTATAAAATATAGGCTACATTTATTGAAATTTCTTCTAAATTATTACAATATTAAATAAAGGCATGTAATGTGTTAAATAGACTTTAGCTTATCCCAAACGAAATAAAACACAATGCCCTAACGAAAATAAATTATGGTTTTATTAGCAAAGTGATTAAAAAGTGATAACAAATAACAAGTTAATATTATATAATAACAAATATTGGCGTATTGATTACTATTTTCTTTTGGTTTTACAACAAAAGCCATCTGTACATGGTTAGTGTAAAACCACTTTTTGGTTAACATAGCTAACATAAAATGTGTATGTCTATATATATATATATATATATATATATATATATATATATATATATATATATATATATATATATATATATATATATATATATGTTAATAACTATGTTAATAACTAATAACTGTTAATAACTAAATTTAAGGAAAATAAAGAAATATATTATACATATTTATATACAAAAAATGACTTTGTCGAAAAGAAAATTAAAGAATGAAATTGTATATAATTTAGTTATGCCACGTATACAATACATCCAGTATCTGAATCTATAAACGCATCAGTTCACTGCAATACAAGTGTGAAAATGCCTTGGACTTCCCACTAAATAAAGAAAAAAAGATCAATTTGAACACACACGAACCTGGCTCTTGATCCATCACTCAAGTTATGATAAAAGCAGCTGCACTGTGTAGGACAGGTGCTCCGAACAAGTGGAAATCCTCCAGATGCCAGTAGGAGACCCAAAAAGACAGTGAGAGACATTTCGCCACAAGTGTCAATACAACACCGCGGAACGTAGTTTTAATGAAGAACCATCCACTTGCAGTTATGGAAAAATAACCAGCATGTCATCGTCCCTCTGCTCCGATATCCCATAGTGATCTGACAGATACAAGTCCTGCAGATAAAAAGGACAGACGAGGATTAGCGCAAGCACGCGCGTTATTTTCATTCATTTGCGTGCGCAATCTTGCAATCTGATAGGCTACACAGAGATACAGCTGTTAATTAAAGGGAGGAAATGTTTGCGAATTGGTCATGATGTGTAATGCCCACCCCTCATCAAGCTCTATTTTAAGCCGCCCAACTGTCAGACAGTTAAATTATGGCTGTGTTTTTCTCTATCTGGATTGTGTAAGAGATTATGCTTTGAAAGCTGGTCTGTTCTTGTTGTATATCATTTATTGTCGCTACCAGTGTGTAAAATTTTGTTTTAGCTTAACAATGGCCAATGTTTATATAAACACTTTCATATTTATATGCTGAATGCACAAATTTTAATGGGACAAAGAGTGCTGCATTTATAAGAATGTTTATACTGCAAATAAAATGGCACAAAAGACAGATGATCTGTTATGACCCTTGTTGTGTGTAAAAGGTTTGACAAGCTGATGATAGCAGTTATTGCACTTTTGTTGATTTTGATTTTTTGTCAAGACTCCTGTTATTAACTCTCTATTCTATTTCAACTCTAAAAAAATACTTTCATTGTCTAACATCATTCATTTCTAATCATTTTTAAAGAAATTGTAACTTTATATCTTCTGTATTTTATAGTTGTAATATCAACTATGTATTTTTAAAGATTACTTTGATCTAACACTAACAATTCAGTTTACATTTGTGTTACTTGTTCTTAAAAAATATTAAATGTTAATAGATTGTTAATCGGTTCTTAATCTTGCTTATTGGCTTTATTTAAATTAATTAAGAATGAACAATACTTTGCACTTTTTAATCACAGTATTTATTAATGCATAATTAAAATTCACATTTGTGCTTGATAACATTAGCAAATACACAGTCAGATAACAGGAAATAACAATGAACATCTTTATTTTCACTAACGCTATCAAAGATATGTAAAATGTTTCGTTAAATGTTACATTTAATCTCCTAATCTAATTTCTGATTGAACATTACAATGTATTGCTTATGCACCTATTCACTCAACCGCCACTTTATAAGGTTCACCATAAAGTACAAAGTTGGACCCCTTTTGCCTTCAGAACTGCCTTAATCCTTTGTGGCAACAATTGGTACTGGAAATATTCCTCAGAGATTTTGGTCCATATTGACATGATAGCATCATGCAGTTGCTGCAGATTTGTCGGCTACACATCTACAGTATGATGCAAATCTCCCATTTCATCACATCCCAAAGGTGCTCAATTGGATTATGAACTGGTGATTGTGGAGGCCATTTGAGTACAGTGAACACATTGTCATGTTCAAGAAACCAGTCTGAGATGATTAGTGCTTTATGACATGGCACGTTATCCTGCTGGAAGTAGCCATCAGAAGATATGTACTCTGTGATCATAAAGAGGTGGACATGGTCAGCAACAATGCTCAGCAAGGCTGTGGCTTTGACATGATGCTCAATTGGTACTAATGGGCCCAAAGTGTGCTAAGGAAATATCCCCCACACCATTACACCACCACAAGCAGCCTGAACTGTAGATGCAATGCAGGATGGATCCATACTTTCATCTTGTTAATGCAAAATTCTGACCATACCACCGGAATGTTGCTGTTGTAGCCCATCTGCCTCAAGTTTCGATGTGTTGTGCGTTCAGATATGCTGTAGCTGCCGTCAGAAGCAATTCTTATATATTACACTCTAATTTTCTACACACCTCAGTTGTAACGAGTGGTTATTTGAGCTACTGTTGGCTTTCTATCAGCTCGAACTAGTCTGGCCATTCTCCTCTGACCGCTGGCATCAACATGGCATTTGCACACACAGAACTGCCACTCACTGGATATTTCCTTTTTCAGACCTTTCTTTGTAAGCCCTATTGATAGTTGTGTGTGAAAATCCCAGTAGATCAGCAGTTTCTGAGATACTCTGACCAGCCCGTCTGGCATCAACAACCATGCCAAGTTCAAAGTCACTTAAATCACCTTTCTTTCCCATTCTGATGCTCAGTTTGAACTGCAGCAGGTCGTCTTGACCATGTCTACACCCCTAAAAGCATTGAGTTGCTGCCATGTGAATGGCTGATTTGCATTAATGAGCAGTTGAACAGCTGTACCTAAAAAAAGTTGGTGGTGAGTGTAAAAAAGAATCCTCTACACATCATATTGTGCAAAATATCATTTTTAAAAGAACACTTTTATCAATAGATTTATTACTGATTTTATTGAAAATGCACAGAATAAAGTCTAATAAAGGCTGTCAGAGTATACTCAGAGTGTCTCTCAGACAGAGGATGTCTAACTTTGCACAGCTTGTTCAGTGGCGTTTCCAATGGGATTTTAAAAATATTTTCCTTCATGTAATCCTGTTAGGCCTTGACTTACAAGCAGCTTGTTCTTCCTATTAGTCTGCTGTTATGCAGGGTTGGTAAGTGCAACAATTCTTGCAACATAATCATATATATACTGCATCATAATTAACAACATTAACTAAACAAGTCAAAACAGTAAACAAGAAAAAGACAGACGCAGCAGTTAAACTTTGATAAATATTTTGTTCATGGAACATTTTGCATGTTTAATAAAACCATATGGTTTGTCTGTTATGGAGAATATTTTCCTTTAATTCTAGGCCAATGAGAGTTATTTTTGCCAGAAGCCTTTCTGTTTATCCGGCAACATTGGTCCTTGGCACCAGCATATCTGTTCTGATTAGTGCCAAGTTAAAAATGTAAGGCAGAATTTCCCAAGTATGTCACAAGCTTAACTCACTTAGTTGAAATTATTTTAATATTGTTTCTAGTGCTGGGCAAAGTTTAATCACAATCACATAAAAAATTGTTTGGTCCCTTTATTAATCTGGGGTCGTCACAGAGGAATAAATCGCCAACTTATCCAGCATATGTTTTACGCAGCGGATGCACTTCCAGCTGCAACCCATCACTGGGAATCACCCATACATTCTAATTCACACACACACACACACAACGGACAATTTCAGCAAACCTAATTCACCTATAGCGCATGTCTTTGGACTTGTGGGGAAAACAGAGCGTCCGGAGGAAACCCACATAAACGCGGGAAGAACATGCAAACTTCATACAGAAATGCAATTAACCCAGCGGAGGCTCCAACCAGCAACCTTCTAGCTGTGAAGCGACAGCATTACCTACTGCGCCACCACGTCACCTTTATATTCAGTAGCATTCTATAAATGAACACAAAGTCCCAAAGTCTACTAAGGTCATGATATTCTTAGTTTCTGCTCAAGAATGCAATGAAAGCTGCCGTTTGTGTATAGCTTATAAGCCACTTGAGCATTATTAGGTAATCTCAATAATATCTCCTTATTACAGTTTTCATTTCACATAAGAAAACTAATGCAGTTTGCTCTGTTGAAACCAATTCCTTTTAGAAGTTATGGAATAGAGGAGCTGTATGTAAGGAATATGATTTATAAATCATAAAATCACAGATTACAGAGTTCTAATTCTAATCTTTTACCTAATCAAACTATTTTGTATTGGATTTGATCCAAAAATCGGTGGTTTATACATATCCATAAAACAATTTTAAGAAATATTTTTTTGCTGATAATAAAAAAACAGATTTTACCAGAGATGGGTTGCGGCTGGAAGGGCATCCACTGTGTAAAAGCGGTTCATTCTGCTGTGGCAACCCTGGATTAATAAAGGGACTAAGCCGGAAAAAAAAATGAATCAATGAAAAAATGGAGAAACACCTTCAATTTCTTAAGTCATTGCTTAAGTTTATTTTAATTGATCCTAACAGTAGTATAAGAGCAGTATTTAAGTGTACTGTATATTATGATTTACATATTTTCTGAAGAACATTATAACAAATGTAACTGAGAGATTTGAAAAAGTAAACGCGTCAAACTTAGAGAACACTTTTTGATGTTATTGGGATTAATCTGTCACCTGGTGGTAAATCCGGCAAACCATATTTAACAGCTTTCCAGTTTTTACTGACTTTTTAGGATTTCTAGAACATTGCATTGCCAGCTCATTCAGAGGTCCCCAACATAAGTTGTCTACAAAAGAAAAATGCAGGATAAGGTAGAATAATACAGAGATTAATATTTGTTTGAATGGAACTGTTCTTCAGTTTAGCTCTGAGGAGAAAAAAATATATGTTTCTCAATATACAGATATTGCTGAGGATCATGTTGTGTGGACAGAGAACTGATCAAACGTTCACTTTTGAGATGAAGGCAATTTATTTGGGTATGCTGGGAAAGATTTTTTTTATCATCAAACTGAGGGAAAGACTGAAGGTGTGTAGAAGTCACTGTAAGATGCACTGTAAGTGTCATGAGTTTAGGATGTGTACTGCAGCAATAGTTATTATAAAGCTACACTTGACAACACATGGTTCTTTCCCTGTATCATTGTCTATTCAGTCGACAAATTTCATGCTGGATGAGCAAAACGGGTATAGCAGTTGCTTGAAGCTTAATACATTAAAATATTAAATGTCCTGTCCAGAGTCCTGAACTAAACCTAATTGAAAAGTCAAAAATATGGCTAAGACATCTACTGTCACTAAACTATAGAAGCTGATCAAGATCACAGCAGAGCAGTGTTACAAACTAGTGATGTCCTGTCAGAGACTAGTGATGTCTGTGAGAGACCAGTGATGTCCTGTGTGACAATAGTCATGTTTTGTGAGATTCTAGTCATGTCCTGTGTGAGACTAGTGATGTCTTGTGATACACTAGTGATGTCTTTTAAGATAGTAATGTCCTGGAGACACCAGTGATATCCTGTAAGATAGTAATGTCCTGTAAGATGCTTGTTATGTCCTGAGAGACTTGTGATGTCCTTTGAGAGACCTGTAATTTCTTGTGACGTCCTGTCAAAGACTAGTATCTTGTGGCCATGGATGTGGTCAAATCATTCAAAGCAAGAACCTGTGTACTTCATATTCAATGTTCAGAAATTGTAGCTGTAGTTGCTTTGGTTATTTTGTAAAACACTTATCCTTGCTAAATTGCTTTACATGTCAGTCAAAGATTTTTTTATGTGTTTATAAATATCTAAAGTTTGATTTCCACTGCATTGTATAGGCTGAGTGGAAGAATTGTGCTTAACCCTTTAAAAGTTCTGTCATTTCTTTTTAAGCATGTAAATGATATTCCTAATCCTATATTTCACAACTTCGTAATCTTCATACTGTGCTTGACTGGACAATGTGGGCCTTGTTTAGGTTTGCTGTATGGTACAATAAGCCTTACACTTTGGATTCCCAGTCCAAAACTATACATTTACATACAGTATACACAGCACACTGATGAATACATACAAATTACACATAAAAACACTTATTTACTAAACAGATTTGCAAGATAATAATAAAAGCAGGTTAGTGTATCAGTGTAACTCTGAAACTTGTTTATGATTTGGCTTCCACTCAGCTATGAATAACACAATCTGGAAACAAAGAGCCTTTTAATAGAACGGAATTTAAAAGCTATTGTCTAAAAGAATATTGCAAAGGTTTCTATTTTGATAACAGTTTAAGATTGTGACTACATACTGTTTCATACTATTACTACTCAAGACATTTTCTCAAAATATTTTGTCTGAATATCTATTTATTATTCATGTTTTTTTTCTAAACCGTTAACATCTCCAACTCCGAGAAGGAAGGAACATTCTCAGAATTGTTAATTCAAAGTTCAAAGTTATTTGAGAGTAATGTTCTCAGCATGTTTGGAAAAATCATTCATAAATTGTTCATGAAACAATGTAAATAGCACTTACTGTAGCCTTCTTTGGTGACAACTATAATAAAAATAAACAAAGTAGTAATATTTTAGTAGCCTAACTTATGTTTGTAGTAACTATTGTATTACCATAAAAACGTTAGTCGTGAAGCCATGGTTTATTTTGTAGCTTCTTTATTTTTATGGATTATTTTTAAGTTACTGACACTGCTTTTAAACCAGCTTCTATGATGTTACGATAAAAAACAATATGGTTAGATTTTATGAAAATGCTCTGGTTCACTGTTTTACTTTAAATCACATAAATGGTAAAATTGTGTTGCTGTTTTATTTATTATACCTTTCCGCTTTCCTGATAATGCATTTAAAACGAGGGTAATTTAGTTAGTTTTACAAAAAAAATATCAAAGTAAAACCATAGTTAATTTCATTTCAGAATGTATGCAAAGCATTTAAAAGTAACATTCCAATAATTCTGAAAGAATGTTTGCATCATAATGAAAGCAATATAAAAAGAGAACATTACTACGTTTTCTTAATTGTATTAATCATTAGTAAAGCGTTCCTAAAATATTTTTGTTGGCTGCTGACAGTGCCCACGTTTGTAATCTCAGCTATTTCATTCACTCATTCAGATGCAAACCGTCGGATGTTGCTGTATTAGTGTCAGGAGTGGCAGCTCGAGGACACCTGTTGTGCAGGCAGAGAGCAGAGCCGAACAGAGCTCGACATACTGGATTGGCACAGGCAGGCTGCACTGGTCCTCGTCCACCCCGGTCTTATTATCAGAGCGCTCAGAGACACAAAGGCTTGTTGTGTAACTGAATGAGCGCTTTACGGTCGCCTTGTGTAAATACGTATCAGGGGTCAGTGGTAGGAGTTGTTGTGATCATTAATACATTCTTGCGCGGATTGAAGCAGACAGAGGGGGCTTTACATAATTACGTTCATGCTTTTTCACGTGAAATGCTCCTTTAAAAGAAGGCTTCGATTGAGCACACCGAGGCACATCTCGCGCGCGAGCGAGCGGACTGTCATTCTTCACAGTTGGGTGGTAAAATTGTCTTTAATATGGTGACGTCGTATCCATTACCGGAGGGATTCTCCGAGTTCGATGTGTTTTCCCTCGGATCTTGTCTGCTCGTGGAAGGTAAGGATCATGTTCGGGTTAAAAACAAGAATTTTGGGTGGCAATCTTACTTTGTGGATGTGTGTATGCGATTCATTCGGGAACGATAGCAAAAGGTCTGCAAAAACAACACTGCTACGATTTAAACTGTTTACATTAAGACTTGACTTTTAAATGTTATGTTAATATTGGCTCTCTGCGTCTCAAGGATGTTCACGCGTTTTTTTTTTTTTTTTTTTTGTCTCCCTGAAGGTCTCCTCGGATTTTTCCTGAACGCTGTCACCGTTATTGCTTTCCTTAAAATCAGAGAATTGCGGACCCCAAGTAATTTCCTCGTGTTCAGTCTGGCCATGGCAGATATGGGCATTTCAACGAACGCCACAGTCGCGGCATTCTCTAGCTTTCTGAGGTGAGCGCGCGCTTGTGTTGATGATGATGTTGTTGTTGTTGACGAAACCCCTAGAGGCGATGCTGCGTCACAGATGCTGGTGTGTAAATACAGCTGTGATGTAATGTTGCTAAAGGTGGTCATTTTTATGTTATAAGTGCAGCTGTTAGGTAAGAGGGGTAGTTGGAGATGCAGGATTTTTAAAATTCTCTATTTGATTAAATGACTTCTTATCATAATCTAGTCCAAACAGGGCCAATCAGACTAGAATACCTTTTTTGATAAGTAAACCAAGTCAGGCTAGTCTGAGACTTTTTAAAGTATTTTAAAACTGGATATATTTTAGAATAAAATCGTAGCCATTGTACACCATGGTTAATAAATATTCAAAGATTATTAATTGATTGATTCTGCAGTATTAAAGTATCATTTACGGCTCTCCAAATAATCGTTTTAAAGGATTAATTGGATAATTCAAAGAAAATCAAATCACAAAGAAGCTTTCAAGAAGCATCAATTACAATAGAGCGCTTTAATTGTTTAATTAGGTTTTTAGCTGGTAGACCATTAAAAAAATGTTTACCTAATCACTATTTATGTTGCTAACTAATCACTATTGGACCTAAAACCAGCCATTAGACAAATTTTATATATAAACATATTTTTTAAATAATATATGCAAGAATGTGAACAAATGTTTTATATCAGCATGGCCTAATGTCATTTAGAAAAAAAGCTTTGTGTATTATTATTATTATTTAATTTTTTAATGCACGTGAGCAACATCAAATTTAAAGACTTTGGTGAATTTTTGCATTTGTAATACTTCTCTTTCTGAAACGCCAGATACTGGCCTTATGGATCAGATGGATGCCAGACCCATGGCTTCCAAGGCTTTATGACTGCTCTTGCCAGCATACACTTTATTGCAGCCATTGCTTGGGACAGATACCACCAGTACTGCACAAGTGAGTAACAGACCCGAGAACATTAGCAAAACAAAAGATGAGATGCCTCTCACCATGGGACCATCAATTCAATGGGATATTTAACAGTGTGTAATCTAGTTTTGCCTGAGACCACCCATTTTGCAAATAACACCTGCTGATCACATAATTTTCAATTAAAAACATGCTTTTCAGAGAATGATCGTTTCAAATTGGTATGTCAAGCAAAAAACCAAGGTCTAACCAGTAAACCAAATTTTAAAGTAATGCTTGTTACATACTATCACTGAAAAGTTTAGGATTCGTTAATTAAATGTAAATTTTGAGTACATTTTATGATAAAATGTGTTTCTGCATATACAATTTCTACAATTATAATTTAAAGGATCATGGGTCCAGAAGAACAATGCTTAAAAACCCAGCTTTATATATTCTATATGGGGACTTCAAGTTCAAAAACTTCTAAGTGCCATGTGAAATTTTCTTCTAAAATAAGAAATTATTTGCACACTAACATATGATGCAGTAGCACTTCGGGTGTCCCAAGTTCAAATCCCGGCTCGAGGACATTTCCCGTCCCTAACCTTTTCTCCAACTTTGCTTTCTGTCTGAAATACTGTCCTATCCACTTAATAAAAACGCAAAAAGGCCAAAAATAAATCTTCAAAAATTTAATTAATTAATTAATTAATTAATTTAAAAAATTGAAGTAGCTAAACATAAACATTGGAGTTTAAGAAACAAGTATAATTTTAGACGAAAATGTCAGACAGCACTTTTTTTTTTTTGGCATCTGACCTCTTTATATTTTTTAAATGTATGGAAAAACATCTTGCTGCCCACAGGCATTTGAATGCTACATTGTGCAAAAAACTGGTATTTAAAAAATTAAACAAAATAGCTTTAGACATTCTGTTGCCTTTAACTGACTCTATGTGACTGCTAGATTAGAGTTTTTGAATAAGTTGACAGGCAAATGTTTTGTACAGTATCCCACCACTAATGACATCTAGTTTACATAGTTGTAAAAATTTTTGTAGTCAACAGATTGTCTAAAGTGGAGCATCAAAATAGTTTTGTGTCATTAAATACAACTTGTGGTCACCTTACATCTTTAGGGACAAAGCTGCAGTGGAGCAGTGCCATCACCCTGGTTCTCTTCACCTGGCTCTTCACTGCCTTCTGGGCTGCCATGCCTCTGTTTGGTTGGGGAGAGTATGACTATGAGCCTCTGAGGACCTGCTGCACACTGGACTATAGCAAGGGTGACAGGTAAGATGCACTGCTGATTAGAACATTTATAATTCCCATACTGTTGTATGATTAGAGCATACAATATTGCCTACCATCACCTGTGTTAGTTTCCTGGGGTAAAAAGTGCTACTTTAATTAACACAAATTGCTCATAAATCTAAAAGGGGAACAAATACACAAACTAAATTAATGAAAAGTTCCAATTCACAGCATTAAATTTTGAACTGGACACTTCTGAATTCAGAATTAAAATGTTTTTGCAGCGCTGAACATGATAACCAATCACATGCATTTTTATATAGTAACACTTTACAATAAGCTTGTATTAGCTAATACTAGTTCAGGTACTTACTAACATGAACAAGCAATGAACAATACATTTATTACAGTATTTATTCATGTTTGTAACCTTAGTTAATGAAAATGATGTTATTCATTGTTAGTTCATGTTACCTACAGTGCATTAATATTAACAAGCATAGGTTTGGATTTTAATAATGCATTAGTAAATGTTAAATTACAATTAAGAAATACTGTACAAATATTGTTCAATATTAGTTAAGTTAATATTGTGACCATTTTTATTTACATAATTTACTGACAGTCAATCACAAAAAAACAAAACATTTGTTATTTTGATCAAAAGCACAAGAAATTTTTCGGAATGACAACACTGTAAACCCTAAAAAGTTGAGACTACTCAAATGTTTTGTGGAAAGTGATTCCCTCAGTTCATTTGAGTAATGGGAAAGTGACAATGCAATTAATTGAGTTGACTAAATGTGGTCTCTTCATTGAATTAACTTAAATGTTTAATTACAGACAACTTAAATGTTTAAGTACAGATAACTTAAAATGGCTCAAAGACTAATCTTCCCAATTTTTCAGTTTACTTACTACCAAGGCCATATATATCGAAGTTGATATTTAGCCTCACCATATTGGTGTTTCGTAACATCTTAATTTTACGAGGTGGGTCATTAGCCCAACACACAACCCGGAGGACCAGGACATAAACCCATACACTACAGATAATCTAGCTTACCCAATTCACCTATAGCACATGTCTTTGGACTTATGGGGGAAACCAGAGCACCTGGAGGAAACCCACATGGACACAGGGAGAACATGCAAACTCCACACAGAAATGACAACTGACAGAGCCGGGACTTAAACCAGCAACCTTCTTGCTTTGAGGCGACAGCACTACCCACTTTGTCGCCCCTGCGTGTATATCAGTTAAGAAAAATTTATAAATAAGCATTATATGTACTTATTGATAATTTAACTTTTCTCTTTCGTTAGATGGGTTCAGCTAGTGCCTCTGTCCTGCTGTGCTTCAGCAAAATTTACCATCACAAGCAAAATGACCACCTTGTGTCATATAACATATATCGACCAATCAGCATGGTTGTCAAGGAAGAATTTCAAACACAACCAATCATTTTAAACAGAGGCATAGTAAATCATTTAAAGAAATACAAATGTTGAGTATTAATAAATATATATAATATAAATACTAATTAAAATATTTTTTGCTGCCTAATGAGTAAGTTAAACATACGTATTTAAGTTTTGATGCCAAAACTTGGTATTTTAAGTAAGTTTATACGTTTAAGTTATATTAACCTAACATCTTTAGTAATGACAACAGCAGGGTTTACAGTGAACATTCGGGACAACATTATTAGAATTTTGAAAAAATGTTTCAAGGCCTTATCAAATTAAAACAAATATGAACCCTTTACTCAAACACATATCTATTTATTTCAGAGAAACTGAGAATATTCGTATTGGTGTCCGTTTTTTTATAGCTGCAATTTCTTGGTTATTAGTTGTATTATGTTGTTGCATTATCATCAATACAACTTCAAGAGCAGCAATTCACCAATTACTCTAATAATATTGAGTACTTGTTTTTAAAATGTCTGTTTCATATTTACATTGTTTAGGTTATTGTGTAAATGCACACATTCTACTTCTAAACAGCATTAAACAGGTTGTTTTTAAGATTTACCATTTTACAGTTACAGTATTCCTGAGATTTACAGTAGACCTTACAGTTATACATATTACTGTATAACTGAGATAAACTGAGGCAAATTACAGTACATACAGTACGAGATATAAGATACAACACAAATAATCTAATTTAACAAATTGCCCTAGGAAATCCATTTCAGGCAGCATACTGTGTAGTACTTTAAACCCATTTACAGTCCAATATGAACTCAGAGCTTCTTTACAAAGCAAGAGGGTCACAAGGAGATCATGTGACTCTCACTTTGAATCTGTTCACTTTGAGATAAGACCCTCAAAGGCCTATAATGTAATTTTTTCTGTCCTTTTAATCAGGAACTACGTATCTTACTTGATCCCCATGTCCATTTTCAACATGGGCATCCAGGTGTTTGTGGTGCTGTCTTCCTATCAGTCCATTGATAAGAAATTCAAGAAGACCGGCCAGGCCAAGGTAAAGTATCCTCAGTGCAATATAAAGTTTGACATGTGAGACCAAAGGGTGCATGAAAAGAAGCGAGTATACATTTCCCCTCAAATTGCATAAGAACATTATTCAGGGTGACTTAGTAGGTCAAAGAAACGTTTTGCCTGGGAGCACAAAGGCATCTCTGCAACAGCTACTGAACTCTTCTTCAGGACAGAACTATTACATAATACTTAAAAACTGGATGCATGTGAATACCAAAGTGAGCAAAAAAAAGAGATTTTCTTAATTAAAACATATGCTGTTCAAATATTTGTGTTTACTGTAATAAAGCTGAACTATTAAAATATTAAAGAAAAACTAAAAATAATTTAGAAGTGTTGCCGTTGCTAAAAATTTTAATTAATGTATGCTGAGGCATTAAAGTTACAGTAAATGTTTACAATAAGGTGTCATTAATAGCCTTTATATGAACATATATAATTATTAACAAAATATAAATATTATTATAAACTAATTACTAATTAATATAAACGAATTAATATTTGTTGTTAATTATTGTTAACAATAAGGTTACATTTGTTTATATTAGCAAATGTATTAACTAATTTAAACAAAAAATGAGCAATCTTTTTTTGCAATAATACCATTTTTTATGTTGGTATATATTCAATTTTTTGTATATGCTTTATGTACTGCTAGTAATTCTTAAAAAATGATTTTAAAAAAACTAAATCTAATGAAAATAAATAAAGCGCTTACCAAACTTTGTAAAAATTGATGAAAAAAAATTGAAGTAATAATACAATCAGACTGTTACAGTTAGTTTAAACAACTATTGCCTGTAAATAGATGGTCATTAAATTAATGCTATGATCAATAGCTATATTGAGTCTTCATAGCCAGTTTAGTTTAATCAATACTCGTATAATCAATACTAATAAACTAATTTTGTGAGTTTTGTGTTCACTTTTTGTATAGGATGCTTGCCCAATGACATAGTAGATGTTTAATGGTGTATAAGTTGCATGCAAGTTAAATCTGCAGCATGTGACTCAGAAATCTGTCTAAATCTCCTGTGTGCTGTGTGATGTGTGTGTGTGTGTGTGTGTGTGTGTGTGTGTGTGTGTGTGTGTAGTTCAACTGTGGTACTCCTCTGAAGACCATGCTGTTCTGCTGGGGTCCCTATGGAATCCTGGCTTTCTACGCCGCAGTGGAGAACGCAACGCTTGTCTCTCCGAAACTAAGGATGGTAAGAAAATCATAAGGCATCAAAATGTGTCATTTACTCAACCTCATGTCTCATTTGAAGAACAAAACAAAATTCCTATAATAAATGGGATCCAAACAAAACAGTAATCAACTTACTTTATAAATAAATTAATGATTTTAAAATATCTTCTTTAGTACTCCACAGAAGAAAGTCATAGATTAGAATGCCCATAAAGGCACTGACATATGTACACACAGCAAAGTGCTTTTTCATTCTTTACCTTTGGAGGTTTGAAATTACTTATCAGCATAAAAAATAAATAAATAAATAAATAAAAAATTAAACAAATGTGAAAAAGATGCTACATGCTTTTCTCACAATGAGAATATTCATTCATTCATTTTCTTTTCAGCTTAGTCCCTTTATTATTCTGGAGTTGCCACAGTGGAATGAACCGCCAACTTATTTAGCATATGTTTTTTACGCAGCGGATGCCCTTCTAGCTGCAACCCATCATTGGGAAACACAATAAAAATATAATTCAATTCAATTCTCCTTTATTTCTATAGCGCTTTTACAATGTAGATTGTGTCAAATCTGCTTTACATAGAAGATTATAGTTAATTAAAACCGTGTCAGTCCAGTTTTTAGAGCTTAAGTTCAGCTCAGTTTAGCACAGTTCATTTTGTTTTAATAAAGCATCTTAAATTACAGCAAAATATCTAGCCGTATCGATGTGTTTATCTCAGGTAGAATGACATTTTAGTTTTTACTATAAAGCAGCTCCACGATGTTTGTTTTGGTCTGGACGGATTAAACAGGAATTTAACCAATGAATATTTCTGTATCAAAGAAGGCGGACCCACCTTTTACACAATTGCCAATGACCAATAGGTATTAAAAGTAGTTTACCATTAATTCTAAAGAACATTAAAATAATCATTTTGACTGAATTTATGCCACATCAGTTTATTTTTTGATTTAGCTTAATGTCAGATCACTTCAGACAGTAAGCCTTAAAGACTTTGGGGAATAATCCTTTTCTGGGCAACCAGGTGAGACATAGGCCAACTGATTTGGGAAAATGGATCCAGATACAAATTTGTAGCCCTTTCTCAATAGGAAATTAGCTGAGCAACATTGCTCTGCAGAATATTGCTTATAGCATTGCTCAAAAAGATGTCTCTCTTAAACAATTTTATAACCTATACACTACTATTTCTTTAGAAACTATTGCTACTTTTTAAAAAAAGTTTATGTTTTTATTCATGAAGTCTTAAGATTATTACATTGTAAAAAAATGTAATTAAATAAATAACATTCTTTAATTTTCTATTGACCAAAATAAAAAATATTAAACTGTAGATATTTAATTTTTTATTTATTACTGATAAAAGCAAATCAGTATGCAGTCTAAAATGTTTGGTAAAAACATTCAGCCTGTTTATATATATATATATATATATATATATATATATATATATATATATATATATATATATATATATATATATATATATATATATATATATATATATTATTTTTTATTTTTTTTTTTAACCCAACAATTGGGTTTGCTACTATTTAAGTGAATTTTGGATCAAAGAACCCTAGCTTTTTGTTTTATTTTTTAAGAGTGATTGAATGATTTCTAAAGAATCATGTGACACTAAAGACTGAAGTAAATGCTAAAAATTCAGCTTTGCTATCATATTAATAAATTATGTGTTAAAATATATTAATTAAAAAAACACTATATTTTAACCTAATAATAATGTGTAATATGATCACAGTTAGAGCAGCATGGTGGCTAAGTGGTTAGCACTGTAGCATCGCAGTCAGAAGGTCACTGGTTCAAATCTGGGCTGGACCAGTTGCCATTTCTGTGCGGAGTTTGCATGTTCTCCCTGTGCTCGTGTGGGTTTCCTCCAGGTACCCCACAGTCCAAAGACATGCTCTATAGGTGAATTGAATAAACTAAATTGTCCGTAGTGTGTGTGTAAATAAGTGTGTATGGTTGTTTCCCAGTACTGGGTTGCAGCTTGAAGGGCATTCACTGCTTAAAACATATGCTGGAAAAATTGGAGGTTCATTCTGCTGCAGCGACCCCTGATTAATAAAGGGAATAAGCCGAAGGAAATTGAATGAATGATCACAGTTTTTGGGGATTTTTAAATAAATAAATCCATAGATGTGAGGTTTCACAAACTAATTTCGAGAGGAGAACGTAATATGATGGACCGCAGCTGGTCCCTATCAGTAACCGATAGCTAGCCAATCAGATTATTCCAAATTTAAAATAAATATCCAGCCTAACTTTACTCCCTACCTTCGTTTTGGAAGACCCAGCGTCACAGTGGCTCAGTGGCTAGCTTTTGTTATTTGAGTTTGCATGTTCTCCTCATGTTCGTGTGGGTTTCCTCTGGGTACTCCAGTTTCCGCCTATACAGTCTAAAGACATGTGACACAAGTTAATTAAATAAATAATAACAGTTACAAAAACTTAATACTGAACTTCTCTAAGTGTGTATGCACTAGTGTGGTTGGCGGTTTATTCCTTTAGAGCAGCCTTATTAATCAATGAATAGGCCAAATGAATCAAGGTGCTCTCAAGAACTACCTGATCTCATATCCCTCTTAATAATGTTCATTGAACAGGTGGGAGCCCTGAGCTCATTTATCTCCGAGCTCAGGGTTCTCTTCTGGGACAGCATGCCAAATCTGCTAACAGCATCAAGCATTATCTAAGTGTGAACTCTTGAAAGTAATGTTAACAAACTGACAAGCAATATTTCTGCCAGACAGTTACAGGTTATTAAATACCATATATATATATATATATATATATATATATATATATATATATATATATATATATATATATATATATATATATATATATATATATATATATATATATATATATAATGATTCTAATCTGAATGCATTTTTACAGATTGCACCCATTTTGGCCAAAACCTCACCTACTTTCAACGTCTTTGTTTACGCCCTTGGAAATGAGAACTACAGGGGGGGAATCTGGCAGCTGCTGACCGGCCAAAAGATTGAGAGTCCTGCTATTGAGAACAAGTCCAAATAAACTAAACACATGAAAATAACCCCCAATGTCCTGTAGTTTCTAACAGGTATGACACACGCTTGTTGGCTTTGTGTGCTTATCTCATCCTCGCTGTATTCTTGTGGCGTGTTCGTGGACATGAGCGTAAAGTCTGTTTCTGGTGGTTTGGGTCAGTTATATTTGGTGATGGAGATTTCAACATATCTGATATTTTAACAAAACACTTGAGAATGGAATGGGGACCAATTTAAACTGCCTCATAGCAAAGCACATGAAAGCACAAGTGTTAAACTGTTACTGTAAATGTGGTTTTGAACAGGAGCACAATCAGGAATCATGTAACCTATTTTTAGGTGGCTTTTTAATGTTCAGATATGTTTTTTGTTTGAATGTAGGTGTTGTTACATTGTACATCAAAACTGCCTTTTTAATGTCCTAAACTTTTACCACTCCCCAGAATGCACGTTTTGGCACAATATCTACATCAAGCTTATGAGACAGAATTAGACAAGCACAAATTTCTAATCCCAGAAACAACTGCGCTTTTCACAAAAACACATTCCTCAGTGCACAAGATTAGTCAAAAGGAAAAGATTATTCACGAGACTCACTGCAATTGCAAATGTTCAGACTGCTGATCCCCCTTTCCCTTCTGCATATTCTGTCTCAATTTCAAAATGATTTATTTTGGCATCTGAAGAAAAACTAAATCGCTAAATCTTGCCAAATCAGGAGGTTTTTTGCACTGCAAGGAAACATTTTGTCAGACAAAACCCTGTTTCATGTAGTAACGTCTAAATTCACCAGTGTTGAATAATTCAAGTTTTACTTTTTATAGTTTCACAAATATTTATGGTTTCACAAAGTGTGTATATTGTCATAAAAGTCATTTTATGGGTATAAAATAATTACTGAATATATGTAAATTCAATCAGGAGGCTGACTATAACAAGCAAATGTAGCATCTTTTTAATAGTAGTAATTGTGCAAACTAAGTCTGCATATTTAATTACGTTACAATTTTGCCAAAAATGTTGTAACCAACAATGTAACAAATAGGATCCTTTACACATATTGGTACTGAAGAACAATTATATATACTTTTCTATATATATATATATATATATATATATATATATATATATATATATATATATATATATACAATAATACTTGTTTAAAAGGATAGTTCACCAAAAAATTACATTTCTGTCATCATTTCTTACCCCTTCTTGGGTTTCTTTCTTCTGTTGAAGGCAATGCTTACCGGTTTTCAGCTTTAATCACAATAGCCGCATTTTCACTGTCAGGCCAGTGTGAGCCAGGGCTTTTGTCAAGGCCAATAGCCTGGGAGCTTGAGCAATGAGGCTGAAATGATGTCACGTTTCCACTATCGGGCCAATAGCTCGCAGCACTGCACGCAAACCTCGCCAAATTAAACGTTAGAACGCCACCTACATCAAACGTCACACAAGCTGCCCAGTTTAGCAGGAAGAAGAATGTCAAATCAGATTCATGCAGATAAAGCACACCATCGCATCATCATGAAGTGAAGTTTATTATAAACTAATCTCGAGAGGATCAAGTGCTTATGATTGACTGCTGCTGGTCCTGCATTAGCTAACGGATGATTCTTAACTCATTAACTCATAACCAGAGTTCCTAACGTCAGTCATCTTCTGTTTGAAGAATCCCCCCTTCCACCACTACTCCTTTCTTTTCCTCGATAGGGTGGCACGGTGGCCCAGTGGTTAGCATTGTTGCCACACAGCAAGAACATCACTGGTCCAAGTCTCTTAACAGGCCAGTCAACGTTTCTGTTTACACGTTCTCCCGTGCTCATGTGGGTTTCCCCCGGGTTCTCTGTTCTTCTCCCACAGTCCAAAAACTTGCGACATAGGTATATTGATCAAACTAAATAACACCATAGACAAGCTCTTTATCAGAAGTATATCTCTCTGTAGCAGTTCATAATTTGTCATTAGCCATAAATAGCAGGGAGGTTCTCGAGACCTACCTGAGCTCAAACTCCCCTCTCGCCTTACAAATAAGAGGGAGCCCCAGGCTTGAGGATTTTATGAGCTCAGGGCTTTCTCCTGGGACAGCAAATGTTCTTTGTAATCAACCAAGCTAAGTGTGAACTCTTGAAACGCTTATAATGGAGACAACCAAATCACACAGATTACATGTTACTGTACAGCAATACATTAAATGCCTATACGCATAGGCCTACCTACTTTCATTCGTTTACTCGCCGACTGAATGTTGGCATCATGCAATGAGTGGCCTCGGCCCCAAATGAGGGATGACCCAGCGCACCATCCATTATATAAAACCTCAGAATTTCTCTGCAAATAACTCGGTATAAAACGTATTTAATAACATCCTTGTTTCAGTAGACGCCATTAAACATTCAGCCCAAACGCTCCGGAGAGAACTAAAACAAATTATTTTTCCCCCCTAGACTATATGACACTTAATAGGTAATTTCCTTTTATTTAGGAGAATAATTTAAGGATGTTGCATATTATTCGGTTATCTTAAGGAAACTGTTAAGTGTTTCAGGACATAAGAGCAAGTAATGAATGTAGGCAGTATATTTATGTTCAACAGAAGAAAGAAACACATAAAAGTTTGATAAACTTGAGGGTGAGTAAATAGTGTGTACATTTCTATTGTTGTGTGAACTATCAACTTCACAAATGCACATGAAATGCTGACATAACGAAAAGTGGTGCATTTGCAGATCAAATAGTAAATGGAAAAGGTGTAAATGATTCTGAAACGCTTTCACAATATGCTATTAAAACAAGGAGGCGTATAGTTTTCTGTTTTGATGAAATGCTGAAGGACAAATGATGGATAAGCACAGTTCCCCTTCGGGGGGAACTTCAGCACTATAAGTGGATTTGATTGTAAAATCCACGCATTGGGAGGTTCGGTTCAGAAGCTACTCGTCTGAAAGAGTATTGAACGGGCCAATTAAGAATGAATTGGCAGCGCAAGCCTGCGCAGGTGAGCGGCATAAGCAATCAACTGAGTATATAAGCTCACCTGGCGCCAGCAGACGCTATCCTTTTCGCTTCAGAGACTTTCTGATCGAGTCGATGAGGGTTCCTCCTGCTGTGACCAGCGATTCTGAGCGAACGAGAGCATTCTCCCGGTCCAGAGTGTGTACACGCAGTGGCAGACGGTCGAGCTGGGTTTCTCCCTTGCCTGGCGTTCTTTGGGTCCGGTCCTCCAGAGCGGTGCGTATAAAGTTGCAAACTTCACAGAAAGAGCAACACAGTCGTGCAGCACGTCCTTATCAGGACGGCGCTCCGACTGTGCGTTTCTGGATGCGGTGGTTTCCTGTCCTCGGATGATGGGCGCGGGCACTGCGTTACATGTCTGGGGGTCCAGCATGTTAATGCGCTGCTCGCGGGCAGTTCATGTCGTCATTGCGATGCCATGACTGTTGCGCAAGATCGCGGTTAGCCTTTGCAAAAGGGCGAACCACCCCAGTTGTCCCCTGCTCTGCAGCGGGCACTCGGACAGATCTGAGGGTTTCAGCGAGAGATAATCCGTCGCCCACGGGCCCGCGGACCTCCCGCTCCTCTAAGCGCTCCATCCAAGCTTCGGGCGGGGGAAGCGATCCGTCTAACAAATGGTAGCCCTTACGCCCGATGACACCGGAGACCAGATGTCCACCGCGGCATCGGAGGGTGGGCTTTCATTGTCCGATGATGATCCGGACCCGCTCGCCCCCTTCGGGCTGGTGAGCGCTGTCACTACGGATCCTGAAACGGACATGTTAGCCGTGCTTTCCCAGGCTGCTTCGGCCCTGGGTTGGAGATGGTTTATCCCCCAGCTCCGCGGCCGGACCGACTAGAGGGGCGTTCCCTTCTTCCCGGAGGTGCACAGTAGGCTCACGCGGTCTTGTAAAGCACTTTTTTCTGCTCGTGCTGCGTGTTCCTCCACCCTAACCACTCTTGACGGTGAAACAGCCAGGGGGTATGTGGCGATTCCTCAGGTTGAGTGCGTGATGGCGGTAAATCCGCGCGGCGCCTCTTCTTGGCGGGGTCCGCCTCGTCTCCCATCCAAAGCCTGTAAGTTATCTACCTCCCTCGGAGCTAGAGCTTACATAGCTGCGGGCCAGGCTGCTTCCGCCTTGCATGCGATAGCCACCTACCAGCGCTACCAAGCGCAGGCGCTGGCTGAGCTGCACGAGGGTGGGTCCAACCCAGGCTTACGAGCTTCGCACCGCCGCCGACTTAGCTCTTCGGACTACTGAGTCTGCTGCGTGTGCGTGGGGGAGGACGATGTCCACATTAGTGGTCCAGGAGCGCCACCCCTGGCTGATATGCGCAAAGTCGACAAAGTCCGCTTTCTTGACTTCCCCATATCCCCAGCCAGGTTCGGCGACACTGTCTGTGAATTCACCCAGGAATTCAAGGCGGTGAGAGAGCAGTTGGTGGGTGATGTCTTATCGGCGGTCCGTAGCCCGCTCCGCCCGCCGTGCCATTCATACCTGCTCCTCGCCGAAGGCGCCCGCCTACGAGAGCTGCTCCGCCCCCGCACACGCCTCTGGCGAAGCGAGCGCGTCGGGCACCTCGGAAGCAGGCAGCCCCCCTGCCCAGAACGCCGCTAAGTCCGGCAACGGACCGCGAAGCGCCCCTGGGACAGGCCATCTGGAGAAGAGGGAACTTGCTCTTTCCCCGCTGGAGGGCGGGGCCCCATTTCCAACGGCACTTTTTACTGCCATGAAAACATTATGAAAGAGCACTTTTCACTTCCCCAGATGTGACAGCCCGAAATCTGCCAGTCTGGGACGCTATGCTTTCTAGCTTGCAGATTCGGTGCGTTTCGCCAGTGGCTCACGAGCGCTGGGAGGACGGTCTCCTTTCTCCCACCCCTCGAGCCTCCCCTCCGGAGCTCGGGTTTGGAGTGAGAGCAAATATCTCACCTCCAGCTTTTCCGTGGGACCCGCGAGCTTCCCGGATCAGCACACCCACTCCGCGCTGCCCCACTGCTGGTACGTCAGCGATTGTAGCGATGAGTCCATTAGCGAGAGCTCTGCCTGCCTGGTTAGCGCGGGCCAGCTCTTCGCGGTGGCTCATACGCACAATCAGACTTGGCTATGCGATTCAGTTCGTGAAACGGCCCCCCAAGTCACGGGTGTGTATTCACCAGGGTCAGCCCCCTGTCCGCCCCTGTCTTGCGAGAGGAGATTGCTGTCCTCCTGGCGAAGGATGCAATCGAGCCGCTCCCTCCAGCCGAGATGGAGAGCGGGTTTTACAGCCCACGCTTCATCGTGCCCAAAAAGAGCGGTGGGTCACGGCCAATCCTAGATCTGCGCGTTTTGAACCGCTGCCTGCACAAGCTGCCGTTCAGAATGCTCACGCAGAAGCGCATCCTCCGGTGCGTTCGTCCTCTGGGTTGGTCTGCAGCATTAGACCTGATGGACGCGTATTTCCATGTCTCCACTCTTCCTCGCCACCGACAGTTTCTCCGGTTTGCGTTTGAAGGTCGAGCTTGGCAATACAAAGCCCTCCCCTTCGGGCTCTCTCTGTCTCCGCGGGTCCTCACCAAGCCCGCGGAGGGTGCCTCAGCGCCCCTTCGGCTCGCGGGCATCTGCATACTCAATTTCTTTACGACTGGCTGAATTTTGCCCTCTCTTTTGATTATGCACAGAGTTGATTATGCACAGAGACAAAGTGCTCTGGCACTTCCACCTGTGGGGGTTTCAGGTCAACCGAGAAAAGAGTAAACTCGCCCCCGTGCAGAGGATCTCTTCTCTCGGGCTGGAGCTGGACTCGGTCACCATGGCAGCGCGCCTCTCCGGAGAGCGCGCTCAGCTGATGCTGCACTGTCTGAGAGAGCTCGACAGTAAAATAGTGGTCCCACTGAAACTATTTCAGAGGCTCCTGGGGCATATGGCATCCGCAGCCGCTTCATGCCGCTCAGATTATTCTATATGAGACCACTTCAGCACTGGCTTCACGATCGAGTCCCCAGACGCGCATGGCACGCGCGCGCACACCGAGTCTCTGTTACTGCGCTGTGTCGCCGCGCCCTCAGCCCTTGGAGCGACCCCTCGTTCCTACAGGCCTGGGTGTCTCTAGAACAGGCGTCCAGTCTTGTTGTCGTTTCAGCAGACGCTTCCAACACGGGCTGGGGGGCTGTGCGTTGCGGGCATGCGGCTGCGGACCTGTGGAAAGGTACCCAGTTGCATTGGCATATCGCCTGGAGCTGTTGGCAGTGTTCCTCGCTCTCCACCGTTTTTTTCCGGTGTTGGAGCGGCAACACGTGCTGGTCAGGACGGACAGTACGGCGGCGGTGGCGCATATCAGCCGTATAGGGGGTATGCGCTCTCGCCGCATGTCTCAGCTCGCCCGCCGTCTGCTCCTCTGGAGTCATCCGCGGCTGAAATCGCTGCACGCCATTCATATTCAGGCAAGCTCAACCGTGCAGCCGATGCGCTCTCACGGCAGCCTTGCGTCCTGGAGAATGGAGACTCCACCCCGAGTCTGTTCAGCTGACATGGGCGCGATTCGGGGAAGCCCAGATCGATCTGTTGCTTCCCCCGAGATCGCTCATTGCCAGTTGTTCTTTCCCTGACCGAGTGCTCTCGGCACGGATGCACTGGCTTACAGCTGGCCTCGGGGCACGCGCAATACGCGTTTCCCCCAGTGAGCCTGCTCGCGCAGTTACTGTGCAAGGTCAGGGAGGACGAGGAACAGGTTACTGGTTGCGCCCCTCTGGCTCAACTTGACCTGGATGTCAGAGCTCTCCCTCGCGATAGCCCTCCCCTGGCAGTCCCTTCGAGAGAGCACCTACTCTCTCAGGGACAGGGCACCACCTGGCACCCTCGCCGATCTTTGGAGATTTTTAGACGCGAGGAAGACTTAGGTAACCTCCGATTGCGGTGGCTAATACCGTCACTCGGGCTAGAGCCCCCTCCCCGAGCGCGCCTATGCCCTGACGTGAAGTCTATTCACTGAATGGTGTGTCTCTCGCTGAGAAGACCCCCGTAATTTGCCAGATCAGCGTTGTGCTTTCTTTACGCCGAGAGAAGTTGGAGAGCAGGCTGTCGCCCTCCACACTCAAGGTTACGTGGCTGCCATCTCCGCTCTCATAACGCGGTGGCTGGCAGCACCGTGGGAACGCATAACCTCATCATCCGGTTCCTCAGGGGCGTTAAGCGAATTAATCCACCCCGTCCCCTCTCATGCCCTCTTAGGATCTCGCCCTCGCTACACAAGCCGCGTCAGATCCCTTCGATCCTCGACTCAGTATATTTCTGTCCCTGAAGGCAGCTCTGCTGGTCGCGTTGATATCGATTAGAGGGTCGGGGACCCGGAGGCATTTTTCGGTCAGTGACTCGTGCCTGTAATTGGGCTGGCTTCTCTCACGTCCTGAGACCCCGCCCGCGATATGTGCCCAAGGTTCCTACCACTCCGTTTTAATACGAGGTAGTGAGCCTGCAAGCGCTGCCCTCGGAGGAGGCAGACCCAGCCCTTCTTTATTGTCCAGTTCGCGTTTTGCGTATTATCCGGACCGCACTCAGAGTTTAGATCATCTGAGCAGCTCTTCGTCTGTTATAGCGGTCGGCAGCAGGGAAGTGCCGTACCGAAATAAGTTCCCACTAGATTGTGGATGCCTTTCTTTCACTATCAGAGCCGAGATGAGCCGCGTCCCCCGAGAGCGCGTGCACACTCCACTCGGAGCTTCGCATCCTCTCGAGCGCGCGCACGCGGCGCCCCTCTAACAGACATCTGTAGAGCTGCGGGCTGGGTGACACCCAACACATTTGCAAGGTTTTACAATCTGCGAGTGGAGCCGGTTTCCTCAAGGGTATTAGGTAACCCTTGGTGATTGAGGAAACAATTCGGTAGGGTGTTGAAACACGCTTGCTGCGCCATTTTCCCTAACACGGAGATACGTGCGCCTTTTTATCTGTCAGTAAAGTTCCCCGTCAGGTGAGCCCTGCAGATTCCTCCGTGGCCCCCAGCACTGACTCAGCGGAGGAGTCACTTGCTGGCCCACTACGTTGTAGGTCTGCCCGCTGGTCAGCCCGCGTTTTGGGTAAAGGTGCCTGCTATGCGTGGTCCCCACTAGGCGATCCCATATGCTTATTCAGCCACGGTTAAGTCCCCCCCCCTGGGCGGACCCGTGTCTTCCCTCCCCGCTAACCACTCTTTTGCTATGCGTACTCCCCCTTTTTAGGGCTAGTCCATATGTAAATTCTGCCATCTATCCCCCCTTGGGTAACGGATGGCCTCCGCAGCGTCCTCCCTATCGGAATTGCACGCTTCCCAACGTACTGTCGTATTTTCCTAGAATTATCTAGATGCTCACGACTTCCCAAAAAATATATATAAATCCGTAAAACTTCTGTTGAAGTAGGATAAATTAGGGCCAGGGACACGTTGGAGGACCGCGCCCCCCATGATGTGGGTGCGTCACGCTTGCTTGACTATCTCCTCATCGGGGGTGTTGGTAAGGTGCAGTCATTATGGCGCTTTCAATGGGCTCCCAATGCGTGGATTTTACAATCAAATCCACTTATAGTGCTGAAGTTCCCCCCGAAGGGGAACGTTCGAGGTTACTAAAGTAACCCTTCGTTCCCCGAGGAGGGGAACGGAAGCACTATACTCCGTCGCCATAATGACTGTCCCTTAGCTGTTGAAAGTCTCTTCAGCTTAAAAAGGATAGCGTCTGCTGGCGCCAGGTGAGCTTATATACTCAGTTGATTGCTTATGCCGCTCACCTGCGCAGGCTTGCGCTGCCAATTCATTCTTAATTGGCCCGTTCAATACTCGTTCAGACGAGTAGCTTCTGAACCGAACCTCCCAATGCGTGGATTTTACAATCAAATCCACTTATAGTGCTTCCGTTCCCCTCCTCGGGGAACGAAGGGTTACTTTAGTAACCTCGAACGTTCTAGTTACTGACACTTTCTGTGGTTTCGTTTAACTTGTCATTCTAGAAACGGACTAGTCTTTGTGTCCACTTTAAGCTTGTCTTCCTCAAGTGCACTTGAATTAACCTGTGAATGATGTGAATGTTTAACAGATGTCTTGTGAAGCGACTGATTTGTATATTTTAGCCATGATGCACAACAGTGAAATAAACATTGCTGGCTGGACTACTGTGTGGTACTGAGTTCTCTGAATAGAATGACATTCTGCTGTAACAATGTTAATTTTAAGATTTTACAAAATCACAATATGGACAATCTGTTTACTCGAGATGTTCATGTTTTACATAATTATGTATGCAGATAATTCTAATACACCTATTTTAAGTTGTATTTTTTATGACCCTATTTATGCACTTCACCTGTATAGTTGTTGTTTTGTTATGTACAGATTTCTACACATCTAAGCGATACTATTAGTAAAATAGACAAAAACAAGCAATGGACAATAAATAGTAGTATGCAAAAAAGTAAAAGAGTTACTACATATTATTTTTGCCAAAAGAATTTGTAAAATATAATTTATTAACAATAAATTAAAGGCCAAACATACAGTGCTGCTGCCTGTAATTTATACTATGCACAGATGCACATTGATGTCTAAATAACAAAGAGTGCTGCAACATAATAATGTTATTTTAGGCTCAGCATATATATATATATATATATATATATATATATATATATATATATATATATATATATATATATATATATATATATATATATATATATATATATATATATATATATGGTCACACTTTACAATAAGGTTCATTAGTAAATGTTTATTAATGCATTTACTAACATGAACAAACAATGAACAATACATTTACTACTGTATTTGTTCATGTTAGTTAACGTTAGTTAATGAAAATACAGTTGTTCATTATTAGTTAATGTTAACTCATGGTGCATTAACTAATGTTAACAAGCATGGCCTTGCATGTTAGTAATGTATTAGTAAATGTTCAATTATGATTAATAAATGCTGTACATGTGTTGTTCATGATTAGTTCATGTTAGTAAATGCATTAACTAATGAACCTTATTGTAAAGTGTTACCATATATATATATAAATTTACATTTAGTCATTTAGCAGACGCTTTTATCCAAAGCGACTTACAAATGAGGACAAGGAAGCAATTTACACAACTATAAGAGCAACAATGAATAAGTGCAGTAGGCGAGTTTCAGGTGTGTAAAGTCTAAGAAGCAAGCATTAGTAATGTAAGTTTTTTTTTGTGTTTTTTTTAAGAGTACAGTTAGTGGTATAGTCAGAGAGGCAATTGCAGATTAAGGAAATTGGAGATTAAATAGTTGAGTTTTTAGTCGTTTCTTGAAGACAGCAAGTGACTGCCGTTCTGATGCAGTTAGGGAGTTCATTCCAGTAACTGGGCAGATTAAATGCGAGAATTCGGGAAAGTGATTTCTTCCTTCTTAGGGATGGAACCACTAGGCGTCGTTTATTCATATATATGTATGTATATATATATATATATATATATATATATATATATATATATATATATATATATATATATATATATATATATATTGCTTACTGCACCTATAGTTAAATGAACAATCCATCTTTTTAATTCAAAAGTAAATGAAGCATATTTATTCATATTAAATGTAAAGTTATGAATGCTTCAACTAAATTCTGAAAACATCATCACGTGGATTAAATAATGTCCCATTGTTGTCATACTGTTTAACAAGTAAATAAAAAAAAAGAAAACTAAGCAATATTATAAGGATTTCTGAAGGATCGTTTAACTAAAGCCAGAAGTAATAATGCGGGCAATTTCACTTTTTAATCAAAGGAATCATACCTTTTTTTTTTAAACTATGCTTAAAAAAACAACAGTTAAACTAATTTGTAAAATAATAAATACATAACATTTTGCAGTTACTACTGTATTTTGGTGATCAGAATAGGTTTCTTTTAAAATGATTAAGCCACCAAAATTCTAAGTTCTGTTATTAATTGTCACGTCACCCTCATGTCATCCGAGAGCTCCCTTATCCTCCAAAGACAGCAGTGGTCACGAGACATTCAAAGACCAGAAAAAAAAACAAAAAAATATTTATCATACAATAGTTATCATACAAAGCTCAAAGAATACTTTTGAGCGCCAAAAAAAAAGGGGAAATATGACACTGTTACGTTTTGCTTCCACATCAGGTCATCTACGGCAGGGGTTCTGTAACTTTTTAGCCTGCGACCCCTAAAATAACAACTCTAGTTACTTGTGACCCCCATTATGCTCAAAGGTGGTTATAAACACAAATATTGCACACAATAGTGCACACACACCATTCAGAACTATTTACAACATGAGCACATTGACAACACAAAAAAGTGTGACAGTCTAACAACCATATAATTTTTTTATAATCATTTAATTCTTTTTTTTTTTTTTTATTGAATATAACCCTCACTTAATGAGAATGGTGGGCACCATGTTTGCAGCACAAGACTATTCTTGGTAGAATTTTAATGACCGCCACTTGGAAATCCTCCATGTTTAGTCCTGGCGTTTATTGTTAATGTATGTGAGTGCCATAAAGGTGTCGAAGTTTATCATTGTGCCGTAAAATCAATCTTCTGCAACTAACAACCGTTTCTGTGACATTAATCTAGCAAAATAACATCAGGGGTTGCAATCCAATGGACAAAAAAAGAAAGGCTGTAGGCTTTTTATTTGCATGTTTTTTTTATAATATGTAACTGTTAAATATTAAATATATATTAAATATATTATAAGTTTTATAGTATAAAATAGTATAGTATAAAAAAAACTATTTTCATCTTCTGTTATAGATAAAATATGGTAATTCTAATAGTTTAATAACATATATGAGAATTTTGAAAATCACTCATTTGCAAAAATCCCTTTTTTTTCAGTGTCGTAGCCTAAACACAGATGCACAATATTATGTGGAAAACATTAGCAGACAAAGTCATTGTTACCATTTTATTAGCACATATAAAGTGATTTTGGAGCTTTGTATGATTACAGCTGAACCACTTAAGTCACTGGGAAGGTTTTGACAATAGTTTTGGTTTCAATTATAAATTTTGAACATCTCAAGTCGTGACCATTGCTGAATATGGAGGATGAGAGAGCTCTCAGATTTCATCTAAAATATCTTAATTTATGTTTCGAAGTTGAACGAAAGACTCAGGGGATTAAAACGACATGAAAGTATTTAATAACAACATTTTAATTTTTGGGTGAACTAAACCTTTAAAAAACCTCCCAAAACTTTTGACACACTGCATATCAACATAAAATCCAAGCAGAGATGTTTTAAAGTCGACAACTGAAATAATAAATCACATATGTAATGTTATGCTGAGATGCAAACATTGTGATTGCTAGTGAATTTCTTACATGCGACACATTGCTCTGGCAGTCAGTCTGAGCCCCTGCTCTTCAATCTAGAGTAATCAGTCGAGCTTATGATCAGATGTCCGACGGTTCGAGAGCAGGGTGCAAGGTCAGAGCGGCTGCCAGAAGCCATGTATTTTTATTTGATTAAAAAACATTTGAAGCAGATTATGCAATCATTGCGCACATGTGCATGAGATGCAGCCTGGCATATCAACAGAATTGTCAGCTCATGCTGGCAGTTTTTACAAATAGAGATACTCAACACAACATCCGTGAACAGATGATGAAAAAAACAAGGTGCATTTAATGCAAAATATTAAAAAACTGAGTATTTGTGTGTTTAGAAATATGAAATACATGGATGAACAATTAACAGTAGGCATAACACAATCAAAACCATTTTAGTTGTTTTTTTAAGAAAATTGTATTTTAAAGGATTATGGATGCGGTGTAATCTGGATTACTGACGTGTGCGTCATTGCTCTTTAGAGAGCTCTGTGTTCTCAGTCATTTAAAGCACTGAAGTCATTTTAACTATAGCATGGAATAAAAATGCTTTTATTGCCTTCATAACGTTTGTAGGAACATGACCTGACCTGCAATATATGATTATCAGAAATTCAGTTCCTAGAATTAATTATCATTTAAACAACCCACTGTTGTAGTATTTATTAATATTTGAAATGAGCTTTTGATTTTATGTTTTCACTTGGGGAAGGGATAGTTTAAAAGTTTATAGTTAATTTAGTTCAGTTTTTAAAACTGAAAATACAGCCATCATTTACTCGCCATCATTCATTTGTCACAAACAAACTGGAGCTTCTTGCAACATAAAAGATAATATTTTGAAAAATGACAGAAACCAACCATTGACTTCCATAGTATTTGCTTTTCCTACTATGGATGTCAATGGTTACCAGTTACTAACATTTTAAAAATATTGTTATTTAATTTCAAGAGGGAAAAAAAATGTTGTAAAACCACTCGAGGGCGAGTAAATGGTGAGCATATTTTCATTTTTTTTGGGGGGGTAACTACTGAATCACTTTTCCAGTAATTTTGTTACCATGCAGGACTTATTATACTGTAGTTAACGTAAACTTAAACATAAAACACAGACAAAAATGCTGCTTAAAATAAAACTAATGTTAACTTAATTTAAAGCATACAAACCTCATATTTTCATTTAAATAAGATTTTACAAATACAAAAAAACACAAAAATGTTTGCTTTAAATAAAAATTAAAATCATAAAAAATTAAAAGCAATTTGCCTAAATTACTCAAATAAACGAAAAAAATACCCAGATTTGTTTATTATATCAGTTTTTTTTGTTTGTTAGTTTCTTTTTGTTTTGTTGTTGTTTTTACAAAACATTCATTTATTCACATTCTGTACGTTTTTGTTCCTAAACTCAAAAAACTTTAAATTTTATGAATTTTTAGTAAATCACAACATACATCACTGATAATGAAAAATGATCTACAGTACAATTTGTTTACAGTAGAGTACAATTAACAGTTTACAGTTATACTCATACAAATAATACTTTCATTCGCATAATTACAAGTATTATAAAAAAGGAAAAAAAGATTTGTGATTTTGGATATGTACTAAGTGAAATTGCCGACATAGGCTCATTCTGAAAACGTAACCCTATATACATTTCTGGACATCACGAATTATGTAGCCAGAAGCTACATTTAGCTGCATTTCATTTTTAACGGTGCTTTCACACCTAGACTTTTGTTTCGGAACCTGTCTCGTTTGCCCAGTTAGCGTGGTTCATTTGGCATATGTGAAACCACCAATCGCAATTGGATCCGCGCCAAAACAATCGCTCCGAGATCGCTTGAATGAGGTGGTCTCGGCTCGATTGGAACGAATTTTGGAGCAGATCGATTGTAGTGAGAAAGCGATACGATCCGAGCCCAGTTATATCACAGTGTTTTATGGATAAGCAATAGGCATACAGCTATATGAAGAGAGATCTATGAGTAGGGCGGGAGGATATTCCAGACATCCCAAGTCTCCCGGAAGTTTCGGGAGTCTCCCGCAAATGCACAGAGACTCCAGGATGCCCAATAACGAGTGATAAGCTCCCGGTAAAAAAATAAAACTAACAAGTAAATAACAGGGTGAGAATGTGGTAAAATCTGAAAACATGGTAAAACTCATGGGGCTTTTCTTTTTTTGGATTGGTTTTCCAAACATTGTTGGTTGAGTTTAAGGAAGTGGGTGGGCGCTGGCCATTCAGTGCTTTTTAAAACACTATTGGTTGGGTTTAGGAAAGAGGGAGGGTAGGGGGATCGATCAGTTGGTCAGTCATTAAATCAGTCAGTTGACAGCTGCCTCATGTAAATCCACCAGAACAGCAAGCGCGATTGGCCCTCACGGAAGAATTTTGAGATCTCAAAAGCGTACACAGCGGCCACTGGTGGGTTCGCGAAAAAAAAACTGCAAAAAGATAAATAACTTAATAAACGCAACTCCTAGGATGCATGGGCGTTGCTAGGCCTATATTAGGGAGGCTGTAGCCCCTCTATATTTCTACTTAATCCCCCTAAAACTTAAGCAAATAGCTTATAAACTGTACACTAAATTATTGCCTCAGTCCCTTTTAAATTTAATAAGAAAACGGCGGCAGAATTCAGCTCCTCTCCGTATTTTGTTTTTCAGTTGATCAGCAAACTACAGCAGTGTATATATAGCAGTGTATATATATATATAAAATCAATTTTTTTTACCTTATAAGGAGCTGAGCTCCTCTAAAATAAAAAAAAACATAAAATCGCCCTTCCTGCATGGGACATAATTCGCCACCTCCAGAAATGAATATAGGGCTACGTTTTCAGAACGAGGACTTAGTTTCTTAATCATTTGATTATAATAAACAGTCAGAATGGGAAGTAAACACTGAACAACAGAAGATTCCTATGCACAGCTACTCAAAAACAGAAGAAAAAGATTCACTTACTCTTTTTTTTTTTAGGCCCCCAGACTAGTAACAAGACTTTAAAATGTGAATCAGCCCATTCATGTTTGCTGCTGGTTAACTTGAACAGAAACAGTGAGCTGATGATGAAGTGTAGCCATTTCTCAGCTTGGGTTATTTATATTATTATTTTTCTACAAGTGACAAGTTTGGCTGCAGTCTGAGCTGTTCTCCATTAATGAAATTGTATTTTCTCAACCAGGTTAGCTTAATCCTTCTGTTTATGATTCACTGAGTCAGGCACACGGATTAAATGTCTAATCATTCTGTTCCTGCATATTTCAGTTTCACATGTTCATGTTTATCAGGTTTGGTATGACAAGAAGACAACAGTCTGATGCCAAACTGTACCGTCATAGCCCGAAGATAAACACTAATAAATGCTGCCAAAGCCAAAGAATTACACTTCCAAATTCTGCTTCCATGTGGAATCAAATTTTAAAAACATCATGCACAAATGAAATTCGCTGAAAGCCTGTCAGGCAAATAAAAATGAAATGTGGAACAAGATTTACTCAAGAAGCCATTGTAACTTGTGAATATTGTTCCAGATTTAGAGTGATTTTTAAAAATAAAATAAAAACAATTAATAGGGTTGAGATCATTTTTGTCAACAGAATAAAAATGGAAGCTCTAACGGCTCAGTATACTCAACATCAAATAGTTCCAAACTTATATGTATTTTTTTTTCCACCTAAAGACAAAATAAGAAATGTTAAATGTTTTAAACTAGAAATTAATATCCATATGTATGTAGTAGGGGAAATTGTAAGTCAAACGAAGTCTACTAGATTGAAATGTACCATTTCCAGTTTTTGTGACCACACTTTTTTGGAAAACTTTCCATTGATTTATGAGCTCTAAAAAAAAGCCGTTGATTAACCATATCCATATTATTTTCTGTTTATTTACGGTTGTGAATTGCATTATGGGATGCTGATCTCTGCTCTGTCAACTTCTGATGTTGAAAATTCATCTGTACAGTTTAACAAAGTGACTTTTGTTGACATTTAAATAGTTTGACGTATTATAATCCGTAATTTTTGAGTCAATTCTTATTTTGAAACAGCTGAAACAAAACAATTATTGAGATTTTGTTTGGACAACTTCATTTTTAATGTTTAATACACTAAGATTTGTTAAATCTGTAAAGGTAACTTAAATAATTTGTGTGAAACCCAGCATTTTTTCACAGTGTACTTGCAGTTTATCACAAGGTCTTTGTAACTGATCCAGATAATATATAACTTAAACTATTAAAAATGTTTGAAAGTCACTTTTTTGAACCTTTCAAGGTTAAAAGTTGTCGGACAAAAGCTCATGGTCTCATAATGTAATTCAAAAGCATTAATTAATGGAGAAAAATAAAAACATGAATCACAAAATTGGGAAAACTGTTAGTTTACGGATATTTTTTACAGTGTGGTTTTGCCTGATTATAGCAAAATACAGAGAATTTGATAAAAGATGTCCAAATTCCATTCTCAGCCATAAAAAAAATAATAATAAGTTTTGATACAGTTGAAGACAAAATTATTAGCCCCCCTGTTTATTTTTTCTCAAATTTCTGTTTAACGGAGAGAAGAATTTTACAACACATTTCTAAAATTAATAGTTTTATAACTCATTTCTAATAACTGATTAATTTTATCTTTGCCATGATGACAGTAAATAATATTTTTACTGGATATTTCTCAAGACACTTCTATACAGCTTAAACTGACATTTAAAGGCTTAACTAGGTTAATTAGGTTAACTGATCGGGTTAGGGTAATTAGGCAAGTTATTATATAATGATGGTTTGTTCTGTAGACTATTGAAAAAAAAAATAGCTTAAAGGGGCTAATAATTTTAAGCTTAAAATGGTTTTAAAAAAAAAATTATCATCAAACATTTTATCAGATATACTATGAAAATTTCCCTGTTGATATTAAACCTATATTTTAATCTAAATATATATAAAAAAAAATCAAAGGGGGTTTAATAATTCTGATTTCAGCTGTAGATTTACAGCTTGTCAAATTTACAAAATTTCTATATGAAAGATAATTCACTCAATCTATTCTTGCCTATTCCCACAAATATACCTGTGTAACATAAGATTAATTTTGTGGTTCTAAGTTACATATATTTATTTAAAAAAAAAAAGGGGGGTTTGGAACAAGAAAGAAAAAAAGAAAGAAAAAAGAATCCAGTGAGCAGTAAAAGGAGGGATTGGGAAAATGACGTATACGCTTCATGACAAGCTGGTGCCAGGAATTAAAACCATATTATTTCCAGTGAATGAATAGACTGCAAAGAGTATCGAGAGAGAGAGAGAGAGAGAGAGAGAGAGAGAGAGAGAGAGAGAGAGAGAGAGTGAGAGAGAGAGTGAGAGAGAGAGAGAGAGAGAGAGAGAGAGAGAGAGAGAGAGTGAGAGAGAGAGAGAGAGAGAGAGAGAGAGAGAGAGAGAGAGAGAGAGAGGATTAGCCGAGAAAAAGAGAGCGACAGGAAGACAGAATGAACAAATAAAAACAACAGCTCACTGGGGAAAACAGATGATTTGAATGCGTATTATGTAGTGCACTACATGCCAAGGAAAAATGCACCACATCCTCTAATGCTAAATTCCATTATTTTATTGCATTAATGACTCTATTTACATGTACTAACTACATTATATGTTTATTAGTTTTGTGTAATTATGCATAAAGAACTGTAGTTATTATATTAACTGTACTATAGTAACTACATTGGACGTGTAACAAAGACACCTTAAAACTAAATGTTACCAAAAAAGTGCTTTATATATATATATATATATATATATATATATATATATATATATATATATATATATATATATATGAGCAATATTAAGTATCAGCCAATCAGATTCAAGAACCAGACAGAACTGTTGTATGAGCATAATGACATGAGTAGCAGTGGGATATGGTTGTAAATCGGTACTGGTGGGGGCCGTGCATTGGATTGAGGCTGTAGACCAAGTGCCTGAGTGTCCCACCAGTGATGATATACTGCCACATCGCACTCAGGGGTGGATTTAATCAATCAGCAAAGCAGCCGCTTAGGGCCTCAGGAAATTTGGGGGCCCCCAATTAATACCTAGAACTAGAAGTATACATTATACAGATAGCATTGTTGTTTTATCACACACATTTAGAAATAAAGGTACGCGAGCTGTCACTGGGGTGGTAACTTTTCGAAAGGTACAAATTTCCATATTAATACCTCAAAGGTACATATTAGTACCTAAAAAGTACAAAAGTGTTCCTCATAAAATTTTAGGAACTATTATATACTTTTGAGGTACCAATATGGACCCTTTAGGTTCAAATGTGTACCTTTTCAAAAGGAACCACCCCAGTGACAGCTCGTGTACCTTTATTTCTGAGAGTGTATTTTGTATGGTGAAGATCTAACAAATGAAATTGTAACGCAATTATAACATCCATGCAAATTTGTCTCTAACCATCATAGAGCAGTACAGCAGTCAAGTCATGTAAAGATTGAGTATTAAAAACAGTTTATTATTTTCGATTAATTAATTCATTTATTTTCTTGTTGGCTTTGTCCCTTTATTAATCCGGGGTCGCCACAGCAGAATGAACCACCAACTTATCCAGCACATTTTTATGCAGCGGATGCCCTTCCAGCCACAACCCATCTCTGGGAACATCCACACACACATTCAGACACACACTCATACACTACGGACAATTTAGCCTACCCAATTCACCTGTACCGCATGTCTTTGGACTGTGGGGGAAACCGGAGCACCCGGAGGAAACCCACGCGAACGCAGGGAGAACATGCAAACTCCACACAGAAATGCCAACTGAGCTGAGGATCAAACCAGCAACCCAGCGACCTTCTTGCTGTGAGGCAACTGCACTACCTACTGCGCCACTGCTTCGCTCATTTTCGGTTAATTCATTTTTTTTAATTGTGAATTCATTTTAAGAAAACAAATCACTTAAAATGTAGAGATTTTATTAAGATAAATCATGAAAAGGAAGATTCAGTCATAAAAGAGAAAACAAAATGCATTATAGGACTGTTTGGCCTTATGGCCGGAACTGCTTAGGGCCCCCAAATCTCTAAATTCGCCACTGATCACACTGCTACAGGTGTTGCTTTTATTCAACAGTTCCATGGCAAAATCATCTATATAAAAAAAGAAATTTAAACACGGAGAGTCTCAAATATCCTTTTGTACAAGGAACTACTTTATTCAAATACTATAGCCCTAAATTTACATTGGTGATGAATAGTTCTGACATCAGCTGCAGATGTGAATGAATGGCGGAAAAGAGTAGTTACTCAAACAAAAAGATTTTTAGACTCTCAGTGTTCGATTTCCTTTTTTTATATATGTGATTATGTAATCAAATTGTTGTATGAACGCAATATCACACTCGTATGGCTGCATATCGTCACTGGTTGAACACTAAGGCACTCGGTCTGCAGCCAGGAGCCAATGCATCCTCCCAACAGTGCCGGTATACAGCCATATCGCACAGCTACGAGTGTGATATTGCTCATATTTAGTTAACAGAGTTAATTTTATTTATAGGAACCGAAATAAGATGAACTAACAATTAAAAGCAGTATATTTACTAACTAATAGTATAGATAATTATTGTGACAGGTGTACTCATTTTTTTAATTAATGCATTATTTACTACAACTTTAAGTTTTCTATTTTTAGGAAACCTACCTGATATCACAAACATATCATACTTGCTTTATAAATGCAGAAGGGTTTGGCAATATTCATGTATCATCACCCTTATTCTTTCTACAAGAGTAACAGCTCTTTGCTATTTTTCATATTTTGTTTCACAATACTGTCAGACGTTTCGGTAACTTGGCTTAAAAAAACAAACTGTACCACAAACCATCGACCAGTAAAACTGAGTCTGTTGTAAGGATAAAGAGCATTAACACGTTCATACACATATTTAATGTGCAGTATGCCAAACAAACCCCTAGATGCCGCCAACACACAATTATTGCTCTTCAGGAGCCAGAAAAGCGCAAAACTGAGTTCACTGTCAGCTCTGTACAGCAGGTGGCGATACATTATTGCTAAAATCACTGATCACAACTTGCGTTAACAAGAGCACACATTAGCATCCCTGTCAGTCAACAGCAAGAAAACAAATCTTTAAAAATGACAAAGCTTATTCCTGTCACTGCTACCTTGAATGCTTGAAGACAAATCTCCCGTTTACGGCCGATCAATCTCTGCTTTAAAGGATTTGGAGCTGTCCAGCGCGCGGTGGTGCTGAAATTCAATAAGCGCCACTGATTACCACACCATGGTTTTAACACAATAAATATAACATTAAGTGAAGCAAATTATTGCTACTCTATAAATAAAATGCTAATTATAATATATACTAAAATATATGCTATCCTGTAATGATATTTAAGATGTTGCACATTAAAAAAACGCATTTTAAAAATGCGTTTATACACAACTAAATGGATAGTTCACCCAAAAAGGAACATTTACTCACCCTCAAATGGTTCTAAACTTTATAAAAGTTTCTTTATTCTGCTAGATACTAAAAGGTTATTTTGGATAAAAAAAAAGCTGAAACCTGTAACCACAGACTTCTTTAGTAGGAAAAACAATAATGAATGTCAATGGTTACAGGCTTTCAGCTTTTTTAAAGTATGAAGGTTTTTAAAGTGAAGAGAGGGGCAATGATGAAAGAAAATGTCATTTTTGGGTGAAGTATCCCTTAAAGTATGTAATCTTAATCATAAAAAGCATTTGATAAGACACTAAACTCGTTAATACTTGCGCGGCTTAGTTACTACAATTTAGTTCAAATAAGCACTTATAAAGGTAGATCACGCTGTATGTGGGACACTTTTCTTTTTCTTTTTCTTCCCCCTTTGCTTTCCAACTGAAATCTAAATCATTGTGAAAACACAATCGGAGAATAATACAGCTAACCTATCTGTAAAAATAGTTTTTAGCATAACTGTCCAAAGTGTTTCTTAAAACAAATGATCGCGTATGGCGTTTCAAAACAAACAACGGCAATCAATAAGTTCTCATTCAGCCGGTGAGGTCTTACTGAGCACCACTTGCAGACACCTTCCTCACAGTCAGCATATCTGTCGAGCTCAATGACTTAAGGTTTGTGGTCCTAAGCAGTTACAGAAGCTCGCTCAATATCTGAAAGTTATAAAGCAAGGCTTGGCGTTACTGGGTAGGAGCTTGACGTGTTAAATGAGCATAAAAGACCCAGCTGGTTGGGGGAACCACTTGAGGGGCCAGCAAACAGTGCATCACATCCTTGGGAAAAAAGAGAGGAGTGATTCCAATGGAATCAACATGTAAGCGCATCTGCATTGGGTGGCATCAATAAGAAGACGGCTGAGGGGAAATGATGACACTGCGCTACAGGTGAATTCATCCATTGACGCTCATTCAGGCTCCGCGCGTCCAGCCACAATGACAGCGTGAAGAAGGAGGGAAAGCGAGAAGGCTATTTTTTGACCTGACTGTGAGTTTTTGACCCGAATACGATGAAACAACACTGCGTGGCAGCAGTCGCGAGAGAGGAAATGCACGCGCAAAGAAGGACTGCAAGGTAAAGCAGGAAAAGTTGCTCTGCGCGCCGAGGCTTCACTATTCAGTGAGTGCTGGGCAACCCGGTGCGCGCAGACTTTCTCGGGGAGAGAAGCACAGCGTAGAAGCGAGTTAAGAGCATTTTTCCTGAAGCGACCAAAGTGTGTGGATCATGGCTACGGAGGAATCAGGTGGCTTGGCGCAAACCGCCGCCGTTAAACTTTCGGAGATGGGGGAAAGAACTAAACAGTTAGGAAATGCGATCCAGGACCCCGAGCGACAAAGAAGGATTATTCTAGTCATTGTGTGCGTGGCACTTCTGCTAGACAATATGCTTTACATGGTCATCGTGCCAATTGTGCCCGACTACTTAGCGCACTTAGAGAGCGAATCGGAGCAGGCGCATGTAAAAGGTAATTCCTCAATTAACATCACGCAAAACGAGAACTTTGACCTGCAGATCGGCGTGCTTTTCGCTTCAAAAGCCATTTTGCAGCTCCTTGTCAATCCTTTGACTGGAACTTTCATAGACCGAGTCGGCTACGACATCCCACTTTTAATTGGACTCAGTATCATGTTCGTCTCAACGTGCATTTTTGCCTTCGCCGAGAACTACGCGACCCTGTTCATGGCGCGCAGTCTGCAAGGGCTCGGCTCGGCGTTCGCAGACACTTCAGGAATTGCCATGATCGCGGACAAGTACGCGGAGGAGTCGGAGAGGAGTCGCGCGCTGGGCATTGCCCTCGCCTTCATCTCCTTCGGAAGCCTGGCGGCTCCCCCGTTTGGAGGGGTACTGTATGAGTTCGCGGGCAAACGCTTCCCGTTCATTGCGCTCGCATGTGTGTGTTTGGCAGACGGTATACTATGCCTGACTGTGCTCAAGCCCTTTTCCAGTAGGACTAGAGAGAACATGCCGGTCGGCACCCCAATTTACAAACTAATGATCGACCCGTACATAGCGGTCGTGGCAGGAGCTTTGACCACATGTAACATTCCCCTTGCTTTTCTGGAGCCCACCATCGCAAACTGGATGGAAGAGACCATGAATGCATCCCAATGGCAGATCGGGATCACCTGGCTGCCAGCCTTCTTCCCTCACATATTAGGCGTTTATCTCACTGTCAAGCTGGCAGCAAAGTATCCACACTTGCAGTGGTTTTATGGTGCACTTGGCATGGTCATCATTGGTGCCAGCTCGTGCATTGTGCCGGCTTGCAAAAACTTTGAGCAGCTGATAATCCCCCTGTGTGGCGTTTGCTTCGGCATTGCACTGGTAGACACAGCTTTATTACCCACACTCGCTTTTCTAGTAGACGTCCGCCACGTGTCTGTGTATGGTAGTGTATACGCTATTGCAGACATCTCCTACTGTGTTGCCTACGCGCTGGGCCCGATCGTGGCCGGTAAAATAGTGCACGACCTCGGTTTTGTGCAGCTCAATCTGGGCATGGGTCTGGCGAACGTACTTTACGCACCAGCCCTGCTACTGCTGCGCAACGTGAGCTTAATGAAACCATCCCATTCCGAGAGAAACATGCTACTGGAGGAGGGAGCCACAGGTCTGTACGACACGATTAGAATGGAAGAACGCCAAAGAAAGAAGCACGGCTACAGTTCGTCCGGTAACTGCGTGCCGATCGACGAGAACGGGACATTTGCTGGACAATCAAAGTCATTCTCTGAAGAAGAGACGTCCGAGCCAGAATACATATAGTCTGAGTTGTCTGTCCCTGATACAATCCTGTTTAAAAGAAAACCTCTGCTGAATATAAATGTTTTTCATTCACTCATTTACATGTTACTCATTCTCCCGAGGAAAAACCTGCTGGTGAACGGCTTACAATCATACAATGATTTATTCAATTTACTCAAATGATGAGATCAATATTTTTTTTCCTCCAATACAAAAAAAATGCAAAATATTTATTTAATTGTATAGTATTCCGCTGTATTAAGTTGTATTCAGGGATATAAATATGGTGCAAACATATTAAATATGAAGATGCGTGTGTACGTATTAAATGGGCCTTCGTTCAAGTTATTCCGCCGATTTTGTGCTGTTACAACTAATATGCAAAATGTCACCTGACACCTTCATAGGAAAAAAAAGATGGAACTGGTGTGAATCCTGCCTTCTCAGTGTCTGTTTCGAGTATTAAATGTTTAGGGTGTGTTTCTGGAATGCATTGCTGTATATTACGAATTATAATGGTGTACATATGTGCATATCAAATGTACATAATTAAAGAAAACTGTGAGATGCCTTGTGCGCAATGTGACTTTTTTCCCAAAAACATACACATTCACCTATTTACAATAATAAAAAAATAATTTAATTTACATTATCTCACATACTCACTATGATTAATTATTGACAGTTAAGACAGAAACGAATATTGACCGTAAATAAATATAAGATACAATATCGCATTCATTTAATGAAAAGCAATAACGCGCAGCAAATGAAAAAAAAAACTAAATTATTACATATTAGTAAAAAAAAAAACTTTATTATAAATATAGCTCTTCATGCTTGTGCATTTATATGAAAAAAACACAACATCCTTGTTGCGTAATTTATATAGTAAATGTATATTCAACTCCACAGAAAGGATCACGAATATAAAACAATTAACAAAAATAACTATTTATGCCAAACAGCTGCAAATCGAATATATTTATTTAAAAGAAAAGGAACCAGTTGTTTATTATTCAGTATGGTCTATAATAAACCATTCCGCGTTTCGTTTTAATTAAATTATCGAGCGCGCTTCTTTACGGACATTTCTTCTTCTTCTTCTTGGAGATGTAAAAGTGTGCTCATAAATTTTGCTCAAGGACTCAAGTTAAAGTGAGTATGAGGTGGGCTGGCAGATGCGGATTCGAGCGAATAGAGTTTAGAGGGAGGAGTCTGGGAAAGGTAGCGCTTCTTCAGCATCCTTCAGCATCTTTCCTGAGGAGCATCCGAAGCTCCTGAGCTCAATGAATGGGACGCAAGTATGCCGCCTGAAACAAGTTAGCAGAAATTATTAACGGCACGTCGGGATTATGAATCTGGATAAACCCTTTGAGACATCTGTTGACTCGACAGAGGGTATGACATTTTGGTGAGTACTTTTTAACAATATACTTTAAAGAATTTAACGTGAAAAGTGTTTATTATTACCTATATGCCTAGAGCTTCATTTTTGAGTGAGGAGTTTAAAAGACTTTTTTTTTATTTAAATACAAGAATTAATTATATCAAAAATTTATATTCATTTAAAAAACTCAACATTTATTTTTTAAGCTTGCTCCTTGTCTGTGGTTGATGAAGAAATCAAAATAGCACTGTTTATTATAAGAATAATTATATTTCTAAAACGAAATTGATTAAATCTATTTCCAGTGGACTCTTCCTCTCTCATACCTGTCTTTCTGCTTCAGAGGGAACTGGGAAAAACTGTTAGTGAGTTTTCATCTTTCTTGACTGAACTCTTCAACTTTGAGGATGCCAGTTTCAAAAAGGGAACAATCAAAGGACACGGGAGATCCATGTGTAAGCAAAACCCATTTTGCATGTAAAATGTGACTAAAATTTATTGCGTTTCTAACATTACTGTTTACCTACATTATTACAAGTTGTCATATAAGTCCACATGTTGATCATGTTTTATCTGTGAAATTATCACCGAAATTCTGTTGTTGTACAGGAAAAACAGGGGGGAAAAATCTTTAAACATAACACTTGGGATAAATTGAAGCATATAAAATTATCAAAACCAAAGCTAATTAGGCAAGTGACTCATTATCATATGATTAATTAAGACGTGCTTGTTAAAGGGATAGTTCACCCTAAAATGAACATTATTAATTAATTATAAATCAAATTATGATAATGAATTTTTTACAGTAACATGCAGTTACACTGCAAAAAAATCTGACTGATTAGTTATAACAACATATGTTTTTATAATTATCAGTGACTTTATTTGTCAAATCAGTTATTTTTATTTTTTTTTACCATATGATCTGTTTTAAGTCAGTTTAGTTTAATTGATTTATTTATTCATGACATGGATAACAAGATGGGCAAACTGGACAATGCATTTGCATTTGTTGTAGCGTTATAGCACACTTGCTAATTTTCAACATCTGTCCAAGGGGGGCTTGTTTTTTCATGCTTACATCAATGCATAACTATAGCACGTATACACACAAGTATAAGTAAATAAATTGGAGCATAAAAAATTATAAAGACCCTATCAAGATTAATTAGAAAAGAGACTCATTACCATTTGGTTAAACACTACAAGACCCATAACATAAATGCCTTTTAATGAAATTGTTTATCATTTATCTCCTTTTACTTGTTTTAGAATAATTTGCCTTTTTTTCATCCATCTGTTGAACACAAAAGAAGATATTTTGAAGAATGCTAAAAAGCTGTCATCCTTATATATATTTTTTTTCTATCATGGGTCAATGTTAACAGTTTTGAGCTTTCTTCATAATGTCTAATTTCATATTGAACGAAGGAAAAAAAACTTTGAACAGTTTAGAACCACTTGAGGTTGAGTAAATAGTGAGTGCAATTAAATTTTTGGGGTGAACTATCACTTTAAGCGATAATGAGTGAAAGATTTTTAATAAATATCTGATGTTAATGTGGATTTAGGCTCTCCCGAAGCTCCCCATTCCCCCCTTGAAGCAAACACTGGACATGTACCTGACATGCATGGGTCACCTCGTCCCAGAGGACCAGTTCAGAAAGACCAAGGCCGTTGTAGAGAAATTTGGAGCACCTGGTGGAGTGGGGGAAACCCTTCAGAAAAAGTTACTGGAGAGAAGTGAACAAAAGGCCAATTGGGTAAGTACTCTAGCTACAAAAAGGGCTGAAACTATCGGTTTAATGTTGCATAAAAGTGTTCAAACTCCTGTTTCTGATCATTGTGTTAGGTGTATGATTATTGGCTTGAAGACATGTATTTGAACAACAGGTTAGCACTACCTGTCAACTCCAGTCCTGTTATGGTCTTTCACAAGCAGAACTTCAAGGGTCAAAGTGATGTCCTCAGGTATGAGAGTCTAGAGAAACAGCAAGGGCAATATTTACTCAAAGCTCACAGGTTCACTGATAGCAATTTATTAAAATGCAGATATCGACGAAGATTAATTAATGATACAGTGCAGTGAATGCGCTGGGGCTGAGCCAAACTGTATGGTCTGTAAATCACATGATTTTGTCCATATGACAGTGCAGTTGAGTAGGTCATTAACTAAAAATAGATTTCTCCATCAGCAGTTTAATCTAGAGATTAGGAAACATATGAACAAAGAGTCCTCCCACGCTGCAAAAATATATCCGTTCATTTGTAATTGCCTGTAGCTTATGATTTATGGGTGTTTTTTATTCATTCTCTGTTTGTGCTTTGAATTTAATTATGGGACCTTGGTATTGGCTCCATCAACATTTATTGATGAAAATTTTACTAAACACTTTAACAAAGTGAATTGTGTATAATATTTATTTATTATATATATAAATAAAACACTAGCTGCTCATTATCCAGTTTTTGGATCATAAATACAAGACCAACCCAGGCAAAAAATGATTTTGAACAACAAAAAATATTAATAAAAGTAATTATTTTAAACTTTAACATTACAAGTGGTCAGAGTAAGTCAGTTTTGATTTAGTCTCTTTAGAGACGTTGGTATTAGTCCTTGATTAGTTGTGCTAATTAAAACAAAGGAATTGCGTTCCTACAGTAAATGTGAATGTGCAATATTTCATTGTAACTTAATTATATTCCATAAAGATGCATCCAATTGATCGAAAATGACAGCATTTAAGATTTAAAAAGGATTTCCAAATAAATGTTTTTTAAAACACTATTCATCAAGGTTTCCTGAAAATATCAAGCTGTTTTTAACACTGATGGTAAAAGGGGTTCTTAAAATATTAATAAAAATGTTTCTTGTAAAACAAACTATAATATTGAGAATCATTTCTGAAGGATTGGGTGTCACTGAAGACTGGAGTACTGATGCTGAAAAGGCAGTGTTGCCATCACAAGAATAAATTACATTTTAGTGCATATCAAATTAAAACTGTGATTTAAAAACTATATTAATGTCACAATTTGATTTTGGTGATTATAAGAGAATTCATCTAAAATAAATAAAAACAGTAGATCTTTTTTAACTCTTGAACATGTTTTCATTTTTTTCAACAGATTTGCTGCTAATCTCATTTCTGGTGTATTAGAGTATAAAGCTCTAATTGATGGGTAAGGTAATACTTTATGTTATATTTTATGTTCATATCAAGTTCTATTATAGTAAAAACGGATGTTTTCCTGCAGACGTGCTCTCCCTGTAGAGCATGCTCGTGGGCAGTTGGCCGGGACGCCCCTGTGTATGGATCAGTACAACAAGGTCTTCACGTCCTACAGGCTGCCAGGAACAAAAACAGACACTTTAGTGGCTCAGAAGAGCACAGTTATGCCTGAACCCGAACATATAATAGTGGCATGTAAGAATCAGGTAAATATTACTTCATTTGAACTGAAAACCTATACATTGTTTTGGTTTTATATTGCTGAGTCAAAAATGACACGACCCATTTTGGTGTCTGCTTCAAGTTACTGTACATTTACAAAAGTGATCCTATTTACATAGAAAGGATATTTAATGCAAGTTGTAATGTCTCAGAGCAATGTTTGTATATATATCTTTACATAAATATTCCAATCTTATTAAAACTCTGCTGACAAATGGGTAAAACTTTGTGGTTTGTGGAAAAGTAGCAACATATTAAATAATAAAATAAAACGGCAACTGATTTGTATTTTGAGGCTGCACAGTGATCTTTTTAATATTTTTTTTTAAAAATCATCAAATAATTTGGCTAATATTTTTTATATATAAAATGTGCTACACTATAATGACATTTATACTGTAAAATACAGTAAAAATGCATGATAGTCGTTTTTTGGTCAGGAAAAAAAATTGAATATATTGAAACATAAATATCCCATTTTTATTGTTTGATACTAGTCTGTTATGCTCAGTAAAGACACAGATTTGGTGCTGTTTTCTGTCTTAAATCCTGTATCTGTTTGCAGTTTTTTGTTCTAGACGTGATGGTAAACTTTCGCCGGCTGAATGAAAAAGACCTTTACACTCAGCTGGAGCGAATCAGAAAGATGGCAGACATCGAAGAGGAGCGTCAGCCTCCAATCGGCCTGCTCACATCAGATGGCAGAACACAGTGGGCCGAGGCTCGCAACATACTGATCAAAGGTCAGACATCATTTATTCCTCAACTCACACAACTTATTTCTCTGCCCAGACCTGCAATTTAACAACCAAATACTAAGAAACAAAACAACACGAGTTTCTCTGAAAAAACAACTCAAAATCCCCCTGATAAAAGCAGAAGTTCTTTACAGGTTAATGGAACTGACATCCACAAAATGTAATGCTTCTCGATGGGGTGCAGATTCTACCAACAGGGACTCTCTGGACATGATTGAGCGCTGTTTGTGTCTGGTGTGTTTGGATGAGGAAACTGCCACTGAACTGAATGACAGCAACAGAGCTTTGCTAATGCTTCATGGAGGAGGAACGGACAAAAACGGGGGCAACCGATGGTACGACAAACCCATGCAGGTACAAAAAGCCACAAATGAATTTATATTCCATTGATCATGTGATTAGATCAATTGTAAAATTCAATTATGATAATGTTAATTTTTTGTACAATAACATGTAGTTACACACTGTAGAAAAGAATCTGAGTTATCAGTTATTTTATCTGTCATATGAGCTGTTTTAAGTCAGTTTAATTTAATTTATTTATGACATGGACTTACAATTACATTGGACAAACCATATATTTTAGTTTAAATGCTACTTTTCAACATCTGACCAAGTGAGGCTTGTTTAAAAAAAAAAACAAACAAACAAAGAATACATATATAAATACATACATGTAATGTAATGTAATCCCATTTATCCTGTATGACCCAAAGCGCTTTACAATCATGAGGGGGGGGGAACACACCACCATCAGTGTGCAGCATTCACTTGGATGATGCGACGGCAGCCACAGGACAACGGCTGCAGTGCGCTCACCACACACCAGCTATTGGTGGATAGTGATAAAGCGAATTCAGTGGATGGGGATGACTAGGAGGGCATGATCGGTATGGGCAGGTGAAGGGAATTTGGCAACGACACTGGGATTACACCCCTACTCTTTAAGAGAAGTGCCATGGGATTTTTAAAGACCACAGAGAGTCAGGACCTTGGTTTAACATCTCATTAAAAAGACATCGCTCCCTGATAGTATAGTGTTTCCTTCACTATACTGGGGCGTTAGGACTCACACAGTCCACAGGTTGAAGGCCCCCTACTGGCCTTACTAACACCACTTCCAACAACAACCTAGTTTTTCCCCATGTGATCTCCCATCCAGACACTGACCAGGCTCAGCCCTGCTTAGCTACAGTGAGGTCTTGGGCTGCATGTATAATATACACACATAAGTACAGCTCTTTACAAAAGCTATAAGGCAGCATGATCAAACAATAAACTAATAATATAGTATACTATGTTAAATTTATGGTCACACATGATGTTATAATAAGTGGTCTTGACTACTGTGTACTTACATTTTAATGATTTACTTACACTATATTTGAACAAACACACCTAACTGTCATACATTTATAGTTACACCATCCATTAACCCATCCATTATAGTTTAACCCACTTTTGAGCCTATGCACCAAACCATTTGCAATACAATATGTACACAAGATATACATTGCATTTTTTAACAAAGCAGTTAATGCATCTTAATGTTAAGGGAAATCTTAAGTTGATTCAACTTAAGGTGGCCTCTTTTTTTAAACATTGCAGTCAATGTATTTACCTAAGAAATTAGTTATTTAAGGTAAATACGTTAGCTAAGGTTAGTTAGTTTCAAAGGTAGTGAATGGTACCTAGATTTGCCAAGTTTATGTAATGACTATAAGTGCATAATATGAGAAACAGTCCTGTAATATAAAGTGTTACCATGATTTCAGTTTGTAATAGGTGCTGATGGATGCTGTGGCGTCGTCTGTGAACACTCTCCTTTTGAGGGAATAGTGCTTGTGCAGTGTTCGGAGTATCTACTGAGATACATGTAAGCCAAATTGCTATTTTATTTATGAAAAACACTTTCAAAGTAACCCAGAATGCATGGTTGGTCTGGAAAATAACCCTAACTTCTGAAAGAATCTGTAATATTGTGTTGTTTTTTCATACTAACACATTATTTCTGTTTTTGCCAAAGAGGCAGAAGGGAGCTCTAATGAGAAGGCTTGAGATTAGATATGTGCTGACATTCAATAATACAATATTATGTATGGTATTGTTATCAAGGGAATGTTTATATATTATTTAACTTCTTAGAATTTAATAATTTTAAGTATATTGTATCGACAGTTTCTTTCTTCTGTTGAACACATAGAAGATATTTTGAAGACTGCTGGAAGCTGGCAGCTGGTGCTCTGCTTGTTAACATGCAAGCAATACACAAAACTGCACAGTCCTAATTGATATTTTACCTATTAAAGTAACTCTTTTAAAAGCTTCAGCAATTATTACAACAAGAAAATCTGATAACATCAAAAATCTTCTCAAAACATAGCCACACAGACTGAAAAAAAACCCAGTAAAGATGTATTGTGATGAACTGTAAGGCTGTTTCTCTCTCAGGAGAGGAAGCCCTTCTAAGCTGGTGAGAGCAGCCAGCATGAGTGAACTTCCAGCCCCCAGACGACTGCGCTGGAAATGCTCTCCAGACATCCAAACCTTCCTCTCAGCCTCAGCAGACAGATTACAGAAGTGAGTCAACACAAGAGACAGGTAGCAGAATTCTGTACACTGAAAACTATATCTGTATTAATTGCTGTCTTCATGATACACTGGTGTTTTCTGTTCTCTATTGATCTCTGCTTTGACCACTTTAAATGCTGGAATTTTAACTCTGTTGTTAAACAAAGTGACATAGTATTTTGATGCAATGTTTTGTCTGGGTGGGTCATGTGAACTTCGCTACATAAACAAGATAGTGAGCTGCCAATTCTTTTTTTCTGTTATGGTGGAGATAAGAGTATGATTTTTAAGTGTTTTGAACATCTGACATTCCTCAACATGTCATTGTGATACTTTTCGACAATTAAAGTAGTCGGGGCAGAAATCAAACTCTCATAATGCAATCTGAAAACATACAGCTGGGAAAATAAGTAATGAACATATCACCATCTAAAGCAGGGGTGTCAATTCCTGGAGGGCCGAAGCCCTGCACAGTTTAGTTCCAACCCTGCTCCAACACACTTACCTGTAGATTTCCATCAAGCCTGAAGGACTCAATTAGTTTGATTAGGTGTATTTAATTAGGGTCGGAACTAAAATGTGCAGAGCTGCTGCCCTTTTGGAACAACCAAAAGGTTGACACCTTTTTGACACCTGTGATCTAAAGGGTCTGTTGACTTGAAATTTTCCCTGGTTGTTGGTAACAACCAAAGAAATCAATATTTGCAAAGAAAACAAATCGAATTAGTTTACAAATTAGGTATTGCATAATAAAATGAAATGATGCAGGAAAAAAGTACTGAACACATGAAGAAAGGGAGGTGTAGAAAGGCAGTGAAGGCCAAGACAGCAGCTGAAATCTCGCAGAACTTATTCAGCAAACATCTGCCCTTCCTCATTGTGAATTAATATTAGCTGCTTCATTCCAACATCTACATTGTCAGGATGATGAAGATGAAACCAGGGTGGACATTTTAGCATGACAATGATCCAAAACAAGAAACAACTCTCAAATGCTTTCAGAGAAAGAAAATCAAGCTTTAGAATGGTCCTGCCAATCACCTGACTTAAATCCATTTGAAAATACAAAATAAAGATCAGATTTGATAGACGTGACCCACAGAAGCATCAAGATTATTACACTCTGTTGAAGTCTGTGATAAACTCACACCTGGGCAATTCATGTGACTTCATTCTCCACACAGTATGAGAGAGTCTTTAAGCTGCCATCACCAAAAACGCCTTTTATATAAAGTATTCAATTTCAGTAGTTCAGTACTTTCTCCTTGCCTCATTTCATTGTTATTACCAATAGCTCATAGCACATTTTAAACTCAACATAGTTTTTTTATGTTTGTATTGTTTGGGTTTTTACCAAAATCAGGTTCAATTACAAGTCTACAGCTCTTTTAAAAATATTATTCCCAGGAAAAACATGGTGTTCAATACTTATTTTACCAGCTGTAAATAAATGGAAAACACCCATGAATGCCAACCTATAGGCAACCAAAATATTTATATTTTATAAAGATCCTTTACTTTTGAATTGACATAAAAATTAACAAAGAAATGTTACTTGAACACCAAATCTTCATTGGAATAATTTCTAATGGTGACACTGAAAGTAATGATGTTGAAACTCTGCTTTGTATTCATCGAAATAGATTGCAATATAAAGTATAATTTTTAAGGTAAACTTTAATAACATTTCACAATATCCCTATTTAAATCTTGAAAAATAAGTTTACTATAAATGCTGATATAATAAATAAAAGAAAAGCCAAACTGTTGAACTTTTTAAAATATATCAACTGTTATATTCCACAGACTTGTAAAAAACCTGGACATGAATGTCCACAAATTCACTGGTTATGGCAAAGAGTTCATCAAGAGACAGAAAATGAGCCCTGATGCTTATGTCCAAGTTGCGCTCCAGTTTACATTTTACAGGTCAGTGTTTATAATGTATTAGTGCAGCATACTGAGGTTTACCATAAGTTTAATCTTGTTTTTTTTTTCTTTTTGAGTACAGATGTCATGGACGTCTAGTGCCCACCTATGAAAGTGCATCAATACGCCGCTTTCAAGAGGGACGAGTCGACAACATTCGCTCCTCCACCCCTGAAGCCTTAGCATTTGTCAAAGCTATGGCCAGTGGCTCCAAAATCACTGTATGTCTTTTAGTGTGTAACACCATTCAAACTGCCCAGCCAATGTCAGAACAGCTTGGAAAAGAACAATAACCCTTGTCTTACTTGATTTATTTAGGATGCTGAGAAAATGGAGTTGCTCTGGACTGCCATAAAAGCCCAAACTAATTACACAATTCTAGTAAGTGAAACAGACAGCTGAATTTGAACTACAATTACACAATCTGTCATTTACAGTCAAGAAGGAGTCTGCGATTGTCATATTGCCTGTTCTACAATAAAACATTGCTTTTCCACTCTTTGCAAACAGGCAATCACAGGAATGGCAATAGACAATCACTTGTTGGGGCTGCGAGAGATTGCCAAGGAGCTGAAACTGGAAAAGCCAGAGCTGTTTTCAGATACGACCTACGCAACCAGCATCCACTTCACTCTCTCTACAAGCCAGGTTGACAAATTAAATCATAGAACATAAGTGGATTTGATATTGATAGTGTGCATGCATTTTTCTTTTTAAAGTGCCCCATTACGCTGTTCAAGTTCAAAGTCAAAACATACTTTAATTTTCTCAGAGTACACATTGCAGAGTCACCTCTTTTTTATCGCAGCTGAAAGGGTTTGTTCAAGGATTCAGTTTCTTCAAACCTTGCCCTTACCTGGGAGCTAAAATGCTCTAATCAGATGACTTGATTAGTCTACAGTTTAAAACAGATGTCAAAATGAAAGCTACAGCTTTGGAGGCTTTCGCAGCACTTGTAAACAATGCTCCAATAAGTCAAATTAGCGTCATAAATTGACCAACAGAAAAATGGCAGATATGCACTATTACTCTATATCAGGGGTGACCAACCCTGTTCCTGGAGATTGACCTTCCTGCAGATTTCAGTTGCAACCTATATTAAACGCACCTGCCTTTAATTATCAAGTGCTGTTCAGGTCCTCATTAATTGATTTAGGTGTGTTTGATCAGGGTTTGAGCTAAACTCTCTAGGAAGGTCAATCTCCAGGAACAGGGTTGAGCACCCCTGCTTTACATGATGGTATTGTTTATTTTTTGTAAGCCTAACAGATTAATCAACGCAGTAAATAAGTTATAAGAATGTTAAAACGTTTCAAGTTTTCATTTACTCACTAAGAATGAATAAAAAAAGCCCATATTCAGCTTTGAGGCTGTCTAAATATTTTATATTCATTTATTACTTAAGCCTCCTTTTCACTGCACACGACAAATGACAGTAGTAGTCCGGGAGCTGGAGTTCTGATCATTTCCGTATGCAGAAAATTCGGATCCGAATTTAGTTGCGGATCCATTGAAATGTTTGACCTCCTACAACTAGACTGAATGCGACTGGCCGAACGGATGTGATGTATTAGTGTGGTCCTAGCAGGTTTATGTGCGCGAGATGAGAAATAGCTGTTTTTTTTTTCTTTATTTTTTGCATCAGAAAAAGTCTATATTAAAAAACATTTCTATTCATAAATGAGTAATATATATATATATATATATATACATACATTTTCTTTTTATGTTGTCTCCACATTCCCTCTAAAATATTTAGCGGTCTATGAGTTTCTAGTATTCATTCATTTAACCATAGTGAACACACAGAGATTGACACAATGAAATTGTGCTCCCAGCCCGCTTTTCAAAAGAGGCATTTTGAAGTTACAAATGCTCATCCATCAGCATATCAGCAGATTCAAACAGGACTAACTTTATCTCTGTGAAAAACTGAAAATATAAAAATTAAGTGGCTCAGAAGAAGGTACTCTATGGAGACTACAGTGTTCATTTGTGCACAAAACTACAATCTCTAAAGGCAGGCAGCTGCTTCTCACTCAGGGCTGTTTACGCTGTTGAGGGAGAGATCGCCTTAGACTGTTTTTATTAAGTGTGATAAATAATTAATTTTTACCATTAGAGGCTAACTATAGTCATACACTGTTGCCACACAACTGTGATTAAATCTCTTATAAAAAGATTTTTGCATTATAGGTCCTATTTAAAAAAGACCGTCTTAAATATTTACAATCAAAGACATGTTTTGTGTTGTGAATGGCCTCTAAGAATACCAGTGCATATGTTTCCAGCCAATTGGAATTTAAAGCTTAATGTACATATTATGTACCTAAATCTTTCTTATAAGCAAAAAAATGTTTTTCACAATTTTTTTGAATTTTTGTAATGTTTTTGTAACTGCCAAGCATTCATCTGCAGGAAAGGAAATTGGCACTGATGAGTCTAATAGTGATAGATGATACTGAAAGAATGAACTGATCCAAACCATCTTCTCAAGCATGACATGAGCATCACAACATAACATCAGTTGTAAGGTATAATTAAGATGGTCAGGGCTCCTTGGTGAAATCTAAGCCTGAAACCGTGGTCACATACATGGCGACAACATGAACCAATCTTTTCCATGTCTCAGCTACAACTACAGTGTCAAAGTTAAAAAGATCTGATAGAGGTTTGTGCATGAAGAATGGAATTAATATAGACTAATTTCAGACATCCGTTTATTTTTCTATATCCTCCACTTTGATCTTTAAAACTTTGCAGACTTACAACTACAGTACATCAAATGAAAAAGCATAACGGGGCACTTTAATTATTTTAGTAAAATGTTAGCACTACATCACCAGTCTTTACTCTTCAAAAAACCCACTAGGTTCCTACCACTGAGGAGATGTTCTGCTGCTATGGTCCAGTCGTCCCAAATGGCTACGGAGCCTGCTACAATCCTCAGACGGACCACATCCTCTTCTGCGTGTCCAGCTTCCGTGAATGTGCGGAGACCAGCTCAGATTTGTTTGTGAAGACTCTTGAGGGGTGCCTGAAGGAAATGCAAGATCTGTGCAGAAAATGCAACACTGAAGTTAAACCAGCTGACTCCACACAAAGGATGGAGGGAAACCCTAAGGTAATGAAGAATGGAAGCAAGTCATAAGACGCAGGAATTAGTGTGATTCTAAAAAGAGCTAATTTTGTGAGAAAATTCTAGCCTCAAATATATAGAAAGGCTGATTTATTTAATGCTTGCGCAACATAGTTAAAGTAGGCATTTCCCTTGAGTCTTTAAAAAAATTGCCAAATATAATGATGAACAGTTGTTGCACAGAGATTCTATGAATTTGTAGTCACTTTACAGTGGTAGAGAGTTGATCTAAAAACTGGAATTATTTGGGATTATTTTAGCCAAAAAGAAAGTATGGGGATTTAAAAGGAGCAGATGAAGCTCAGATTCATAGTAGCCTTCCTCAAATTTGTATGGCCATGTGCACACTGTAAAGCTTCAGGAGTCACAACTGCATTACAACATGAGAACGAACATGACTCACTAAAAATTCTTGATTGCCAATTGACATGCTAACCATAGCAATATTCTGGTATCTTGTGTTTTGATATATCTGTTACTTCTGACCAAAGTAATATCACAGATTTTTACAAGATTCACTGTTGAAGTGTTGCCATGTCTTCCGATTATGAGCCAGAGTTATTAAAGAGTAGCTTAGTCAAAAAAAAAGAAAGAAAGAAAGAAAAAAGTACTATTTTCTCACCCTCAAGTGGTTCCAAACCTGTAGGACTTTCTTTTTTCTGTTGTTTTTACAATCACTAAAGACTTGCTCTTATTTGCTTTTATCTAGCAAGTTCTGGCTACCCAAATCTGCCAATACCTTTCCCTGAGATTTCTGCAGCGCACATAAGAGACAGATAACTACATAATATGTTTTAAGTATCTTATTAACTTGTTGTTTTCTTTGGTTATGTACAAATGGCTTATGATGTTTTTAAATGTGACTGTCTACCAGCAGTTTTAAAAGGAAATTTGGCTGTTCAACACAGTTGTCACTCCTGAAAAGTACTGTGGTGTATATAAAACAAGACCAGAAGTTTAAGAGACAACTCAAGTTGAATTTTGTTCGTGCGTGGCCTTACAGTAGGAGTTACTTTCTTCTCTGGAAAACAAAAGACTATTTTGAAGAATGTTTGACTTGTTCAAAACATAACTAAAGGATGACTTTGTACTTGTCACCAGAAAGCAGACTGGGAAATTAAAGTAGCTGCTTGAGCTTAGGGGGAAAAAGGACATTACTGCTGCCTTTGAGATACTGCAGGTGTACTTGTTAAGTATGCATAGAAACAAAATGGCACTGTATATAGCTAAAGCTCTTTACAATCTAAAAGTTTTTTTTATTAGTTATATCAGAGTTGTTATGGATGTCTGTATAGATATGAATGATGAACCTGTGGAACTGGACCAGAAGCTGCTATTTAACTTTATTATTGTTTGTTGTTCTTTTATTAATCAAAGATGTGTCTGTTTAAAAAAAAAAAAAAATATATATATATATATATATATATATATATATATATATATATATATATATATATATATATATATATATATATATATATATATATATATATATATATATATATGTGTGAAAGTCTATTTTGGGTTTTGGCCTAGATATAATAACATACAGTATGGTATTTCAGCTTTAAAATATGCATTGTTTTAAGTGTTCTATAAAATACTTTTTCAATGGGCCATATTTTAAAATACACAGTCTGCATAAATGTTTAAAGAACATAACCTAATGCGAATCAGCATGTTGCATGAACAGTGTTATGTGGTTCCAGTCTGTGGGCTTGTCTAATGCAATAATTTCAACAGGGATTGTTGACTTCCAGTGCAATAGCAGAACTTTTGAGGCTAAGGTGAACAGTTTAATTAATGTACAGTGAAAAACTGACTAGCTTTTTTTGTATATGTGACAGTGTGATTATATCAAGTCTGAAAATATCATAGACACGTGTTGCACAGTAGAAAAACAATACTTGATGTCTGTCTAATGTATAGAAATGAAGAATGAGTGAGCTTGTTTTTATAATGTAAAATTATGCAGCTGAACAGTTTTGTTTGTGTGTGTATTATTTGTAAATCATACAGTATGTTCAATTGTGATTGTTATTCTAAATTGTTCAGCGATAGCTACTTGATAAATGTATTTAAGCACTTTATGAGTAAACCAGATGCTATAACTAAAATAGCTTAGATGAAACAGACTAACAAACCACTTAGTTGTTTAAATTGGAAGAAAAAAACAGCCTTAGCTTAAGTGTTAGTA